>NC_081250.1:50839810-51149059 GCF_030490865.1 Poecile atricapillus | reverse complement strand
TAGTATTGTAGCATCATGGAAACTATGAGAGCTACATAAAGGGAGGTGATGAAATTTCACAGCATAGGACAGAAAGGAGTAAGGAAGCTGGCAAAGATTCTAGGAAAGAAAAACAGTGGCCAGACTTGGGGACTCATCTCGTAATTTTTCAGGATATTTTGAGGAGATAAAAGAACTTGCAAAATTCTTTGGGCAAATCTTCGTTCAATCTGCAGACCAAATGTCTGCAAAGTCAACATCTCACCCAGTACTTATGGCAGGAGTGTTCTCTCGTGCATTCCTTGAGTGTGTGTATCAGTAGCATATCACTTTACTGGACTTTGTTTTAAAAACAGTATGGTGGTTGAGGGATAGTGAACCACAGAGTATATTTTGTAAAGCTAGGCTTCTTATTTCCTAGAATATTTAGTGTGTGCTGAAATACTTAGACATTGAAAGATTTTCATGGTTTTCTCTATAGCCAGAATACCTAGGCATATTAAGAAATATAAAATTAAAAAATCCAGACAGTAGCTAGATGCTAGTACTGTTTATTTAAGAAACCATCAGCCATAAAAGTCACACAAGTTAATGAATATGAGCATCCATATGCTTAGATGCAAATTACTGCTCCTATTGTAAATGTCTCTCATGCTCTTATTTATGCAAATGAAGTCAAGTGAGTTTTGTATTTGAATTAAGAGAGAGCTAAGAATATATCCTCTGGAACAAAGCCATCATCATCATCATCATCTTTACATTTTAAACCTACATGCTCATCTCCCAGAGGTAAGCACAATGATTCACACTGTCTCCTTGGAGCCTAAAAGTTAAATCCTGGGCGTGAGATCAAGCCCAATTCCCTACACAGCCCTATTGTTTGAAAAGTATTGATGTAGAGTACTCCTCAACATAAAACCTCTGCCACCATTACTCCAGACTCTCAGCTTGTTTTCTGTTCCTTGTGTCCCCTTTCCTCTGTTATCCATAGGTATAAACAAAAATGGAGAAAAAACAGGATTTTGAGGAAAGAGCTGTGTTTTGCAAGTATGCAAGGAATCTGCACACTACAGTTGTGTCCTGTGGAAATAAGAGAGTATCATATGAAAGATATAGGTATAGGCTCTGAAGTTCACTACAGATAGGGGGAAAAGCAAAGAATGCTGTTTGAGGATGACTCACAGGTAACCCTAAGAAGCAATATAGATAGAACCTTAATCTGCACACTCCAAAAGTAAAGGAGCTCGTATTTTAAGGCACATTCACTAGCACCTTCATCTTCACAGTATGCTAGTATCTGCTAAATGAAACAATTGTGATTTTTCTGGACACCTTTAACAAATGAATCCCAGTTGTGTAAAATAAAGTTTCATTGTTATATCTGAAAGGATACCTTAACAAATTAAATTCTGGCAAATAGTGAGATTTTTCTGTACAATGGCTTAACCTATAATTAAAACTAAGTATTACATTGCAGAAGAAATTCTGGGTATGAAAGAAACAGTCTTCAAAATTGCAGCAATTCAATATCTAGTCTGTCAGACAGAGGCTTGCAAGGACTTTCTTCTTTATAGAAGAAAATGATGCATTAAGATAGGTATATAGATAGATATAACATTTTGAGGTTGGATTCATCCTATACTATTTCCTTGTCATGCTTAGTTTACCAGCAAAACTACGAATTATTTTTCATTTGTTTTCTGCTATTCTTAGCCCTGGAGGGTCAGACTACTTTATGAAAATCAAACTCTACTGTCGTCTTGGCTCTATATATTGTCATTCTGAAATTGCTAACATGAAGACATCCCTGATCATACTGGTTTTTATTATCAGGCTGTTGTTGTTTATAATTTATGAAGCAGACGGATACTGGGTATTTTTTGTTTGTTTGTTTGTTTTTCCTTTCTATAAGCTTCGCTGATCCTGTAGGTCCTGAGAACAATATTAATTTTGACTGGTAAGCTCAATAAACACAATTTTGTCATAGGTGGAGAACACTTATCAACACCAGGGTGTCACTTTGAAGAAGTAACTTTTCTAACCGATACTTTGAAGTTATCTTTCTTTTCCAATAGTAAATACAATACATTGTAAATCTCAGGGTAGATTCAGTCATTAGTGCTTACAGGTTATGACAGCAGCATGCTTCAATTTTGAGGCCAATAATTCTGCTTTGGTGAATACCTGCTCATTTTTTATTATGTCTTTTTAGCTTGTAAACCTTCTGTTTGGCTAACAGCTTCCTGAGCTGAAAAATAATTGTCCTTTGAAATGTTCATTGTCAAGCACTATACTGACTTGGCAGGACTGAACAGCAGCATGTTTGCACAGGAGATGCAAGTTTGGGGAAGACAGAATCCCCTCGACTCTTAAGCTGGCAGATGTTAAAGCAGAGCTTTCTAGGAGAGGAATTATATAGTGTTTTGAAAGGAGCTGTGAAATACTCATTCATTCTGGAGCCATAATAATCTTTGACTTGGGACTAGACTGCAGGTCTTTAGCCTCAAGTCTGAAGCTCTCTGGGTCTCTTAAAAGATTCTACAAATCTCTCACTAATACCCTACATACTCCATTGACTCTTTATAATGCCCAGATGGATTAGCTGGCCAAACTTTGTTATGAGAACAAGGATTGGTGACAATCCCTTCCCCTTGATGAAAATGAGACATGAATGTGGCAGAGAGGGAACGCAGGAAAAGATGGGGTACCTCCACTGTGATAATTCAGCCTGCCTTGGTGCCTCAACTATCCCAGGAAGTTTCGGGGCCTGTTGCATATTGGACAATACACTTGATATGCTCCTGTTTTAGAGTGAAACACTAAAGACCTCACAGGTGTCACACAACTCATGTGCATTTGCAGAGAATTAATTTTTGATTAGAAAGAGATTACATCTTACCTTTGCTAGTTAAAAGACACTATTTGATTCATCCATCAGTGTACATTATCACAGCATGGACCAGGCTACACATGTACATCAACAAATAAAGGAATAGACAGGTTGCAATTCACTCAGCCATTTATCAAAGCTTTCTTGAGGAAGTGTGACTTCTTTCTGGGCCTAATTCTCTTGGGTAGCACTCCATGTTAAATGTAACTACAGGGTAAGACTATACCAATAGTCTGATGATGATCTTCTCTACAAAATATAGAGCCAAAATGAAAATGAAGATAGAAGTGTATATACTCACATAAATAGAAAAAAATTGTGCCTCACAGAATGCTATCGTGAAGGTTGGGTGGGAGGAAATGTCTTTGGTAGGCCAGAGATATTCCCAGAGACACATGGAAGTAGCTGGACACTCTGAAGACTCTGAAGGTCTTCAGAGCTTCAGCACAATTCACAGGTGTTCAGTTAACCCAAATTTCATTCTTCAATAAAGATGTTCTCCATGAAAAAAATGTATGATTCTAACTGAAAGAATCTGCTTAGTTAGTTAATTATTTAATCTTCATCCACTGATGAATGCCTATTTTTTAACTCTTTCAGGAATTGCACATGTAAAAAATTACTAGCCCATCTTAAAGAAAAAATAACACAGCTTCCTGAAATGTTTGTATGGGGAGGGACACTGCTGATACTGTGTGACTGATTTTTTTTTTTTTTTCCTTTTTTCACTCTTACTAAATTGGTAGTAGACAAGAGAGGGCCACTTGATAGTAGTATTTAATTTGTGTTGGATAGAGGTTTAGAAAAAGCAACCACCATTTTTCCTCGGAGTCTAATTACTTGTTGCCAGATTGTTGCTGACACTTCAAATTGCCTCAACTACCTGCCACCTCTTAGAACAGATGCTAGAGCTAACATTTTTAGATGCCTTTCACTGATCTGGAGAGCTATGTGGACTGAAGGACAAGCATTGGAAGGCAGTGAAATCTGTGGCCGCAGTAAGGATGGGTGATGATGCTGGATGAGTTGTGCTTATGCAGATTCCAGACCATGTTCCTATGGCCATTAGTCAAATTAAGTTATCTGTATGTATGAATTCAACTCCAGTTAGAAACAAGATGGGCTAGAACTTAAGCTAACATACTGATGTGCTTCACATCAACAAGGAGAGGTATAAATGAGTAAAAGGAAAGGGTAATGAAGTAGTTTGAAATTTGTCTCAGCTATCTCCATATCTGATCAGTGGCAGGCGGGAAAGACAGTGACTTTAGCATCATGGTTTCTTGAACTTACACTTCTTTTTTCCATCTTGGCTGTGTTGGTGGGAGAATTTTCTCTTTTCCTCCACTTTTGTGAAAATGGCAGTATCTGTATCTTTCTTTCTTCTTTCTTACTTTCTTTCTTTCTTTCTTTCTTTCTTTCTTTCTTTCTTTCTTTCTTTCTTTCTTTCTTTCTTTCTTCTTTCTCTTCCTTCCTTCCTTCCTTCCTTCCTTCCTTCCTTCCTTCCTTCCTTCCTTCCTTCCTTCCTTCCTTCCTTCCTTCCTTCCTTCCTTCCTTCCTTCCTTCCTTCCTTCCTTCCTTCCTTCCTTCCTTCCTTCCTTCCTTCCTTCCTTCCTTCCTTCCTTCCTTCCTTCCTTCCTTCCTTCCTTCCTTCCTTCCTTCCTTCCTTCCTTCCTTCCTTCCTTCCTTCCTTCCTTCCTTCCTTCCTTCCTTCCTTCCTTCCTTCCTTCCTTCCTTCCTTCCTTCCTTCCTTCCTTCCTTCCTTCCTTCCTTCCTTTCCTTTCTTCCCTTCTTCCTTCCTTTCTTCCTTCCTTTCTTCCTTCCTTTCTTCCTTTCTTTCTTCCTTTCTTTCTTCCTTCCTTCCTTTCTTCCTTCCTTTCTTTCCTTTCTTTCCTTTCTTTCTTCTTCTTTCCTTTTCTTTCTTTCTTTCTTTTCTTTCTTTCTTTCTTTCTTTCTTTCTTTCTTTCTTTCTTTCTTTCTTTCTTTCTTTCTTTCTTTCTTTCTTTCTTTCTTTCTTTCTTTCTTTCTTTCTTTCTTTCTTTCTTTCTTTTCTTTCTTTCTTTCTTTCTTTCTTTCTTTCTTTCTTTCTTTCTTTCTTTCTTTCTTTCTTTCTTTCTTTCTTTCTTTCTTTCTTTCTTTCTTTCTTTCTTTCTTTCTTTCTCTCATGAAACCTTAGGTATGTTATGACTTTGAAACCCCCTGCTTTCTAACGTCTAAAAAACAAGTTGGTGTTACTGCAAAGGAATTTTATGTTTAGCAAGTTTGCATTTTATTTTTCAGCTTCAGTAAGCAAACCAATATTTCTGACACTGAAAAATGTGTCTTTAACATTGTTACCTTCCCTTCTAAATGTATAAGTTTGTTATAGCTATCTTCTCATTTTTTACATTGGCCTTCTTTGCCCTGGGTGGAAAAAAATAGAGACAGTAATGACATGTATTATAAAGATTAATCAACCATAAAGACTATAATTGAACACACAAGTGTAGTCATTACTTGATTAATTACTTCAATAAAATAATCAGTCTTCTACATACATCAGAATAATATTCAGCAGTGACTAGAGGAGAGTGTGCAGAGACCAGGACCGCCCTCAATTCTTATATCAACCAGAATTTTCTACCTTTCCTTCTGCTTCGTGGCAGAACCTGATTTTATTTGAATGTTTAAGGAACTCGCTCTATTTCACAGTAGAATTTTGTCATCCTAACTTTAACCTTAAAAGAAGATACTGTAACCTCTTACGTGAACTTCTACATTGGAAGTTATGTGCTGACCTTATAAGCCCATGTGAAAAAATAATTTCTGAGGAAGTATGTAGAAAGTGTCACCCATAGGATTTATGCTGAAATTCACAGAAAAAAATTGCTCAGCCTCCTAAACTGAAAGTGCTATTCAGTGAGAAGTTGTTGTATGCTGGATTTTTCATTCCTAAAGTATGTTTCCTAAACTGAAACATGGCATTTCATACTGTAGTACAGAAGTTCATCCATTGCTGCATTTAGAGGGCTCTCCAGGATCTCAAGGTCATGAGAATGTTTTCCTGTAACCTGTAAGGTAGAACAAGACTGCATATTTACTGAGAATGTCATTATGTAAATCTAGCTCAGAAGAATTTGAACCTGAGAAGTTGTATTCACAAGTCTTGAGGCTTCACATTAAGAGATATGTTCTAATATCAGTTGCTGTAATATTTTTACAGAAGGAAGATGAATAACCCCCTTCATTCCTCAGGGGTTAGCTACAGTACAGTGGTTAACTAATAGCATTAACTAAGCAGGCTGAAACAGATTCTACATGATTCAGTGTTTGAGACATGGTCAAAACCGTGCCTGAACATCGAAACTGAAGAAGAATAGTAGCCCACAATGGCTTCTGCTTAACCCTAAGGGTTCATTTTAGTCACCATGGGAATTAACTGAAAAGTGATTTATACTCCCACATTATGCTACAAAACATATGCCTTCCCCAGCTGGACATTGCAAAGCAAGCCTCATTTGTGTATATTTGGAAACCTAGTAAATGATTTATTTATGTCTTTAGTAGCATGGAGTTCCTGGTGTACTTATTTATAAGCTTGCCACACAGCTATCTAAAATGTCCAGTGCAGGGAGTACCCATGTCAGTCATTATACACAACAGTGTACTATGCAAGACCCAATTTTCAGTTGCTCGTAGTCATGCTATTCCTTAAAGAAAGTTTTTTTGTACCAGCAAAATCTGTTTTGTTTATTCCTTGGGCTGGCTGTAATCACCAATTTCAGCTTTCTACAAGCATTCTTGTAGTTTTTGAAGTGTTCTTCTGAGTTACTTAAGCACTAAAAAGTGCTGACTTTTTTAAACATTATTGATTATAGTAGAGAAAATTTACACGCTTCCTGTAAATTGATTTAGTACTTCAAAAAGCCTGAAGAAATATCTAGGAAAGTTATGTATCTATATTTTCTTCCATTTTTCCTAGTATTGTTTGTGTTATTAATAGTTTATCCAGAGAGAAGTAAAGAGTTAGTTCAGCTGACTGAGATATATCTATGTGAACTCTGATAGCAGTGGCTGTTCACCTAAAGTGTTGTGAAATTCAGCATAACTGAAGTTTTCCTGCAAAGGCACATCTCCAAATGAAAACTGAGGAAAACTGTGGAAAACTGATGAGCTGCAGAAGGGTGTGATTCAGCCTCCTCAGAGGCTGGGTTTTTCTGTGGTCCTGTGACAAACGTAAAGAATTTGGTCAGGAGGATTTCATCTTGACTCCTTTTTTTACCTTTGTTTCCTTAAAATGCACGATGCAGGAAGCATCATGAGTAATAAGGCAATAATTCCTACTGTATTCTTTATGGAGAGTCCAATCTGTGTTGTGAATGGGCTGCTGGCAGCCTTCTGCGAGAAGGCTAACAGGATTCTATGTAGAAACAGTCTATGTTTATAAAAGGGAAGGCTGTATTAACTTCTGTGTCTGCATATGTGCATTAGCAGCATCTGCTTGCTGATCTGCTCTTCCCTACCCACCATTTCTGTAGGAACAGTGTTGTTTCTCACATGTTACTGTTTAGTCTGTTACTCATTTATGTTGGAAGAAAGGACAAAGAGAAGGCAGAAGAACGGAATTTCTCTTTTTTTCATGGAGTAAGTAGATTGAAAGAAAAACTGTAAACCTTTTTTTTTTCTTGTCTCGTTTAAGGCTCTTCTGTGCTTTCAAAAAGTAATGTGCTACTTAGAAGTTTGACTGGTGGACCCATGTTGTGTTAACGTGAGGGCCAATAATACTTTGTGAGACGTAGATAAAGGTTGGAATATCCCTACAGCACTGCTGTATGGCTATCTCCCTGGGATTCACCCCACTTGAAGCAAGCCTTATCTGCAGAACTTGGGTAGGAACTGAGTCCACTTTGAAGACAGGGAGGTTATAATTAGAGTGAGGAAATTAAGTGTATCACACACTATTACTTATCTAAACTCTAAAATCTTTTCTGTTTGGTTTGGATAATCTGTACTGGCAGCCTTCTCTTCAAGGCAAAAATGAATAGGTGAACAGCAAAACCAATTTCAAAGATTAGGTCTCCAGAAAGAAATAAGGTCAGAGACTGCAAATTACTGCTTTCATTGATGGCTTTATGAAGTCTTTACAGTGGACAAGAGAGCTCAGTCACTGAGTCGGCAAAATTCTGAAATTTGTTTCTAGACCACCTTTGCCAATATATTTAGATTATATCCAGCATGGCACAGTCACAGATTAATTTCCTTTAAACTGGTATAAATGACAGGTGACTGTGATCACTAACGGAAGCACCTCAAAAAGCTACTGTTGGGACAAAACAAGCATATTGCCACTGTTCTGCTTATACTTTATAACAGAAAACAAATACCCTGCAAGGTTGCCAGTCTTCTACCTCTCATGAACAATGAATGTGCTTAAAAATATAAGCAGTGAATAGGGAACAACATGCTATTTGTCACTTGTGCTACTTAGCAGTTGTGTATTATCACTTTTGCAAAGCATATAGAAATAGATGATTAATAACTTTGTACAAATAGAGCTTCTTATGAGTGTACCAGGATATGGCCTTGAGCACTAAAATTCAATATGTTATTGAAATGCTTGTCCCCAGAAAGCAAAGACCCCTGTGGCTATTTTTGTAACCTTAAATATAATAGCTTGCCAATGAATTTAAATTATGTTCACTATGGTTGTCATTTCTTCAAAATTCTTTGAATGCTTAAAATATGAAGAAATGTCAAAATTCAGCACTAGTTCTTAAGTAAAAATCTATTCAGGGATTTAGAGCTCTAGAAATATTACAATACATTCATTCTCATTAAATCTTATGTTGCCTTTCTTGTCTTTCAGCAAAATATGGAGCTGGAGGAGAAGATCTGGCAGTAGTATGTCCTACACCAAAAAGTAAAAGAAGGAATCAGGTGCAGATATGCTAATTATGTTTGCATAAGGCATGCTGCTTTTGGTTTCTAAACCTGAATGAGATCCGTGGAACTGTGAATTATTATAACATCTTAAGAAATGAGAAATATCAGGAACTGAGTGTTATTTTCAGTTAAGATTTCAAATAAGTCCAATAATAGCATCAGGTCTTGTATAGAGGTTCAAGGTTCAGGTCTTAAATAAAAATTCAAGACAAGCTGCTCTTGTACAGGATAATAACAGCTGCTTATAGCTATTATGTTTTTTGTGAATATAAGAGAGAGTTCTGATTCTATGAAATAATTATAGCAATTACAAAGTTGCATCAATATATTTTAAATTCAGATTTTATATCCTGATGAATCCAACTGAAATTATCCTCACAAGCCTCAGAGTGTAGTATGAAGATGAATTTTTTTTTTTATGTGTACAGAAGAAAACTTGAAAGCCAAGGACCCCTACAGAGATGTCTTATCAACAACTTGTTTTACAGATATGAATTCTGAATCCACTTCCCGTAAATCATTAAAATCAGATTAACTTCATTAGTTGAATTCATATTCTTCTCAAGAATTAAACAGATACTTCAACAGGTAGTTGAAATAATAATTCCTTGTGTGTTATCCTTAGGTATTTACTCGGTTATGATGGCAAAAGCACAAATGTGGAATTTGAGTCATGAAGCAGTTATACTGCAAGATATTCTCTTTCACTACGCCTTTGAACAAACTTATCCCTCTTGATAAAAATTTATTTTGCTTGACCTAAGTATGTTAGTACGATCTAAGTTGTACTATAGAGTAAGAATCATAAGGAAAAAAACAAAAGACTATAAGGGACTTTTAAGCACTATCTGATCCAACTAGACAGTCAAAACAGAGCCATATTCAAAGTTGTATTCATTTGTTCAAGTCCTTGTCTGGCTGCTGCGTATCTTGTCTTGAAGAGGAGTCTTGAATAGGTCAGAGAATTGTAATAGATTCACTTGCTTTGTACATATAAATAATTAAAGTGATCAGGGAAAAGTCTTATTTTACACATACATCAATAAAAGGTTAATCTTCCACTTTTCATCAGCTTGAGTCATTTAGATGCTCTGCTGTACGCAAATCTTTCTGTACAAAGATTTCCACCTCTTGTTTTAAGACTGAATCAGTAGAAGGATAATGACAAGCTTACAAGGAGAGTGTTGAGCTTAGCGGTTTGGCACAGCACTCAATGCCAGATGGCTGATAGATTTTATACATGTGATACTGAAGCCAATCCAGAAAGTAGTTACACATTTTCTAACCACTTCAGTCTTTTCAAGTATGGTGGAAGTGTTTCTTCTGTCCCCAGGTACAGCAAGCTGCAACCAGAAACAGGACAACCTTGTAATTGTGACTTGGGGAAATGGAAAAAAAGTTGTTGACATATATGATTAAGTAATGGAAAATATTGTTTGAAAATCTGAGGGAAATAGAGAGAGGGAAATAGAGGTTATTCAGCAATTTTTGGAAAGTTAAATGCTTAATTAATTAGTACAGTTTTGCTAGTCTTCTACTTTGGAGATTTTGGCATGAATGCAACCTTAAATTATTTGATGAGCAAAAGGACTAAATTTGGATTCCTCAGTCCAATGTCAGGTGGTGTCTTGTACCTGGTTCCAGACAATGAGATATTAGTGTTTGGCAGTCTATTTAGGAAAAGTTTGGAAGTGCAATAACAAGTAGTATGGTAAATTAAAACTCTGCTTTCCAAGCTGCGTGTGTGTGTTCTGAAAATCTCTGATCACTGTATGATAAGTGTTGGATGATGTTATTGATAGAGACATGTTTTTATTGTATTTTAAGAGGCAGAGTATTGCATCAGCTGGGTGTTCACAGAATGTGCTAAGTGAAATTTTAATCTTGGAAATTGCTGCTCTTCATCACGTTTCTGTTTTGATACGAATTTTCCAAACTATTTTGTGGTTTTGGTAAAAATCAAATCCTACTGGTTTTCAGTGGTTCTTGTGCAGATAAAATGTATAGTTGTTTATGAATTTCCTTATGTTTATGCTTAGTTTTAAGGCTACTTAAAATATGATGTTGGATCTAAAGTAATGTTTTTAAATCAAGCACTTACATGACTCAGCTGATATGTGTCATGTAAGCAGTGCCAAGGGACTTGCCAACATGAGCAGGCACAAGGGTGTCCCATGGATGCTTAAACATATTAAGGATGCAAACGTATCCTGAAGCTCTCAGTACTTGCATCTCGCTTTCTGATTTATTCTTGTAGCTTCTAGACAAGACTTAAAAATAACAAAAAATATTTATTTACTTATGTATAAGTAAATAAACAAACAAATGTTTGGGCTGATCAGTAAGCACATAATCTGTAATATGTTAAGCACTCTTAGAAGGCAGAAGTTCTAAGGAGGACTTTCAGTAAGTCCCATATGTTTTCCCTAAAGAGAAAGAAAGAAAAGAGTAAGAACAAATAAACCATGAATGAGTCAGCTTAGAAAGCAGACAAGAGAGACAAGGAGTGATAGTGGAATGTTTCTGTAAGAAAATGAAAGAAGTTAGAGAAAAATGGGAAAAGGAGAGAAACTGGGAATCAAATTTAACTTCTCATGAGTTTTCTGTACTTTTCTTTCTACAAGAACGTATTTCTGTATAGAAAACATAAGTAGCAGAAAAAGATATTGAAATGTTGGGGACCAGTTTCAAATCAGAAAGCAGTGTATTACAGCTTGGAAAGTAGACTGACATATAGTAAATTTCATGGAGAAAATTAGTATAATCTCAGGATTTTAATTCAAAACATTTAGTGGAAGAATGAGAACAGTAGAAGAAGATGATTATAGTGAATTTAGGACTAGAAATAGGATCAATTAACTCTGTGTGAAGGAGAAAATGGGCAAAAGGGGCAGGAGGAAAGGAGCTATGAGCCAAATGTAGAAATTAATGGAAAATGAGACATGAAAAAAACATTTTCTGTTTGGATTGATATTGCATGTTTCACTCCACAAGAGCAACAGGAAGAAATGTCTGAGAATAAATAGAATCCACTCCACTCATGGCCAAATATGAGTCATGGAAAAGTTGAGTTCTTAGTATGGTGGAGCAGACATACTGGACTAGATAATAGCTGAAGAGAGAAAGAAGACTGATCAGGCAGAATTGGAAGGTCACACCACACAACTTTTCACTGACTGAAAAGGCAAACCAGCCTCACGTACCATATTTATCCTTTCACTTCCATTACATTCCACTATTTTTTACTTTTTCTGTTTATGAAAACCAGCTCCTGAGTGTCAGACAAAAAAAAAAAAAACACTAAAAAACTCCCAAACACCCAAACAACTTCCAAAGTCATGTTGTTTAAAACACATTTGAAAATGCAGCAGGTAGCTTCACCAGAACAAAATGTAAGTGCTGTAATTGCATGATCCTACTTTTTCTCTGGGAAAGAATTGCTCTTAAATTTTTCATTAATTTGTTGATGTTGTACTGATATTTATGTCAGCCTTTTCTAATATCCTTTTTTATCAGAAGGAAAATTGTTACCTGGACAGGCTTAAAATTGACAGTGGTGAAGTATTGATAAGTAAAAGAAGTAGTTGCAGTGAAATTAGTTTCTTAACCTGCTAGTGATACCCACAATGCGATAGAATAAAGAAAAAACTTGGTTTGGTCAGCAGCTTCTTTTCTATGCCATCTTTGTAGGGTTTTTTTTTGTTTCACATATTCTCAACACCATAGCTACAATTCAAGACAGTTCAGGTCTCCTCCAGTGTTGGAATTCCTTACATGCCTTTGCTGATTGCAGTATTCCCCAAAAGAAGGGAAAAATTACTCATGTAAATATATTTTTGGACAAATTTCTTCAGCACTGTTGTCTTTTTTGTGCCAAACACTTATTAAAGTTTGGAGCACTGAATTGTTGTTTAGCAGGTTCAGAAATTTGATATATCAAGTATTGGATAATTGCTGTCCTTTTCAATTTTTGTCCCTTGTTTTCCAAGTCCTTTAGCAGCCTGCTTCCTTACACAGACTCAAACCAATGAGCTAGATACCCTTAGCCACTCTAAAGTTTTTTTCCTCAATTCACTTACTCCTTGTCTTGGGTTTTTAGGTCCAAGTATTACTGTAGCTGCTGTCTGTTCCTTGGCCTAATTATGGTTTAGATTTTCTATTGATATGGTTGAAGCAAAGGTGCTGCAGGCTTCTATGGAACCAAAGACTGACCTGTTTGCAGTCACCCTTTTTCTCTATTGTCCAAATTTTATGATGTGATCTTCCACTGTGACAAGTGGGCAGCCACACTTGGAGTGCAAGGTGAAGAATGTCAGGAGTTAAATAAGGGAGCAGCAAACGTGTGGATTTTGTTTCCAGACCTCTGTTAAAACAACATATTTTGCCTGGGCAGAAATCACAGAACCTTGGTCCTTGCAGTCTCTTTGTAGAGCATTAATGAATTTCAGTGATACAGAAGTATACCATTTTTATTACTTAGGAATACAAAAATGGTTGCAGGAAACTAGCTTGGAATCCATCACACTTTAGAGAGGTCTTTAAATTCTGAATGTTTAATTTCTAATTTGAATAAAGGCCAACTATCCTGACTCTTGCCTCAGTGTAGAGTAAGTAAGGAATAGGGTGAAAAGACAATATGCTTAAATCACTCTAAAGCACTCTCTTCAAAATATGTGTGCATCAAAGTCAAAAGCTCCAGTGAACTATGGCATTGATATAGAGCAAAGAATATTAAATATGTGCTAGTTTACTTACTTCAGCTTCCCAGGGATAGCAGGCCTCTACTATTAGTGGAAATATGTGTATCTTTTTCTCATGCTAGGTAAGATGTTATAAGTTACTATTTTAGAAACTATTACATTAAAATACTGTATTAGTTTTGATTTTTTATGATATTTTTGGCAGAGTTTGTTCCTACATAATTTTTATGACACCCTTTATGAAAATGGGAAATTTGGGCTGAGATTTCAGTATGTCCCTGTTAATGACTACAAGGCTTTATCTGATTTTGCATAGAAGAAAATCTGGATACATGAAGATTTTGCCCATGACCAAAAAAATCCTGAACGAAGTTTACAGGAGGCAATTTTTAGGGTGTCTCAGATAAGAAAAACCTTTTCACTTACTGTTGAAATAGAGACCATATAACAGAGATCATATCAGAATTCCCAGCTGGCAAACACAAAGCACACTCATGAGAGCTGGGAAATGGAAGAGTTTATTTCAGGTGTTTGTTTTGGTTATTTTGCAAATTTAAACCAGAATTAGGAATTTCTCCTCAGTTGCTAAGACAGAATAAAGACTTACTGATTAGTCTTATTTTGCCAGTAATGATGTCATTAAAATTTTATTCAAGCATAATGGACATACCAAATTTTACACTGAAAGAAATATCTGGTATATCTGTTATGATATTTTTATTTCTACGGTGCTTAGAAGTGTTTGAAATACAATAGACTACAGGAATTTCCACATGCTTCATGGAAGAGTGGATTAAAATATTTGCTTCATAGGAGTAAACTCTTAAAGCCTTTAATTCTTTCATAAAAATCAAATATTCATAAAGACAAAAACTTATCAGTGATCATTTAATCTCAAGGACTAGTTCTATTGGCCCAGTTCTATGAGAACTACTAGTGCATAGAAACTCTACTTTTAGAAGTGCCATTAATATCGAAACAGCCAGCATTGCATTCTGTATTTCTAATTTCCAAAATGCTATTAAAATAGCAGTTTGGAGTGACAGTTCATCTACAGTCCTTGGGAAATCTAAAAATAAACAGCCACCTGTGCTCAAAATGCTAGTAAATCTACTTGTAAATCACTTAGATTACTTATTATTTGCAGATATTACTTTTTTTTCCTTGACACTTATGTACTACACAAATCAACGTGGTATATACAAATCAAAAGTTACTCAATTAACATAAAAATAGCGGATGTCACATGAAATGTCATTTAATGTCAGGTCTGGAATGAGCAAATAAATTGCCTCATCAGTTTAATTAACAAAAAAGGTAACCAAGTCAAATTAATGTACTTCAAATTATATTAGATCTATTTTGAATGGGATTGCACTGTTGAATTTTAATTGGAAATTCACTTTACAGGACAAGGAAATACATTAATTTACTTTGATGATCAATACAGGACAGACAGGCAACAAACTTTTCTAAATATATTAGACAGAATCAGATATGCTTTGGTATCTTAGGGTCAAGGGACTCCTATTTAATTAATATATTTATAATACAGATTTTTAAAAATTTTTAAATCTAAATTCTTAAGAGTCCTCTGTGACTTTCAGTGTTCTGATGATTATTATTAATGTCAAAAGACTGAGCTCCATGATGCTAAACATCTTACAGAGAGAGGAGAGAACCTTTGAGATCAGACCAGTGGTGATGCAAATGAATATCATTCCTCATTGCGAAGCCAGCTGGAGCATGGAGAGCTCAAGTGACTTGACTGGTTAACAGAAGTTCAGGAGATATGTGGCAGAACAGGATCTGTATGTCACATCTTAATCACAGTAATTTAACCTCATAGTGGTCTTTCTAGTTTTCATTTTTCATTTGCTTTTCCTGTTAGTAACACATAGGAACAAGAATATTAGAGGGTTTTAATTAGATTAATCTGGTGGTTTCCTTTCCTGAATACTGTTCTTTGACTAAAGGGCAAATGGAAAGAAGAATAGCTAGATGGAAAGAACTAAAAACAGTAAAGCTTTTATTTGGAGAAATGCACAGACATTGTTATCAGCCACAGGAAGAGCAGCAGAAAAAGAGATTTACTCCTAGAAATGAAAATTTTCCCCCTTAGCATATATACAAGACACTTGATACAGAGAAATTAATTTATGTATCATTTTACTGTTAATCTACCTGAATAATCCAAACATGATGGAAACACTGTTGGACACCCTAAATACTTAAAAATCAGAAAAAATGTGATCAAAATTTCCCCAAGTATTAGTGTTGCCTGCCAGCATTACAATTCATATTTTGAGTGCAAGCTCATATTCTGCAAAGGGGTAGCTCAAATTTTTAAAACTTAGTACAATTGCCTTCTTTCCTGATTGAAGTGGGTTTGAAGTATTCCCTTTGCTTCTTTTTAGGGTTGACAGCTGTCTCTGGGAAATGGAAGTACGTTTTCAGGTATTTAATGTAAACAGTTAACATCTATAGTAGAGGAGAGAAGGACTAAATCCCCTGAGGTGTTATTCCTAGTTCCACTATTACCATAGTTATTATTAAATCAAATTACTTTCTGCTAAAAAATTGTTTGGACAATCAAATTCATGTGTGTGTATACATTTACATAATTCAGTCTATCAACAAAAGGTTGCAAAAGTGAAACAAAGAAGGAGATACAGTAACTGCTATGGTAGCCTCTCCCCATTACTTGGCATGCTGGAATATTTATAAAAAACTAGTTGAAATAGATGGAATAGCACTCCAAATGAATTCACTTAAAGCTTTTGCAAGTTTTCAATAACCAAACTAAATAACACATGGCTTGGATTTAGCAATTAGCAATATTCTAGATGTTTCTAGATGGTAGAGTAGTAGCAGTGCTTCACAGTCAGTATTTGAAATTGTCACTTGATAGGAAAAGAAAACATGGATTTTTAAATTTTTTTTCCTAAAAGAAACTTGCAAACAAATGTGAATTGATGATATATCATAGTGGTCCGCTCTGGATTTCTAGCTCAAAACAAACAGATTGTGGGAAAGTGACTTCAGGATGCTTTCTATTGATACAACCATAATAATTTAACTGTGCTAACTTGTTTAGCCCAAGTAAGTTTTTCATGCATATACCAAGCCTAAGAACATTTTTTAGTTATGGAGACTCTAATCTTTAACTGAACCAGAAAAATATAATATCTGTTCATTCATGTACAAATTTACATTTTAAATATTTTTAAAGAAATGGATATGTTTGTCTTTACTCTTTTCCCCAAAAATATTTTCAGAAAGTTTAAAGCTGAACAGAAGATTACCTCCTTCCACTATATTGTTTAACGGAGTGAGATCACAAATTTCAGTAAAGTTGATGTAACCTCCTCTACATCTCAAAGCATTTTCCCTCATTCATATTCAAACTACTTTATTTTTTCAGCCTTGCTTCTCATTGATAATATATAGGTAGTATAGAAACAATTTAAGCTTTGTTATTGATATATTCTTTAGTCTCAATTTGTAGCCTTTTGGAATATTTCAGAATTAGCAGAAGATCTCACTATAAAAAATCATTGTCTGAATTAATTTATTGTTTGAAAAAGAACAATTTTGGCAGGGTTGTTAAGCAGAGAAAATATAAATTAGCTGGATAAAAATATAAACATATGTTGCTTTAAACTCACAGTCAATGATATTTAAATCCTATTTAAATTAGACAAAATTTCCCATAAGAGTAAGGAATGAGAAAGAAGCAAGGGAAATGAGTAAACACAAAAATGTCAGATAAAGTTCTTTACAGTTTCTGTTTACAGTGGCAGGTGATTGCCTTCTGCACAGTGTGGTGTTGGCTATATAATTATGCTGCATGAATAAAGAGCTCTAATTTAAGCAGATGAAGTTGATTATTTATCTGCCTCTGTGCTGCAGACATTTGATTTTACATGCCTACGACACAGAGGTGTGTACAAATGAAAGAGCTTTCTAAAGGTGTTCTGGTACCCTCCTGAATTGTTTCAGCAGAGAAATATTTCTGATGCATTTAATGCTAGTAGTAATGGAACAGAAGCTCCTTAAAATTTCTGTACATTTATTTGGGACTCACCCCCTCTTAGACTTCTGCTCTTCTTGGGTTTCTTCCATGATTCATGTGGGGTAAAAGTGCAGCAGCCTGGGCAGATCAAGGAAGGTCATTGACATGCACATTCCCTACTCAAACACTGTTAGGTATGAGTATGCCAAAATCAGAAAAAAATAACCTTGGAAGCTGACTAAAGCTAGGAAACCTGTACAAATAGAGACCATAAAATTTTCATGAACATGTGACATGAAATGTGCAGATTTTGATCTGCCTACAACTATTTAAAAATGGGTCACTGTGTTAGAGCACCATGGATGAGAACTGCTTGAAAGACAGGTGGGATGGGATGTTATCTACTGTATTCCCAAACAGGAACAGCAGAAAGAAAGGGGAAAAAAAAGGTGGAAGATAAGAAATCTCATGACAGGCTGAAGATTTTTACTTTGGGAAAGAGACAAAAAAACTAACTATTCATGAGACAATATTTCTATCAACAGTTGTGCAGATAATATTTTTTTTCAGTTTTCAAAAAGTTGTTTCTTTGTTTATGGTTTTTCTAGCACAAACTGTGCTTGAAGTTAGTATTTTAAGAGGGCTTAAATTTTAATGGAAGAATTATACACAATTTTATAAATTGCTATATTACAATTAGAATGATAAATATTTTTCTTTTCTAGAAAAATTCCTTTTTTGGACCTTTCTGTTATAATCCTGGTGTCCTTGGAAGAACATTTTCATTTCAGTGGAGGTTTTTGCCTTGAATATTCAAAGTTATTTACATGAACCATATCTGTAACTCTTATCAATTATTTTTCATGTGTCTATTTTTCCAAGTACTAAAACATGTGTTGTTGTTTTCCCTCTGTGTGTGTCCAGTATCTTCCTCATAATTGTGTTCAGACTTATGGGAATATAACTAAGAGGAATTCCAAGTCACATGAACATAGACACAGCCATAGGCTGCAGAGATTAAAACATGCAAGTAAATCGTAAAAAGGCTGTAAACATGCTGAACCAAAGTTATTTCTTTGGTTGCATATGCCTCACATAAATACCATTAAAGTGTGTTTTATGTTAGTATCCTTTTTTCTACGAAAAGGCCAGAGTTTCTGTTGGATTTCAATACCAATGTTTGGGCAACAGCTATTAAGTGGACAGCAACAAAGGAAGAGTTGCAAAGCAGCATGCATTTTACCTATCTAGTTCATCTTTTACCTTTGCTATGTTTGAATATACCTCTGCAAAAGATTTGAAGGAGACAAATTCATTTAAGGATGATAACTTACTTAAATAAAACCAGGCGAAATAAAGATGTTGTTTACTACCTAGAGCTTGGGAATTGGTTACTACTATAACTGCAGTTCTGAACAGCAGTGTATATTGAGTTTCAAACTAATTTTTATTAAAACTAACTGGAGTATTTAATCTGCCAAAGTCACTGCTGCACCTCTACCTGTCCATTAAGGGGTTATTTGAGATGCTTTGTTTATAGGAGCTTGTCTGTAATTGTGACATCACATCAGCTGATTCTTCTTGTGTATTCAGGACATAATTCTGGAAAACTTCAAAGGACAGAGACTACAAAAAAAAAAGCAATCTGGGCAAGTTATTGTCAAGCTTGGCTGTTCTCATGGTGAAAATAGTCTCTTCCTATTCATTCTGAGACTCTCTTCTTTAAACTAATCCATTTCATGCCCTGCCCTGGATCACTCTGTCTCAATGGCTTCCCAGCTGGAGCTACTGCTTCCTCAGGCTGAACCAGCCCTGACCACTCGACCTCTCCTTGTAGTGCAAGTGCTGGAGCTTCAATTACCCTGTGATTCGTTTTCTGATCTTGCTCCAGTTTGTCATTACCTCCCCTGTGTTGGGAGGTCCCTGCATTTGACCACCTGTGTGTGGTCTAATCTATGGGTTATCTATCGAGGGGAATAATCATTACACTCAGGAATGTGCCAGTGAAGCCCAGGCTGCTGTTGATGGGCACTTTTGCTGGGCATTTTTACTGCTGGGGGATGCTGCTGACTCACGCTTGGGAGTGGTGAGCCCCCTGCCTGGGGCTCCCAAGGCCTCTCTAGCACAGCTCTTCTCCAGCTTGTGTTGCTGCAAGGATCTTATATTCCAAGGGAAGGATGAGGTGCAGGGTGCAGAAACATTGGTGGAATGACTTTGAAGACCCAGCTAATCCATGTGTCTTCCAGGTGTCAAAAGAACCTAATGTGGAAGTTTTCAGATGCTCAGGAAAGTATTTTGAGTGGTATTTAGTGATAATGTGTTGAGAAGGTGATGAAAATTTTGATTGGCTGAGTAGTGGTGGGTGTTTGAGATAAATAGTATTACCTGTGCCATGTTGTAATGTGCAGCTGTCTGCTTTGGAACAATGAGGACATTACTGTGTTTTTCCCTGGTACATGGTCCAGAAAACATAAAATTATTAGCAAATCAATGGCATGATTGGCTAGGTCTAGTGAAAGGTCTGAATATTTTACTCTATTAGGAGAATGCTTCCAAGGATTTAAGCATCTTTTGTAACCAGTAAATCTTTCAAAATGTGCTTTGTTTTAACTGTAGATGTTGGCTCCAGTATTGATAAATATCTCAGTTTGTAAATGGTCCTTCAAGACCAATAAAAATTATTGTCCTTTCTGAGCCCACTTACTGAGCCAAGTGCATGATACTGTGTGAATCAGTAGGTGAATTTCCCTTTCTCTTATAATAGATACAAATTTCCTGTTGGTTTTCACATTGCCTTATATTTTTATCTCTCTTTATTTTCAAAATGGTGATTAATTGATCTACAGCTTTTAATATTCAAAGCTGCATGACTTCTTCTCATTATGCAATCAGTAAAATTAATGAACGACAGCTCTGCACCACCAGGAGGCCTAGCTGAATAGCAAAGGGACTATAGAAACAGGTTATTTGTGGGTCACTGTCAGAATGGATTTAATTTTATAGTACAGAATATTTCTCCTAATATAGAAAAATGTTTAGTGAATATTCTTGTGTTAATGAAAACTGTTAAATTTATGCTACTTCATATTTGGCATAATTTCAAAATGTCACTGCTGCACTTTGTTAATTTACTTTTGAATTAATTTCAGCATGTAACAACAAGAAGGGAGAAATTAGGGGAACTTGAAATCTTGAAGAGTGAACCTGATGGCTCTTTGTAGTGGCAGATCTGTTTGTATTAGGCTATGGATCCTGGATATTCAGTGAAAATTCTTAAATTTTTCTCCTGTGAGTATTGCAGCAAGCCTTAAATCAAGATATACAGTTCACACCTTTTTAGTTGAATCTGGGGCTGATTCTTAGATGGATGGAAATGATCACTTTCCTCAGCATTTCTGTATAGCACCTTCAAGTTGAGTTTCACAGTTACTGAAGAATGAACGTGAATGGCACTCACGCGTTCATGTACGTGGCTCTAAATGTGCTACGCTAGACACATAAAGCAGAAATTCTGTATTGAGCACAGCCCAAATTAACCTTATGTAGTATCATCATTATTTTGCCTTCTGCCATATGACAGAAGGTAACAGTCTGTTCCCATGTGTTGGAGTCATTACTCACCACAGATGTACATAGATGAAGGGTGATGTTATACAGGATGCCAGCTCCAGAAGAAAGCCAAATTGATCATCAGATTTATCAGAGTCTGCATGGTGTCACTGAGTTTGCTGCTCTGAAAGTGGGTTAGATGAGCATAGTTTCTGGTGATAAAAAAATATAATGGGAGCATCAGAAATGTGTTCTTTTAGAACCCAGGGAAGTATTCAGGTTACCTTGCAAATATTTTGGTATAACAAAAAGGCAGCCTGAAAAAGTGAACAGGAAGTACTTAGGATAGTCTAAGAAGAAAGAAGAAAACTCAAGGAATTGCTGAGGAATAATTTTTCTTGCAGTACTCTCTGTGGCATTTAGCATATTAAAATCAAAAGCACATTATTATCATTGGATCTCTGCCATCTTCCAAAGGAAAAACTAACAAAATAACAAAGTGGACCTTTTCTAGGGGATGAGAATCTACTTTCCCAGCACAGAAGCAGAAGTCCTTGCTTGTGAAAAAAAAATGAATAAATTAGCCACTATGTAAAACTTTAAAGAAGATGAATTGCTACTAGGAGATTTAGGATTATTTATGATGGAAGAGATTAGCTTGAAATTTCATTTCATAGGAGGTACATGTGGAGCTGTTGTATGCTGCAGCAGTGTATGGGTGATTTTAAGGAGCAGGGATAACAAGAAGAGAAAGGGTAAAAGGAGATAATTACACAAAAAGTGAAAGAAAATAATTCTGCAGTCATGTACTTTGTAGTCAGTGAAATGAGTTTTTAAATTCAGTTATGATTGGGAACCAAGCACAAGCAGATATTTTAATTTGAGTTATACTCTCCTGTCAAAAAAAACCTCAGCCATTTAATATCTTGTAGGTAACATAGAACTAACCTCAGAGGCTTTAGAAGAGCTCTTATCCTGCTCTAATGCGGATGTTTTCTTTAGAAAATGTAGTATCATTATATCACCAGAATCAAGGAACTCTAATGGCTTCTATTTTAAAAGCTCCTTTTGACACAAAATGATAACTATATATTTTAATATCACATATTCTCTTAAGACTTACTAATCATTTGCATAAAGGCCTCAGTCTTAAAAAATTGTTCCCAGATTTATAATTCCTTGTTTCCATTAATCACCAAGGGATTAATTCCTTTCAGTATTGCACTCAGAGTGATGAAAATAAATTGAAGCTGTGAGTTTGGTGTCTGAGAACTAATAAGTTTTATCTTCTACTGCATTTCAGTGAACAAAACTATATAAAATTTTCATTAGAGCTAAGAGAACAACGTGTAGATTTTATTTTTTAACTTTTTATTCTATTTTTTTAAAAATATCTTGTCACTGAACTAAAAAGTTTGGGAAATCAGTCAAGGTCAAGTCAAATCAGAATTTGACAACGAAATGAATACATTTACTTGGTTCAATTAAGTATGTCATATAATCCGAAATGAAACTTGAAATTTTCCAATTATTTAATCCTCCTAACAATTTATATTTCTTTAAATTAGTTTTAAAAATAAAAAGAGACCCTTTAAGATATGCATTTTAACTATTTCATGATGAAAAATATCATAAGAAGAATTCTGGACATTGATGACTGTTAACTTCTTTTTATCTTGTCTTTACTGTAAGCTGCTGTAGAATTTGAACAGATTTTTTCTTCTCTCTTTGCAAACTTCTCTCTGCAAATCTTTCCTTGTAAGGGAAAAAATAATTATTGGATCTCAAATTGTAATCCAGTTGCAAAACTAAGTGATTCAAATTCAGTGGTCCTTTTTTGGGAAAGAGGATATCCTGATCTCCTTCTGTAGTTATTCCTTTGCTAGTCAATATAAAACACAAAAATAATCTGGGAAGATTGCAACACGGAACATATTTTTCCTGGAAAAGAGAAGGGATTGTGCAACCTCCTGTTAAACCAGAAAAACTCACAGCCTGGAGGCGCAACATGTTTTTTGGTATTTAGTAATCTGGTCATCTTAAATAAGTGATCTGTAGCTTCTCTTTTTTGCTTCAGCATCATTTTAAAGTAAGGTTGGATTGGGCTTTGGGTTTTAAAGGGTGAGGGAGTATTAAGAGGGTTTTGTCCTTCTGACTCAGGGCTGCACAGGCTGTGTGGACTGGGGCAGTGTGTCTCAGCAGGCTCCTCCATGGCTTGCTCCAGTCTAGTGGTTCCTGCCTCAGCCAAAGGCTGGTTTAGATCCAGACCTGGCACATGAACAGTTTCTCAAGACTGGTGTTTGGACAGTGTTTTCTTATTGAGTCTAAGTTCTTGTGTTCACACATCCACTTTGCAAAGTGGCAGTCACTAAGGATATAGAAACTATGAAAGGTAGAAAAAATATGGAAACTTCTGCCACTCTCAATAAGGGACAAAACATTCCTTCTCATCTCTCCCATTCAGAAATGTTAGTGGTAGGGGAATAGTGGTTAGTGTAGGAATAATGTTTTCTCCTGCTCTTCTACTTTCTTAGTAAGCTGGACATAGAATCAGGATAATTTTGCTGTGCATAAAATTGGAAAAATTTTCCTAACTTTCATATGATCTTCTAAATAAATAAAAAAAAAATAAAGGTCATTGTTCCTGGACTGTCATTTTTAAAATATTTTCAATATTTATATTTTTCTCTATATCTTTTTAGATGTATTTAAATATTTTAAAATATTATAAATATTTTAACTATATCTAGAAATATTTAATTGTCTAGAAATTTCTAGAATAGAAAAACACTCAATGTGCCCTAATTCATCATTTCAGAAGTTGCTTAATTTTGCCACAGTTATAAAATGAAGAATTCCTTTTATAAAATGTTCCCTAGAGCCAAGCCAATAAAAATAAATAAACAGTTTATAAAGATGTTTGCACAATGTGAGGTTATAAACTAGTATAATTTAATTTAAAAGTGGGAGAGGAAAATACTGACATATTATGAATAAACTTCTTACCTCTGACCACACAGACTCATCACTGACCATACATCAGACTTGGTCTATGTTCTGTGTGCTGTGGCTTTTTCTTTCTCAGAAATAAATGTGCAGCAGAGGCCATTTTCCATCTTTCTATAACATATGCTTATGCTAACAGTTTATATATAATATATAAACGTAGCAAGAAATGCCAATGCAGCCTAGGAATGAGCAACACCATAGTCAAAACTAGATGGAAAATTACTGTAGAATAGAAATAGGCAAAAAAGGGTTGGGTTACACAGGAATGCATTTACCTTAACTTCAGGGTTTGAGGTTTTTGAAAGCTCCCAAAATTCAAATAATTTTGCATTTCTACACAACAGATGCCCAAACATAGGTGCACAAAGAATAGATACCTCAGAATTTATTTAAGAACCTAGCTGATGGTGTTGAGGACAATAACCTAAGCTTCCAACTCCTGTCTTTTAGTCAAGAGAAGTAAAAAGCAGTCAGAGGTTAATGAAGAGAACATCAGGTAATAATTATGGGTATGAGAATATCCAAAGAGTAAATTATTTGGGAATTGTAAGCAGCTCTAAGTTTTAGATATTATTTATTGATGTTACACTGCTACATTTTTGTCAACAAAGCAGACAATGCGTTTGAGAGAGAACACAGCTTGTAACAGATGACAAAGCTTAAAGATAGTGAAAATAAATTGAAATATTGCTGTCTTAAAAGCATATGTAAAACAAACTTTTTCCAGTAATACTGCAGATTTCCAGTAATACTGTGGAGGTAGAAAGGAAGAATATGCTCCATTTAAAAAGCAAAAGGTGAAATGCTCAGATGTCATGTTGTATGAGGCTGGTGCAGATGAGTGCATTATGCATGTTATAATGGGCAGAGCAGGTTAGTTTTCACTTGTGGCAGGGTCTTTTGGCCTCTGGGGGGATGTCCAGTGATCGACTGCTACAAAATGTCATCTGACAGAAGACAGAAATGCTCCTTGCCTGTGGAACTTGATGCGCTTCTCCTACCTGAGACATTCAGAAAACTAAGCAAAAGAAAAGAAGGCAGAAGCAGAGGAAGAATCAAGGGAAATCAAGATGACGATCTTGTTAAAATATGCAAGGAAGACAGTGCAGGAGATTTTGCTTATACTCACATGTGGAAAGTTTCAGCTATAACTTGTTAAAATCTGATTATCAAAAGGAAGAACATATCCCACAATACATGACTGGCAGAAAACGAGGGGCTTATTACTCTGACAGTTGATCTAGTCAGTATTTTTGTGTCTTGCTCCTGAACATTTAAGCACTCATGGCATGGAAAGAAATGTGCAGACCTATCTTGAAAGGTGTTTTTTGCTAAAATGGATTACAAAGGGTGTTCAGCTATTGTGAATTGTGAAATATATGAAAGCAGCAGATATTATGACACCACACCAAGTGAAGAGATCAGTGTTGTAAAATCAATGACAATAGATTACTGCTAGTAAAAAATAAAAAAAAAAAAATCTTGGCCAGAGATGCACATTTGAAACATCTATGGAGACCAAGCTATTTCCTTAGCACCCTGAGTGTTTGGTCTTGTTAATGCAGTAATCAACATTAAAAAGCCTGCAACTTACCAACGAACCACTTGGTGAATATCTATCTTAAGATCTCTTAAGAGCTTTTCTTCACTAACAGACATAAGTTGTTGGTATATTATTTTAAAGCAATAAAAGACTTCAGGACCAAATACAATCTGTCTGCACAATATTGTTATTTGCTTGATAGAGTGTTTTCCTGATCACCTCTGGGCAGTGCTATTGTTTTAGAAAATTTATATTTTTATTTCTGTGAGCAATCTACAAAACTTAGAACTCTTTTTGTCAGAGGAGACAGCACAGTATTTTGAGCAGGGGTCATTCAGCTTGTCAGTGCAATGAGGAACTCCTAGTGATGTGAAACTATGCAAGCTGAAATTTAATAGACTAAGAAAGGTACAATACAAATCCAGCCTCATATAAGCTAGGGCAGAATCTGCAAGAATTTCAGTAATGGTAATGATGAGGTTGCAACCTTCCTATGAGGAAATCCTGGAACTACTCAATGCAGAAAACTGAGCTGAAAAAGAGAAATAAGTAGGGAGTTTAAGAAAAAAAATCCTCTGACCCCTCTCCATTTCATATTCCTTATCCTTCCACTGTTGGAGGAAGTAGGCTTGATGTGTCCAGTTTGCCTTAGTTAAGCAATCTAACAGTAAATTGAATTTTCTGTTAGAGTATGCATTCAGCTTCATTTATTTTTGGCCTCTTTTTGAGGCTGCTTCTTCATAATGCAATGCAACACCTCCTTTATAGGAAAGGAAAGTGCATATATAACAAAGTTAGTCTCATAAGGAACTTACTCCAGGGGAAAAATGTTTCAGGCTTCTGTAAGGCTCATATATTTAAAAAAGCAGCTTTGAGTTAAACTGACTTGAGTGATTTGATTTAACAAAGCAAAGAGAAGCAACTATTTTAAAATACTTCATATTTACAAATTTGTAAATATAGAATGTTTCATTGTTTCGATTTTATTAAATTGGTACTAGATTAGAAAACTGGAACTTGAACTTGATTACAAAATATATCACATTTTTGATCTTGATGGGTAATGTAGTAATAGAATTATAATTTCTTAGACAGTCTCTGCTTATCTCTTTTCGAACCTTCCCAGTACACCCATTACAGAAATATATATATGGGTTCTTCCACTGACAAGAAGGAATATTTTCATAGAGGGGACCTGGACTGTAGTTTTACACTTGTTAATGCTTTCCATTTTGAACAGTTTATTTGTGTACATTCCATATTGTTTAGGATAATACTATCAGGATATTGGTACCTCAGCTTCCTTTCTGTAAAATGTGTGTGTTTGGTGGAAGGAATTTTTCAAACCAGAGACTATTAAATTTCAGATATTATGGTTTCCTAGTTTTCACTGTGTCTGAACGTTTTTGTTTATGATGACTGTTAATAATTCAGTGTCCTTTATATGCCATTTATTGATAAGCAAAAGTCTCTGTTGTTAAAAAAGAGTGAGAATTCCTTGTGTAAGTCCATCTGATATAAGATTTTCCCAGATATTTCCATGAATAAATATGATCACATTTTTCATAAAAAGTGAATAGTAACTTTGGGCTGCAGTTCAGTTTTTAGTAGCCATGTTGATGTATGCTTTTCTACCTCCAGGCCAGCTATAATAATAGCTAAGAGGAGGTTGTGGCTTTGGCTCAATTTTAGTGTGCATTATCAAGACCATTATAGGGAGGTTGTTTCTCCTTCTGCCATCAAGAACCTAAGCAACAATGTAACCAATGACTAATGCAAGAGGACAATTACTGGTTTCATCCACTGTCAATTGAAGCCATATGGTCCAGACACCAGAGAGGTACTAAGTGATGCACTAGTAATTCAGATGCAGATGAAACCTCTTTTATAGTATAACCTTCATGCAGGGAAATTATACTTGTTTTACAATTAATCAACACATTCATTTGTGTGGGGGTGAATGACTTTTCTATGGTAAAGATTAATATGTTACATTTTTCACTCTTGGTGATAAACTAATCCTAAAATATGACTCTTTTTTATTATGTGTATAGTATTTTAAAATCTGATTATTTTTTAGTATCAGAGAATGTGAGAGTTTAGTCTTGGCAATTAATTAAGAAAGTAAAATATGAACAAATGTGAGTCAGGTTAGACACTTTTCACCTGCTGCCTTTAAATACAAGAAGACCCAGTAGAGTGGTTTGAATGTTTTTGTATTCTTTGTACCCAGCAATAAAGTCCTTGATAGTTACTCAGGGTAATAAAGATACATATTACCTTGAGGATTATTAATTGCAAACCAGTAACTGCTGTAGAGAAAAAGGAACCAATAGTTAAGGACAGAGTTCTCATTGGCATAAGCAGTACAAGAGGAAATTTTTCATTTACTCTGTTAATTGAAAATGGTACTTAACAGCAAACCCAAATGTATCCCAACTATTTTTCTACCTTCTAATGGAAGATTTCCAGTGCAGAGCTTCAATGCAGTTTTTTAATACAATGGTAAAGAATTCTGTCTAGGTTCATGTTGTTTTATTCTACTTGCTTTTTCCATGTGTATATTCACATATCAAAGGCTATGAACTGTCATATAGCTGGTGTGTGGGTTAAGGTAAAATAGGATAAAGATCTCTTACTGTAGCAGCCAAATCCAAAGGGCAGCCTCAGCCCTCCAGAGGGGGCTCAAAAAAAAGCCTTTCCTCTGAATTTAATAGAGTAACTGGAACATTTTGTTCAACTGGAATTTGCTGACATTCCTACCCCTCTTCTTTCCTCCTTGAAGCATCCCATGAAGCTGATCATTTTTATTTTGATTACATCTTCCTATCACCTTCTCCATTAAAAATGGAAAAAATAAATCCTCTATCATTCATAAGGCAGAATACATCTTAACCTCTCCCTGGGTGGAAAGCTGACCCCTAATGTTGTTCTGCACTTGTTGATTACTTATCAGTCTTCTCCTTAATTACCAGGATGAATCTATAGGGTAGCCACATTACTGATGGCTTGAAAGCTTACTCTGCTGATGAATGTGCCTGTGGGGAAGATAGCGTGATTTCTGAGTCTGGGAAAGTCTCTGAGTATGACTGGGGAAGTTATGAGAAGGCAAATTAGTGAAGAGAAAGCTGAGGACCTTAATATAACTTTAATGTATTGCATAGTTTCTGTGTGTAAATATCTGGGCATCTTTTTTTTTTTTTTTTGAGTAGAGAATGCATAATTGTGAGCTTGGCATTTCAATCATTTTCCCTCAAGGAAGCCCTAAAGGTTAAAAGCTTGAGGGGGCTGGAAAATATTTTTATTCTCTCTGATCTATTACTTATTGGTGTTTAATGTGATACCACCCCACCAATATTTAATATCATGAGAACAATATTTAGTGTGGTTTTGAGCTTGGGAACTTTTTTTACCATACATTCAGGAGATTTAAATAAGAAATGAAAAAAAAAAATAAAAAAAAAATAGCGCTGTCAACATTAAGTGTATTTTGCTTTAGGGATAAATTTTTACACCTTGAAAAAAAGTTACACCAAGGTATTTGGGAAAATAAAACAATTCAACACATTCAATGTCTTCTTCATTCATCAAAGTGATTTCTGAAGTATACGGTGGCCCAATTTAATCTCTGATATAAATCTATTGAGTTTAGGAAGGAAATGAAACAATAAAAAAAAAAAGGAAAGTAAATGGTAAAATCAGCATATATTTTCATACTCCAACTTACCATTGATTCATTTCTCAGTCCAAATTATGGGAACTGGAAATATAGGAAAAATGCTAGATTGGCTGTAAATTGTTCTGATTACTATCAAAAGCATATCTATAGTAATTATGTATATTGATCATGCAGGGGCTTTTAAAATAGGTCCCTATTTTAATATCAAGATTAAAATATCAAGATTGCTATTTTAAGCAAGACCAAGTCTCGAACTTGTGTCAGGGGACATTTCCTTCTATCATGAAAATTTTGGTTTTACATGGGTATACTTTTTTTTAAAGTGATGCATTCACTGTAAGTGTAATTCCTAGTATGTGGGGTGGTAGAAATAAAATTCCCATTTCATAAACACTTGTGGAAGTGAAAATCCAAATTTTTACTTGTGCCAATGCAAATATCAAAACTGCTGAAACATATTCTAGGGCAAGCGTCTAGCTGTGGGCTTAAGTTTGTTATAGATTTAGGAGCTGAATCAGTCTTTGCTGATCACTGTACAAGTTCTCTTTTTGAATTACTGTTCAGAATGAGACCTCTCACTTCTATCCTACTAGTCTCATTCACAAAAAGACAGACTTAATGAGAAGTGTTTAGCCTAGATGAGTGCAAAATTATTTCCTATGACCAAAATTTCAAGCATGGGTGTGACTCTGCAACTAACTTCAGGCATGGAAACAATCCATATACTCTGGAAAGATCTCATTATTCCTGGTCTCGTCTGACATGTTCCACTCTCTCACTTCAACCAGCTCTCAGAATGGAGTTCAAACCCATGTAAGTGAGGTGGTTCTGCACTACTAAAATAGGGCTGTCAGCAGTTTCAGCATTAGTTTGAACTTTAGTGCCTATTCAACCTTAAAACAGAGGTAATCTTGGACTTTACTTGCTACTTGATGCACACATTGAAATAAGAGTGGCAACTTGTAATGCCTCCTCTGGTTAAATTAATCACTCTGCCATTAAAAGCTGGAATTTAGGTTATTGTACAACACACCTAATTCCTTTTTTGCTCCTGAAAATTACAGTACTTCTAAAGATGAATCTATTATGAAACCAGCACCTACATGTGATAGCTAGACACAGAACCTCCTCCAATCTATTTGAGATCAGTGTAAGTCTCGTTATATTGTGCATGCAAAACCTTTCCTTTCCTTTCCTTTCCTTTCCTTTCCTTTCCTTTCCTTTCCTTTCCTTTCCTTTCCTTTCCTTTCCTTTCCTTTCCTTTCCTTTCCTTTCCTTTCCTTTCCTTTCCTTTCCTTTCCTTTCCTTTCCTCTCCTCTCCTCTCCTCTCCTCTCCTCTCCTCTCCTCTCCTCTCCTCTCCTCTCCTCTCCTCTCCTCTCCTCTCCTCTCCTCTCCTCTCCTCTCCTCTCCTCTCCTCTCCTCTCCTCTCCTCTCCTCTCCTCTCCTCTCCTCTCCTCTCCTCTCCTCTCCTCTCCTCTCCTCTCCTCTCCTCTCCTCTCCTCCCCTCCCCTCCCCTCCCCTCCCCTCCCCTCCCCTCCCCTCCCCTCCCCTCCCCTCCCCTCCCCTCCCCTCCCGTCATTTCTACTCTGACTCCTGTCCTGAGTCCCACACCTGCTTTGGTTCCTGCCTTTCCTGCCTTTACTCCTTCTGAGTCCCTACCTGTTTTCTTGCTTGTTTTTTTCCTCCCCTTTTTCTGGGGCCTAATCTTTAGACAACAGAGCTGCCTTGACCCAAGATTGAAGACCAAGGAAATAACCTTTGGGCAGAACAAGTGCATATCCATATCTGTTTGATGACTTGCCAGAACACAGAGTAGTGGATATATTTGATGATTCTGTGTGGTCTCCGGTGACCTGTTTTATTCGAACACAATCATACCCTTCTTACATCCCAGGGAGCTTAAAAAATGTCAGCAGTCCTGGAGGGAACATCACATGATGTGATCTGAGGCAGCTGTAGTTGTAAATGGGGTCAGCTCTGTTCCTGCATGTTAATCTCTTCCTGATATTCCTGTCAAATCTGCAGAGTGACAACATGCTGGAAGAAGAAGTTCAGAGACAAAATTTTAACCCCCCCATACCCTAATAGGATTCCCACTCCTCCAGGGCTGATGGCAGTGTATGAGCAGAAGAAGGGAAGCATGCTGCTGCAGGTAGCCTTGAAGGGAGCAGTATTGAAGACCTCTTTAGAAGTACTAAGTCTTCATAATAGCAAGAGCCTGAAGCTGTGTAAGCTATTAAGGCCTCACAAGTCACAAATCGTGCTATGCACTGGCCACTTTCCAAAAACATATGGAAAAGATGGAGGCACAAATCTGTTACCATAAGAGCTCTGCTTGCACATCCACTTGCTCAATCAGCATGTGACTCCTCAGAGAGCCAAGGCATGGAACTCACCATCAGGTGCCTTAACCTTTCTCAGAGTGTTTCTTGGACTTGTTTCAGCATGGGACTCTTTGTTAAAACTCCATCCCATCTAGCTGATGGGCCTGAAACACAGTGCACCTAGAGAACCAAAATAAAAGCTAAAAGCTATGGACAGTGCAGAACAAACTATATTTTAAAAAGAAGCATTATTCTCTCATTCATGTGCACAAATAAAGGAAATGGTTAAGTGCAGGAGACACAGTGGGGCAAGTATAGAGTTCAATCACTGATAGATAGCAATCATCTTTATCTCTTCTGAGTGATCAGACACTTCCACCTGTCACAGATAAAACCTGTGCTTTTGAGGCAGCAAAACTTATGCCACCAGTGTTGCTATGGTGCTGTATTATAGGTAAAGTTGCTGTATTCATAGCCTGTATTTGAAGTTGGACAGGACTCAGACAAACCTTTGGCAGCTCAAAAAGTTTTTGAAAAAAAAAATTCCCTACATTCTTCCATGCTCTTAGAGAGTAGGAGGTAGTTTATACTGCATATCTCAGATGAAACTTCTTGAAACAAAATGTAGTGCAACGTGACAATTGCTACTGTAAGCGACCTTGGTGTTACAGCTTTGAAAATAGGGTTCAATGGTTCATGATTCTGAATAATTTAATTTGTTGCAGACAGTGACTATTGGCACTCTGAAGCATGAACTTAGAAATCACTTGTACCAGACATTTAATTCAAACAACAGGAACTAACAGTTTGTTAGAGCTGCCAAAATAAGGTTGGGAAAAACTCCTTAATGGGGCTAATCCTCAGAACCCTTTCTCTTGCCCCATTCCTCTAGAGGATTATATGGTCCATGGCTTTAATGATATAACCATAATTGTTCAAGTTTCTTTGTTGGGGTGATATTCAGCCTAAATGGTCTTTCAATTCCAATTATAGATATTAATATGGCAGTTAAAGGTCAGAAAGTGCTTCAGGCTACTGCTTTGTCTATCTTATACAGTACCAACTAAAAAATTGCCCTGCCAGTTCCTATGAGAGGTGTTAAGACAATGGCTAAAGGTCAGGAGAAATGCTTCCATAGAATGGAGTTAGAAAGACAAGCAGTTATAAATAACAGGATAATGTTTATATCCATTTAGTTTAGGAGATATGACTGTTTAACTGGAACATTTTGAATCACGTAAATTCCTCTTAAATAAAGAATCTTTACTCAGATTTAAGGGGAATAGATTGTCTTGATTTCTCAATTGTCTTGCTTCTCTAAATTACTACTTCCATGCAACTGGAGGTTCCTCCATCTACTTCTCCAACTCCTTCTATCATTAATTGCATAAGCAAATCCTTCTGTTGCTGCATGCCCAAAAGGACAGTAGGCAGCTGTCTATCTTGGTTTTTAATCTTTGAAATCCTTGCAAATTGAATATAAAGTGGGAAATACATCACAAATGGAGCTGTTTACCTTTATTTTTTAAAGGTATTTCATATTTGAAATGTACAACTCCTTTCTCTTCAATTGCACTTAGGCTGGGGTAGTGGTTGGATAATGCCCTTAACACATGTCTCATTAGCTGAAATCTCATTTGCTTTTTTCAGACCCCAAAAATCAGAATTGTGGGTGCTTCTTTTCATAGCTGATCATACCTGGGAAGTGTGATGTGATTGATAGGTCTGGTGACACCTTTATTATGCAGATCTGCTTCTACCTGGTTTGGAGTTGCAGTTTTGTGAAGTCTCTTGGGACCACAGTCAAGTGCACAGTCTTTGCACCATGGAGGAATTTGTTTTCTAGGCAAATTTTAGTTTACTGGGGTCTCTCTGTTGCAGATACATGAGGTAGTAAGGATATAATTCTCATTGGTCAGATGTAGGAGAACAGATTGTGGAAGATTAGGAATGGGGCTGCAGCTGAGCCTCAGCCTTAATGGGGTTCAGCTGTGTAAAACAGGTGACCAGCACTGAAGGAGAAGCGTGGAACCCTGATGTGTACTGACCAATCACAAAAGAGTAAAGGGGCACGCAGGTCTTATGCATGTGAGAGAAAATGTATAAAGAGTTAGATGGGGTTGTTGGAGGGAGTGGGTTGTGATGTGGGGGGAAAGGAGTTTGTGCTGTGTGGTGCTTCTTGTGGGATTACAACACAGAAAGTGTGAAGGCTTTAATAAATTGCTGATGTTTGCTGCCATCTTTGGTGTCAGTCATTTGATCCCTCTGTCAATCAGGGAAAAAGTATGAGGATCTCATTGTAGGATAACAATCTGGTACTGATGGTGTCAGTGAGTTTGTGTCCACTGTACAGTGGTGCCAAGCACTGATGACAACAAATTGGTGCTCCATGTGAGGAGTGAGCACCAACGCCAACAGTCAAGTGCTGACTAGTCCTTACTTGGACTACTGCTTACAGTGCATGCAGTTAAAATGTGTATTCCCCATCTCTTCTTGTTAAGCCAATATGCCCTTGTCCTTTTTTAAAACTTACAACAATTTTAAAAGTTGGAGGACAGTGCTAACAGCTCTGAGTGTATTGTGATATGAGGCCCAGGGGCAACAGTGCCATCATCCATGGATATCATACAGTTGAAATAGAAGTGACAGGATCTCCATGTCTGAGTTAGAAAAATGCTGATTAAACAATTCCAACTCCCTTATCCCTCTTGCAACTTCCCATTTCACAGCCAGTTAACTCCAGCGATTCACTGGCTGTGGAGAGGATCTGTTCTCAAATGCAAAGGATAACTTTTTTAATATCCAGCCTTCTGTGCAACTTGTGGCTTTCAGAAGGCACTATAGTACTTCTGCTGTGGGTGACACTAGAAACAAAGCCTTCCTGCTGCAAGGCAATTAAGCACAGTTTGAAAAGCTTCATAAACTTTGGGTACTGATTTAGTAACTTGATTTTGTACTCAGACTGCCCAATAGAGGAGGTAGGAACACCCACAAAATTATCCCAAGATTAATTTTACCTTTCTATAAACTCTGTGTTTTCTCAAGCTGTGCAATTTTACAAATTAGGAATAATTTTGACCTGAGTAAAGATATTGACACACAGTAAATCTATGCCTTCTACGCTGCCTTAAGTTATAACACATTACTCATTATCTGTCTCAGTTCTAGTACTTGCATTCTCAGGAGTTCTTAATCAGCTCAAGGTGAAGAGGAAAAATACATCTGCACTTCAAAACTGTATATATTTTCAAAATTTAAATCACTGCTTCATCTTTTTTTCCTATGATTAGGATTTTAAAACTGTTTTCTAATCAATGATTCTTCTAATTGGAAATATGTTTATATATACACAGAACTAATTTCACATAGCATCAAAAAGATATCCAGAAAAGAATTTTCTTTTGGTTTTCCCTTCTTGTAGATATAAAGATAGGTATTTAGAAAACTGTAATGAAACTACCTTTTATTTTATCATCACAGATTCAAAAGGATGAGGAAGACATTACCACTGAGTCCTTAGTCTCAGAGTGCACTCCCTTGCTTTCTAAATTCCTTATGGAGCTCAGGTATGTCTAGGTCTGATGTTACTCTCAGACTTGGAAAACTGTTTATGTCTAATAGATTTATCTATACAAAGTTTATACTAATTAATATTGAGTAGCTACCTGGATAAGTAATGTTTCATTATTATTAATTCAACATGCTGTCAGTCACTTATGAAGGATCTGTTCCAAGTAAGAGAGTTACTTGGTGTGTAATCTGTCTGCAGTTCAGGGAAGGCTCAAATTGAGCTCATCCTGGTAGCAAAATTTATAGACTGGAGTAGTTGTCTGCCAGACAGTATAGACAAGATAGATGTCTTCATCTTAGCTCTGGTATCTTGTTTTGTTTGTTGGTTATCTTCCATTCAGCTTGCAGATTCACCACAGGACATGAGGGTTTCTTCCTCTTTAGCATTTTGCTTTTTTTGGCTCTCTGGAGATTGGGATGTGTCTCAGAGAGCAATGAAGAGCATGGAACTTTGTGAAAGGTCTGAAAAATCAAGACTGTCAGAAAAGAAAAATTGAGGGAATCAGTCACAAGTGGAAAAGTGCAGCTTGCATTTAATCTCATGGGACATTGTTCATTGCACCAACTGCATGGAGTAACTGCCTGGGAAGAATCCCACTCATCTGACATGGGGTCAAAAGAAATTATATTATACACATTTGAAAATGGAGAAACATACTGAAGAGACTTATTAATTGAACACCTGTTTCATTACTCCCTATTTTTGAACTGCACTTGGATAAAGTGTAGACCAAAACATACACCTGCCTGACACATAGATGGAGTTCTCTCTACTTTTTATTATTTGAGTATTTTTTAGCTGGAGATACTGTCTCTCACATGAAGAGACTATAGTAGGCTTAGTGCCTTTGTGTACTTAACAGAAGACTCTCCACAGATCTCAGTCCTAGTCTTATATTTTAAAGAATAATGGAATAATGCCAGTATTTTGGAGACTGGGATTTAAGTGCAATCTTTTTGACTGCAAACCATCTCTGTTGTCAGAGTCAGTCAGGGAACAAATACCTCCTATGCATTTAGACAGGCATGTTTCTGAATCTCTACTCTCTTCATCTATTCCATCCACTAATGGAGTATTTCCCTATAACTTCATTAATTTAGTCATTAAACAGAGCAGTAAAATTACAGGCTTATTCTTGGAACCTATTAAGGCATTGTACTTACATGTGTATGTAGATGTGGGTGAGCACTGGGATAACATTTCTTAGGAAATCAAAGGTACTTATGCCATGTGTTCTTGTTCTACTGAGCTCATGTGGTACCTGTTTGAATAACACATTCATTGTGAGGAGAGACTTATTTGAGTGGAAGCCACTGTCAAGATGCAGGTTTCTCTTGCCCTCTGTACACACTATGAAAAAAGAATACAATAAGATACTTTTCTCCACTTCACCTAGAATTGACTTTATTATGTAAGTGTTCCATAGAATTGCAACAGAGACTATTGTTTTGATTTAATCCTAGTATAGATGCTATCATTAGAAGAAGTATTTGAATGTGACAGTTTAAAAAGTAAAATAAAAAAATAAAATTTGCATTTGAAAATGGCATACTGAATTTGTTATTGTAGAATCAGGCAAATCTTTATTGTTTAAGCCCATAGCAAAAAAAAAGGGGTATCACAGTGCAAAAGAAAAATTGCAGTGTAAAATTGCCTTGTAAGTCTGGAAAGTAAGTAAAGTTTGCCTTCACCATTTGTTGAGATTCCATTTTCAAAGATGAGATGTTTTATGTTTCAATTTTTCCCTTGTAATTTCTACTTAGAATAAGATCTAAACCATGTCAGTTCTTAAAAGCAAAACAAAAAAAACAAAACCCTCTTTAATGTCTAATGATTATATTCCTTTATAAATTACTTTTTGTCAGTGATGTTGTCCATTTTCATACAGAAGACACTCAATTATGAGGTGAATATGAACTAATTGCTTGTTCCCAAAATGCAAATGTCCTTGTTTTGAAAGTTGAATGTGGCAGTTGCTCCGCTTTTAAAGCTGCCTTGGCATATAAGCAAGAAGGTACAATCAGTCAAATAAGCTGAGTGCAACAGCTCCTCGTTAAATAAGACATTTTTCTCTTTGACATCCAAAGTTTGCTGTGCTGTGGAGTAGAGGTTTATGATAACAGTTCATAGCATCGTGTTTAACCCAGAAGTTTTAATACTTTTAAGTTGTAAGGGTGATGAAAGATAGTCAGGTGTTCATGTGCCTCCTCCCTCACTCCCTCCCCCTTTGGCATTGTCTCTGATGGGCAATATGATTTTCTCTAAAATAAGTACTCCAGGAGGGAGCTGTCCTAGGATAAGATAACCAGGAGAAGCTCTCCAGGGATGAATTGCATAATTAATGCATTCCAGAGATGGGGGCACTATGATGATTACAATTGACTTTGGCACACATTGGCCTACAAAAGGGTCATAAAATGCTGTTGGAGACTGGGCCAGCTGGGGTAACAGGTCTCCCAAGATCGCAGACAGCCTCCAGGTGGACCCCTCTGCTGTGGCAGGGATAGCTGGAAGGTAAGTCCAGCCCAAGGATGGGCAACATTTACTTTTTGAGAGATGAGTAAAATGGCTAAGATGCAGTCACATATGGAGATAAGCTCCTAAAGTAGCTCCACAGGTGCTTCATTGACTTGAAATTGTTGATTCTCTAAAGCCAAAGACTTGTAGGTTTCTAACTAAACCTGCTTGTATTAGAGTCTTTTAGACCTGTGTCCTGGTTTAGGACAACCTGCTTATGTGATATACTGCACTGTCAATATTTAGATACTGTATTAACAATAAATATAACCATAATAATTTGCATAATCAGTGTCACAATTTTCATCCCTGACCAATAGAAGTCTTCTATCTACTACTCTGCTACATAAGTCACAGAAGTCTGCTTACTGTCTCCAAAGGTGGTCCTGATGTGGGGTTTTGTTTGTGTGAAAGTAGCACACAATGAGAGAATAATGATCTTTCTAAGGTTTCTTTCACACACCTTCTCTTTTGTTTTCAGCAGCCTGAATGCTGACTCAACTTGCTCAGAGGCTATTGTAAGGCAAGCCAAGCACAGTCTTACTGCCTTTCACAGAAGTGTATCATGTAAACACGGGATTTAACTTTGTGCTTTTCCGGAGTCAATTTCAGAACTCCTTGACAGACCTTTTCCACAGGGCAAATGTTGATGGACAGTATCATAGAAATGGCAAGAAATTGATTTAGCTTCTAGGGCAATCTAAGTAATTTGGGCAGGGAGAAACTTAAAAACAGAAGTGAAATTCTGTTAGCCCAGCAGCTTTTGAAGTGATACATAATTTGGGAATGTGTGAGATGGAATAATTTCTTATATAAAAACAAAGACCCGCCTTTGAAAATTGACAAAGTTGCACATGTCTGTGCATAGCGGTTGGCAGCAGCAGCAGCTCAGGAAAAAACAGGTGGGGGTTTGTGTTTTATTGGTATTCATATTGTTTTGGCTTTTTTTACAGTGACAACTACATGTCATTTCAAGTACCTGAGACATTCCAGTAATATAAAATAAACTTCTAATTTTTTTAATTCCTTTTAATGAATTCAGTGATAGTTTAAATTCAATAAGTTGTTCAGTTCCCATTTGGAAAATACTAGGATTCTTTTCAAACTGGAAAATACATCTGAAAGCAAATTACATCTATCTTTTAGAAATTATATTCCTACATGCAATTATGTGCTGTTCTGAAGCTCTCTGACCACAAATGGATATAAGCATATTTGCAAAAAAAAAAGTGGGTTTTTTTTGTATAAATATGAGTATAAATATGGATTAAGCTATTTATGTGACTAGGTGACCTAACAGTATAAAAAGTGCCCAGTAGAGCCTACATGATCTAGTGATACATGATCTAATGAGCCAGTGGATGGCAGTCAGGACAGATGGGTTCTAGCTTTGGCTCTTTGGCTGACTTATCCTTGAGGAACTGAACTCAGTCTTCTGTATTTTTTTCCCATTCTGTCTGTCCAGCCTATTTATTCTGTTTCACTAGGTATTGCATACCTAAAAACCATTTGGCCTAATGGGTCTCCAGTCTTGACTGGCTCCTGTAGGTGCTGCTGTAAGGCCAGTAATTGTTGCTGATATAACAGAGAATGGAGAATTTTTCACAGAGGTGAGTACTTTGCAGCTATGGTTCTGTGGATGCAGCAGGCAGTCTTTGAAAGCATGAATCATTCTTTCTTCCCTAACAGTGCCTTGTAAATCATAATGTATTTCACACTACAGTTCCAGTCCCCTGATTACTCTACCTTCTGAAGCACTGCATTCAGCATATTAATTTAAAAAAGCAAAGCCAAACTATGCAATAGAAGACTGACATATCAGTCAACTTTTTTTACTTTTCCTCATGTGAGAACCAAGTTCTGGATTAACCACGTTGTTTAAATCCAGATGGCCTTTCCATATGTTTTCATAAATCTCAATGGGCTTTAATGTGGTTCTGCACAGTAAAAGCAGGTTAGGAAAAAAAAATAAAATTATGTATTGAAATGGGTTTCTTCTAATGACACAAAAACTACATAGAATACCTTTCATCATAGGAAACACCACTTGTCCTTGTTACTTTTTAGTGTAGTCCTTTTCATTTTATGAAGGTATATATTTAAGTGTAGCAGTCATGCTTCATTAAAATTCAAATGACAGTAGGTGAGGACCAGTAATAGACAGTCAAAAGTCAAAAACTTGTGCAAATGCAGTCACCTGTTCAGTCTTGATGTTTTTCCCTCTTCAACATGTGATTTTATCTTGGTTTTAATGAAATGCGATGAAAATCTCACATTTTTAAAGTTACCTCTTTTAAAAGCTGTATGTAGGCAGAGGGTAAGTCATGAGTCTGGTATCTGACCAAAATTCAGAACACTAATTTTTGCAAAATGTTTGAAGAGTTTTCAGCAAAAGGCCTTGAAGAAGGGAGAGAATGGCTCAGCAGTCCTGACATTGATCTACAGGAGAAAGGAATAATTTTGTCATGTGCAGCTCATGTAGTATAAATGCAAATTTTAGTGGCCAAAAATCTTAATTTGATCTATATCAAGATCAAATTGAGTTTAATTTTAAAAAGCATGAAACAAACCATACTTATTAACTTTTAGTCTTTGTAACTATTTTCATTATTAAATCTGACTTCATTCTATATATGGATGAGTTAAACTTGTAAAAATCTAAACAAGTCTGAAAATACTTCTGGGTTTTGGGGAGGTTTTTTTTTTGTTTGTGGGATGTCAATTCAGACAATGAAATCTCAGGATTTTGGACAGGCTTAGTTATAACTTGTGCTTGATTAGATATAAAGGACCTGCCATATTTTTCTTTCTATAGAGGGTCTCCCCCTGCCCCCAAAGAGAAAAATACTTCTTTGCATTTATACATTTTATTAATCCAGTGACAGAGCACAGCAGGAACTGAAGTAGTTTTCTTGAAGAAAAATGAACAAGAAACAAACAGACTCAAGGATGAGGTAAATTCTCCCAATGCTTGAATGATTACAGAAAACTCACTCTGACAGAAAGTTCACAACTTTAATATTGCATCATTACCTCACCATTTTGTCTTGAGGTTTCTCATATTCAAGAGCACAACAAGCTGGTTTAATTAACTAGAAGAAGAAGACAGGAAGGCCATCAGATGTACCTACTTTTGTTCCAGAATCTTAAGCAATCCTGAATGCGCTGTCAACTTTGGGTGATTCCCTTCCACTGCCCTCACTGCTCTGTTAGAAAAATCTTCTTGGCTAAGAATAGAGCTCACAAGAAAATGAAAGAACTCAAAAGGGAGAGAGACAGCAAAAGAAATCATAGCTGTAAATAAAACATACCCAGCAGTGAAAATGCATGTGCCATATGTGGCACTGAATAGAATACCCTGCTGCAAATCTTTGCTATGTGTAAAGATATTTTTTTTCTATTTTTTTTTTCTCTCCAATCCTTTCACTATTTCTGCTAGGGGCAAAAGTCTCAGTGGCACATGTTCATCAGGAGCAATACTAGGTGTCCATATTTAAGTACAAATGAATTTTTTTGATTTGGAGTCTTAAGCTTAACCTTTTGACTTTGAAAAGCATAGAAACTTCTGGGTGTTTCTGTTTGTTTTTTTTTTTTATCTGAGGGGTTTTTTGACACTGAACTGAAGAATAAATGCTAGTCTTTCTGGGACATCTTATTTAACAAGTGATTAGAGTTGAGAAGGTGTGGTATTTATTTTACATATTGTTCTTTTTTGACTGTGTGCCTTTTACAGACCTCCAGTATCTGAGCAGTGGTCAGTTCACAGAAACCTACTCTGTAAAGGAGGAAGATAAAACCCAAATACTATTCCTGTGTCCTAAAGGGACACTTACACCCAGGGATTAAAGGTTTAAGGAGGTATTAAGACTCCAAGCCAGAGGCAAAAATGACATCTTCAAAGGCTTGTGTAGATATCTACAGACAATCTTTTTGCCTGAGATTTGGAGGCAGAATAGTAAACTTAATCATATTAAACTTCAAGTAAATAAAAAAAGTGAAATTACAAAACTTCATGTTGTACTAGGTAGCAGACATTGGCTTAAAATCTTGATAGGATGCTAACCTTGTCAAAAGATTGCTTTTAATGAAAGAGCAAGTGGGAAAATTAATATTAGAGAAAGATTTTTGAAGATGTTCAGGAGCATTTCTTAAGAAAATCCAAGAAAAAATAATCACTACTGGTAGCCTTCCTGTTCTCTTCAGGAGAAATAACTAAATGGCTCTACCTTATGCATAGACTGAAAAAAAAAGGGTGAATAAACATGAAATAAAGATATTTTTCCTTATTTATGAGGGGAAGCATTCTAGGAAAGAGAGTTGGTGCTAATTTTATTGCTTTATTTTGTTTTCCTTGACATATTAAGAAGATTTTGGCATTGTTTTACTTTACTTCAGCATTAGTCCCTTTGGAAAGCATTGCTGTATATCTATCTAGAGTGGTAGTCTTAGTTTGTACGCATAAAATAATGAATTTTATTTAGGTGTGATCATTTGGAATGGCAGGACAAATATAGTTTTGAAATTGCTGAAAGGAATTCAGTAAATGTTCTCTTTGTGCTATGAAGTCCTTTTTTTTCAGCAGGAGGCTATAATTTACAGAGTGATTATATAACCCTGGGTTAAGGCTGTTATTTTGTGATGCACTGTTTAGAACATTTGACAACAGATTGGTGGTGAACATTTGACATCCTGACTTTACAAAAAAAACGAGTTATTGTCTATAAAAAAATGACTTATGGAAACAAAAACCTTTCTGGTCTGTGACATGACATGAGCGACAAATATTCTAAGGATAAAACCCTTTACACAAAATGAAAAGATTTTTACCACCAGTTTGATGGGACAGCGATATATTCCTGATTGTTGTTGTGAAGATGATTTCTCTGTAGAATTTTCATAAGGATCCTGAATGGTTAGTCTCATGGTGTCAGAAAGAAAAAAAACCCAAAACATAAATATGGTAAATGCACTCTTTACTAAACACATTATAGAACCATCACAGAATGATTTGGGTTAAAAGGCACCTTAAAGATTATCTAATTCCAACCCCCACTCCTGGTTTTATGGGGATTTGAAGTGCTGCACAGGTAGAAACACTTCTTGTCATTGAGTTTGTGATTGCCTGGGGAAATGGGAACATATTGGAAAGTTTTGCTTGAACCACTGTGGACTGGCTGCTGGTATTTGTTTGAGCCTCATGTTAAATGATGCTGATCAGCAAGAAACCATCCACTGTAGGACAGAGCCTTTGGCAGCATTGCCATTAGATTAATTTCTAAGTAACACGTGCATCAATTTTCAGTAAGAATGAAATCCCACAACATTTATTCAAAGAGAACATAGCAATCTGGAATATTTTCTGTGTTTCAGATGGGTTCTGGTAGCATGGAGTTAGTATTTGGTTACAAATAGTTACAAAGTTACAAAGATACTGGGTAGGTAGACTTTTAATTCTTTAAAAGGTATTCTTGGTGCCAATTTTTTAGGTGCTAATTTCTTGATTGCATCAGTCAAGACCAAGATTAGGGTAAATGCTGTCACTATTGGATTTTCTCTAACATGGATGAGATTCACACTTTATTCCTGGAATGACTGCTCCTTGCCAGACTCATGAAGTTAAGGTAGCAAACAGAAAAACCCTTGATTTTCCTCCCATTTTTATCTTCTTTCTCCTTTTTACTCATTAACAGTGATTTCCTCTTGGTAACAATACAAAATTGATGAAGTATGGAGCACCTTTACTGTCTAGAATGGCAATTACAGAGCAGAAAAGTCCAAATGTCTATTAGGTATGACTTCTCTGCTAATGACTACAATTTCCTAGTGTAATTCTTCTTCCAGAAGGCTTAGAAAAAAATGACAAATTAAATGCTGGCTGTCAAACACTATTTTATGATCCTCTGCTTCAGGTCATATTACTTCTATGAATCTTTCACAGGAATTCGAGGCAAGTGTGTGCCACCCAAAAGGCAAACTACTGATGAACTCACTACAGTGTTATTGGTGCCACGTAAGAGTCTCAGTTCTGCTGCTGCTCTGTTGATTCAGCAATATAATGTGGATTAGATTGTGGAGCCACGTGGTCAGTCATTTTTCTGGACTCAGTTGGCAAGGGCTGCTGCATGCTATGTTTCCTATGAAGAAAAGCTTTCCAGTACTGGGTAAATAGTGAGCTTTACCACATTACCTGCACATTTCTGTGCAGATCTTATATTTTTCCATCAAGCTTCTTTAGCAGCGCTAAAATCCAGTTTTTATGCATGTAAAGCTTTCCATTTGGTTAGCAAGATGCCCGTTTGATTCTAGTAGTTTTGGTTGCATTTTTAAAGAAAAGGCTCTGCAGAAATCCTGCTAGAGAAAAAGATGGTAGAGAATGCAGTGCTTTGCTGATCACAGTGCTTGTTTATGTGCAGAATAAAGAAATCATCCCTTTGTCTGTAATAAAAGCACCCTGATTCAATGAGTTCTGAACAGTTGATACATAATAATAAATCTTACATAGCAGAAGAGTAGATTTTTATGGAAGATAAACACTGAAACAGTGGGCAGAAGTATAACCCAATTTATATAAAGTTGCATCTCTTCCAGTGTTTGACAATACTCCTCTCAAATTGTTTAGCTCCTCCAAAATATGGTGTCTATTAATCATAAACATGGGTTTCAAGGCAACATTCCCCTATAAAACCTGTTTTCTTCCATAACAGAAAGCTCGAAGGCACTACAGAGTAATAATATTTCACTGTGTCAATACAACAAACATGACCAAACAGTGAGATGAATCATGTAAGGTTCTGGTCTTCTCACCTGAAGCTTGCACAGCACAGTGGTGCTTTATCCAAGACTTGGGTTGAAGTACTCACCTACTTACATTTGTGCCTTGCCTGCAGATTTTGCAGGGCTGGAAGGTTAAGTGCCATCTTTAGGCTGCACGATCCAGAAACAGTGAACTAGTTATCAAAATCCTAGAGGACGGTATTTAAGAAAATAAATGTGTCATTTTTCTAGACTGTATGTATTCCCTAACCCCTTAAGGAGAAAGAAGGGAAAGTAAAGAAAGAAAATAAAGAAAGAATTAATGTATGGCAAACAGATTCTTCCCTTAAAATCTATTGTTTTCTTTTGTTATTAAATATATTCCTGTTGTACATCTGGATATGACAGATGGAATCTCTTTTACTTGTTCGTTTGTAGCTGATTGTGGAATTTTTACTGTGTTTTCCTAAATAAGTTAAGAATTCCACCTAATAAGACAAAGGTGGATTAGGCGCACACTCTTAAAGGGTTTGTCTTTGTTACTGAAGAAAAGAGAATCCTAGAGCTCTTGCTGTCTTGCAGACTGCATGCTCAGACTGACTGGTACACACAGAACAGGCTCCTTCTAGAGTAGATTAGTTTATTCACACCACACTGAATTTGTGCAACTGTCCCCAAGTCTGAATTTTGAGTGTGTGAGCAGTGGGTGTAGGGGACGAGCCAGGGAGGGACATTTCCAGTCCAAAGTGTCCTGAATGCTCATGCAGCTCATGACAGTGGTATTTTTTTTTACCATGAAATTGCAGGTATGTGTTGCATGAGGTTTGTAAAACCTCTTCAGGTAATAGGATAGTTAATTGCCAAAACTGATGTACATGATTGTCCATGTTACTTTTTGGTAACTTTGAGGAATATATACTTCCCAAGTTGTGCATGGACAGTACCTGTTCCGGAGAGAGCTAGTTGGGATGGTTGAAGACACACCATATAAATAACAGTTAATCAGGAAGACAATAATTGAATCAACCTCATTTTCTTTTTAAGCATTTCAGACATACCCTGTGGGAGGACACTGCGTGCAGATGGCTCATGGTAAGAGCAGAGATTATGAGACATAAGAACTAAAATACACCAAATGTCAAGTCAAATTTCACAATAAATGGAAATATTATACTTTTCCTAAAGACTCAGAGAGGATTTTTTAGGACTTGTTGTGGCTAGGAATCCACTGAACCATTGGTGATCAGACACAAGTGTGAGGAAAGCAAGAAATACAGGATAATGCTTGCGACAGGAAGGAGATGACACACTTCTTCACTTTGACCCCACCAAACTCTCATTTTCTCTCACTTAAACTTCTTTTTTTTTATCCTAAATAAGAAAGAATAATCATTTCTATTTACAGAATAATAAAGCCAGTACACAGTACCATACAGGCTGCTGTGTAGAAAGTTAACTCCATCCCAAACAGACACAATATGAAGGCAAAGTTGTTAAAACCTGGCTTTGACAAGCTCCTTCCGACAAACAAGAAAGGATTGGTAGTAGCACTGTTTAGTATGAAATGATGATGAGTCTGAAGTGTTTATATATATATATATATTATTTTCAACATCAAAACTTGCTTCTAGGTCTAGGCCGCAACATGATTTGACTGAAAGAACTGGCAGACTCCTTTTCGGCCTAACAGGAGCATGTTCAAGTATTCTGTATGGAATAATGAGACTGATAAAACTGTCAATAATTTTTTGCAATTTCATATGATGGTGAGGAACAAATAAATCAAATAGGCACTTAAAGACTGCACTATTTTTTTCTTAAAAAAAAAGAAAGAAAAATAAAAAGAAAGGCAATTGGGAAATTGAAAGTTATGAATCTATCTTTCTTTCAGTCCCAATTTATAGTTTTGCCCATAGCCTCATGCTGGAAACTTAAAAATCATAAACACTCTGAAAAATATAAGTATATAAAATATCCAGAAATTCTTTCACAATTTATCAGGTTGTTCTCAGTTAGCATATAATACTGTGTAAACAAAAATCTGTGGAAGGATCACTCAATTTTCATGTCATGGACCCTGAGTAAAATTGCTTCAGAATTGAAATTATTGTATGTGAGGATTTTGAAAGCTGATTGTGACATCTAGACACACAGTGGCACTCAGAACTAAGGAGAATAACACAGTTGCTTATTTGACTTCGAAAACTTAAACATTTACGCATGGATAAAAAAACAGTGCAGGCTATGACAAGTCTCACTTGCTTTTGCATCTTCTAGTTTTTCTCTTGTAATTAAGTAATACATGTCCCTATTCCTCTACTGTTTATGGAATATTTTACATATTTATTTATTTATTTATTTATTTATTTATTTTCAAATTAAAAGGAAAGAAAAACTCTGAAAAGTGCTGAGGTTACTTAGCACCAAACTTGGGCAGTTATTTAGGCTGCCCTTCCCTCAGCACTGCAATGCCATTAATTTAGACTTCAGAAACCTAGTTTTCACTGCTTTAAAATTAGCAGATGAAAAATTTAGCTATTGTGTTCTCTATGTAAGTAGTGACTTTACAAATACTTTTTTTTTTCCTTTGTTGTAGAAAGTATTAAAACTTGCTGATGCAATACATTAGAGACATCATAATATAGTCCCTGCTTTGGAGAAATTTGTTTGGGAATCATAATATTTCTAGGAAGCTAAATTTATAGTTATTTTATGGCAGGAAGAGAGTAAATAAGCTCTAAGGCTCCTTTGAAACTGGTATCTTGTCAGGAAATTTGTACCCATTTGGATATGCTTTGTGTGTTATGATTTAGCTGCTGAATTTACTTATGATGCCTTTTTGCAAAAAATATCAAGTAGAGAATTTTGTGCTCTTGGTGTAGAATAGTGAATTTGATTAGCTGTGTTATTTTTTGTTGCCCATGATTTTATCCCTACCTAAATTACTGTGAAGAAGCTCTTTGAGAAGCAAAAAGCTCCATATCAGTAATCATAAGTAAAGAGCAAAATGACTAGATTAGGTCTGTGGGAATGGTCAAAATTAGTCTGTGTGTTTGCTGGGCATCAGGGATTTCTCATACATTCAAACACATTTTATTGTATGACAGGAGGCAGTGAAGGGCGTTGCAGGTGCGTGGACTGACAGATTGAATTTCCTGTAAGAGATCTCTGAAGTGTGGATGATCTGAGGAGGAGAGATTTGTCTCTTGGGGTCCATCCTTAGTGAATGTTTCTGTCTCTCCTAACCATGGATGAGGGTGCCGTGTAAAATGCCTTGATGGCTATGCAAGGAACACTGCCCTTAGTTACACTTTATTGCAGCTTTAAACCCCAGTCATGGCTGAATTTTGGCAGCTCTGATTTGCTAGGATCAGGCTGTCCAAGACATTGTTCTAATATCTAGCCAGGTTATGGGGGTAGCTCCCATAACTCATCTATTTTTTTCAAATTCTTTGTAACTTTGGTCATATTATTTTTAAGGTTTTCCCTGCTGTCAGAAGAAATTAATCAAAATTCATGACACTGAAGTTCTGAAGAAAAATACAGTGTCTTCAAAGAAGTACCAGTGGAACACATGTATAGCTTTTGGCAGCATTCCCAGCACTAATTTTAATATGCAATACAACATTAGGTTTCTTTCAGTTCCAGTTTAAAACCGAAGTGGACCAATTTAACAAATGTGTGCAGTGATGGAAGGTACCTGGTTTATGATTCAAACTTCAGTATTCATTCTTTTCAAAGAGCTGAACCCTCTAAAGTTCACAGAGTTTAAAAAATGTGTGTTGAATGGGAGGAGAATGGAGAAGGAAGTGTGCTACTGTTCAGTTCTTTGTGAGTCTTGTCATAGAGGACCTAATATACAAGAGAAGCATAAAATATTTTCCCTTCCTTTTTCCTCCATATAACATAGCTCTATCTTACCTTAAAGCACATATTCTAAACTGTTACCATTGGCCCTTTATATTAGGGAGGCTTTTGATGCCATTGGTGTTGAAACTAATGACAATGAAGTTGAATGCCTGTGGGTAATAATTAAAGGGAAGGCCAACAAGGCTGACATCCTCCTGGGAGTCTGTTATCAACCACCCAAGCAGGAAGAAGAGGAAAAAACTTATCCTATAGTCAGCTGGAGAATGTCTCAGGATCACCAGCCCTTGTTCTTGTGGGTGACTTCAACCTGCCAGACATCTGCTGGGAACTTAACATAGCAGAAAAGAGGCAGTCCAGGAAGTTCTTAGAGTGTGTGGAGGACAACTTCTTATCACAGCTGGTAGGTGAGACCACCAGGGGAGGGACTATGTTAGACCTGTTGTTTGCAAATAGAGATGAGCTGGTGGGAGATGTGGTGGTTGGAGGCCACTTGGGCACAATGATAATGAAATTGTAGAGTTCTCAATATTTGGTGAAATCAGGAGGAACATCAATAAGGTCTTTTACACTGGACTTCCAGAGGGCAATTTGGCCTATTTAGGAGGCTTGTTCAGAGAGTTCCTTGGGAAGCAGCCCTTATAAACAAAGGAGTCCAGGAAAGATGGGCATGCTTCAAAACAGAGATCTTGAGGGCACAGGAACAGACTGTCCCTGTGTGCCAAAAGATGAGTCAACGAGGCAAATATCCAGCCTGGATGGGCAACTAGGTTTTGAAGGAATTTAGGAATAAAAACAAGATGTATCATCTTTGGAAGGAGGCTCAGGTTTCTCAGGAAGTATTTAAGGGGGTTGCTAGGGTATGTAGGAAAAAAATTAGGGAGGCCAAAGCTCAGTTTGGACTTAAATTGGCAACTATTGTAAAAGATATTAAAAAATATTTTACAAATATATTATCAGCAAAAGGAAGAGTAAGACCAACCTTTGTTTTCTACTGAATGCAGGAAGGAACTTAGTAACTGCAGATGAGAAGACAGAGGTGCTTAGCACCTTCTTTGCCTCAGTCTTTAGTGGGAAGATAGCTTGTCCTCAGGACAACTGTCCTCCTGGGCTGGTGGATGGTAGCAGGGAGCAGAACGGTCCCCGTGTTATCCAGGAGGAGGCAGTCAGAGAACTGCTGAGCTGCTGGATGTTCATGAATCTATGGGCCCAGATGGGATCCACCCCAGGGTGATGAGGGAGCTGGCAGATGAGTTTGTGAAACTGCTCTCCATCATTTACCAGCAGTCCTGGCTCACTGGGGAGGTTCCAGATGACTGGAAGCTGGCCAATGTGATGCCCATTCACAAAAAACGGCGGGAAGGAGGATCCTGGTAATTACAGGCCAGTGAGCCTGACCTCAGTACCCGGTAAGGTAATGGAGCAGTTTATACTGAGTGTCATCACACAGCACTTACAGGATGGCCAGGGTGTCAGACCCAGCCAGCACAGGCTTAGAAGGGGTAAGTTGTGTTTGACCAACCTGATCTCCTTTTATGACCAGGTAACCCACTTGTGGATGCTGTCTATTTGGACTTCAGCAAGGCCTTTGACACTGTCTCCCACAGCACACTCCTGGAAAAGCTGGCAGCGCATGGTTTGGACAGGAGCACTCTTTGCTGGGTTAGGAACTGGCTGGATGACTGGGCCCAGAGAGTGGTGGTGAATGGTGCTGCATCCAGCTGGGGGCCAGTCACCAGTGGTGTCCCTCAGGGCTCTGTGCTGGGGCCAGTTCTGATCAATATTTTTATTGATGACATGGATGAGGGTATTGAGTCTTTCACTAGTAAATTTGTGGATGACAGACACTAAGCTGGGAGTGTGTGTTGATCTGTTGGAAGGTAGGAGGGCTCTGCAGAGAGACCTGGAATGGGTGGATGGATGGGCAGAGTTCAGAGGGATGAAGTTTAATAAGTCCAAGTACCAAGTCCTGCATTTTGGCCACAATAGCCCCCTGCAATGTCATAGGCTGGGGACAGTGTGGCTGGACAGTGCCCAGGCAGAAGAGGACCTGGGGGTGCTGGTGACAGCCGGCTGAACGTGAGCCAGCAGTGTGCCCCGGTAGCCAAGAAGGCCAATGGCCCCTGGCCTGTACCAGGAATAGTGTGGCCAGCAGGAGCAGGGAGGTCATTCTTCCCCTGCACTTGGCACTGGTGAGGCCACACCTGGAGTGCTGTGTCCAGTTCTGGGCCCTCAGTTCAGGAAGGACCTTGAGATGCTTGAGCACGTCCAGAGGAGGCAACGAGGCTGGTGAGAGGCTTGGAACACAAGCCCTGTGAGGAATGGCTGAGGGAGCTGGAGCTGTTTAGCCTGGAGAAACAGAGACTCAGAGGTGACCTTAGCCCCTCTCTACAACTGCCTGAAAGGTGGCTGTAGTCAGGTTGGGGTCGGTCTCTTTTTCCAGGCAGCAACTGACAGAGCGAGAGGACACAGTCTTAAGCTGTGCCAAGGGAAATTTAGGTTGGATGTTAGGCAAAAGTTTTTTACAGAAAGGGTGATAAAGCACTGGAATAGTCTGCCCGGGGAGGTGGTGGAGTCACCATCTCTGGATGTGTTTAAAAAAAGAGTGGATGTGGCACTTGGTGCCATGGTTTGGTTGAGGTGGTGGTAGGGCTGGGTTGGACTTGATGATCTTGAATGTCTCTTCCAACCTAGTAATTCTGTGTTTCTGTGTGATTCTGCTTAAAATAATTAGCATTTTCATGAAAGAGTATAGATAGTGACTAATCAAAGCCTTTCAGATGACTGATTAAAACCCCAGCATCACAATGTTCTCCAGATCCTATTTGAGAGAGCTCTACGTATTGCTGTCCTGTCCTGTGCAAGTAACCCCAAATAAATCAGTGAATCTATTTGCTTAAGTAAGAAAATAGATCTTATATTTCCATCTAAAATCAGTGCATGACATTTATCTAGGCCTTTACTTTTTGAGTACCTCTCCTAGCAGATAGAAATGTTTTCAGGACTATTATGATGGTTTGGCATTTAGGAAAAAAAAAGTAGAAAACATGGAAGTGAGGGCTTTGAGAGAGGCTTCAGGGAGTTTCTTCTCTGCTTGAGACCTGGCCAATAACTGGCCATTTCTGAGAACTGACAGTATTGTTCTCCACTGAAAAGTGAGATCAACTTTGTGAATACCACCTTTTAAACCTAAGCCTGGGAGCTTCTGGCTCTTTTTTGTTTCCGGCTTTGAAAGGTAACAGAGCTCTACCGCAGCTGCCTCCCTGCTCCCCTGCAGCCTGTCCAGCCTGGGGGGAGAGGGCTGAGCTGGGCTCCAGTGGCTTGTGGGCTGGGGATGGAGCCTTCAGGGATGGAGCCCCAGGCCAGGCCAGGCTGTGCTGGGCTTCTCCCAGGAAACCCTCCAGGTCTTGTACCAGTGGAGTGGCCAAAGCTCTTTCCAGGGGACCCCCAGACAGCTGTTGACACTCGCCGACCCCTCCATGGCCCACACAGACGGCTCCAGGCCGAGACCTGTCTGCTCCTTCCCTGCAGCTGCTGGGCTGCGAAAGAGACACCTGAAATCCAGCACCATGAATACCTGCGGTGGTTTGGGCCAGATTTTAACCCTTTCACTACCCAGATGAGACCTGCAGATTTAATCCCTTTCCAGAGATAGCAACATGAGAGTGATCAACATGTAAAGAGACAACATAAATCATCAGAGGCAATGAAGGAAGGAATCAAACCTAAGATGGAAGGAGATTGAGAAAATGCTTTAATAAGCTGAAATATTCTTTTGATAAGGCCATGGAGATGGACAATAATGTTCTGAATAACTCCTTTAATTCATTAAAAGAGTATAGGGGGGAATGAACTATTCAAACTGTGAAATCTGAGCAAAGATATCCATTGATGAGCTAAGCAAATGGTAGAATAGCTGTGATCCCATGAGATACTGGAACAGAGAAAGAGAAGTGAGAACTGATGGAGACCCTTGGCCCCCAGAGAGAAAAGGAGAAAACCTCTGTTCCCAGAGATGATCACAGAAGCAGATGAAGAGAACCTTTGTCTTTGAACAACTCATCCTTAAAATGACACCCCTTGAGTTCATGGCCCTTGAACACACCTCTGAGTAGTGTGAAAATGGGAGGAGGGCATGATGGCAGAGTTTTTTCGGGGAGGCTAATCATGGGTTAATCATGGACATGAAAAGCCACAAGAAAACTTTTTTTCTTATGCAGTGCTCTCCATTGAATGACATGAGAAAACTTCTCTCTCTCTCTCTCTCTACAAAAATTGCTAAAAGGACTATTGTATAATTAGGGCTGTTTTAACCACCAGGTTTTGTCTCTATGTTGTCAGTTGGGCAAGGAAAAAAGTGGGGTGGGGAGGAAAGGTTTCTGGAGATTTTATCCTGGTTTCTTATTGTGGTTCTATTAATAAACTTTCTTTATTCCTTTTAAGTTTTGAGCCTGTTTTGCCCTTCTCCTAATCCATGTCTCACAGCAAGAGATGAGTAAAGTTTCTGGTGATTTATAGCTAGTGCTTTAAAACCACCACAGCTATATACTTGCATTATGCAAGGGGATGGTGTTAAACTGTCTAAACTACCTTGCTCTCCTGTAACATGCATACCCATATTTTGTGGACTAGAGTCAGCACTCCTGTAAAAAACTATATGATAAAACCACATGCAGCTATGCTAGGCCCACTTCTTCCTTAACTTGTATCTTTGCTAGCTTTCTTGTCGTCTTCATGTCTTTGGACTGTAGAATTTTCAGGGCAGTGACTGTGGTTATTTCAGATATGTTGTTCATGGGGCACATTATCAGTCCATAAGACTGGATACTCAGTTGTGGATAAAAGGAACAAATGTTTTTCCCCTACCCCTCAGGCGTGTTAGACCTAACAACAAACTGGAATACTAATAGCTGAGCTTTGGAAAGAGCTGAGCTGGTACCTCGGGAACATTTGAAGTGCTTCTTGTCCTGGTTTAGGGCAAATTTAGGAGAAAACCTCCAGTGGGGCTTCCCCCCCCCCCCCCCCCCCCCCGGGAAGCAAATTCACGTGGCTCTTTTCCCCCACCCCCCAACCGGTTCGGGAAGAGATTTCTCTGAGAGAAGTGGAAAAAACCTGTTTATTTCACAGGCACAGCACCACTCAGCACAAAAATGAATGATATCAAATTACAAAACCTCTTGCCCTTCAGAAGAGATGACAGAACTTCAGAGGGTCTCTTTCCTGTGGGTGTTCGCTCTGTTATCAGTCCCTCTGGCGCTGGAAAATGCCGCTGCCCAGGCTGGGCTCCCGGTAGTCCACGGGTGCAAGCTCCCGGTGCTCCCCCGAGTCCCCAGTCCAAAGCAGGTTCGATTCGTTTCAGAAAAAGGGAAAGAAAACAGTCCAGGAAGACTTCTCTGCTCCGGCTAGTTGGAAAGCCAAGGCGATCTGTGTCTTGTTGTCTGTGCTGTAGTCAAAACTCCCGATGTGGGGGGAGCAAGTACAGTCTCTGATAACAGACTCGGTGCTTCTTTTCCACTCACTTTTAGTCTCAGATGGAATTTTAAGAATATAAAACCTGTCTCTGGGTTAGGTGGACGAAGGGGGATACAATTTAACATCATAATCAACCCAGGACACTTCTGGGTTTTTCAGAAACAGAACAGAACAGAAAACTCTGTTCTGAAATATTTTCTGCAAAGAAAAAGTAGTCATTACAGTCAAAATCAATAAAACTGAAAACGTAACTTTTCAGAAAAGTTATGTAAATATATTGTGACTTATATTGCTTATGTGTTTGTATAACACTTATGTGTTACAGATAATAAATTTATTTCTATTATCTGCATAAAGAAGGAAGAGATGTTTCATTAGAATTTGCACATATTTTTAAAGAAATTAGCTATAAATTAAAATACCCTGTTGGTTTCAAAACATTAGAACAAGTATCTGTTGATTGGAGGAGTCATTTGAAAAGCTTCAGGTAAAAACATTTTAGGTGAATGACTGGATGATTGGGAAATAGTGTGTTAAAAGTGGGTGAAAATTATTAGTAATTTTAGACAGAAAACATTTGTCTGCTTAGTGCTCTGTTTTTTGCCTTCCAGTTAATTTTCAGATTTTCACAACTTTTTTAGTTTCCTTTCAGCTCTCAGTATTATCTGTTGGGGTAGCTATAGAAATGGAAAAGAAAGATACTTTTTGCCCCTGGTTAGCCACAAGAACTCATAATGCTATATCATTCCAATAGCTGTGTGTATGTAGGCAATGAGTGTACAGTGAACCCATTTTGTTATTAATCATTTGCTGGAGCAAATACAGTGCTACAGCAGGGTTTATTCAGAGGCATAAACTGCATAATATTTATTATAATAAATCAATCTGTACCAGATACCCTAGGGGATCCCAAGTCATTGGAGGAGATCCAAAAGATTCCAAGTAAGACATATTACAAATCTACGGAGAACTGAAAAATAAGGTGGAATAAGCTATTTGTGACAAATATATGAGACATATAAAGAGGCAGATTTATATTGGAAACCCATCATGGTATGTATATTCATGAATTAAAAACATTTCTCATTTAAGAGTTTTTTAAGTCTGATGGACCATGGAAAGTGAAGGCATACTTGAGTTTCAGCTTGTAGCAAAAGAAAACCATTCAGTTATTTGATTAACTATATAGTTAATGCAACAGACAAATTGCATAGCATGACTAGTAGAAGAAACAATTATAAGTAAAAATGGTATATAAAACCCAGTGACATAAGATCAAAAGAAATGTGTAATCTGCTTACATATCTTAAGCTGTAGTCTTTTTTGTTAACTTAGGTGAAAAGGTCTGAAACACACAAACTTGTTAACCTTTCCTTAGTTATTTTTACTTAATACTGGTGCACTCACAAGCACACATGAAAATTATTTTACACAATGACTTTTAAAGATAAAGAGTCACTTATAAATAAGTCAAGAGATGCCAGGGTTAAATAAGGTTTCCTATGTATTGCATCTTTCCACCTTGTTCAGGTTATTTACGAAACAGACTTTTATAATATGATACCATAGTCTCTTTTCTCCTATCTCTTCACTACCCTTTGTTCTCTTTCCACATAAACTCTCAAGACAGTAACATTCCTGTTAAAGTTCCATCCCTGAATTCTCATCCCATCCACCTAACCCAATTTGTTTCTTTCATCCTCATGTTACCAATTTGCTCCTTTTTTTATCCTCTCCATCACTCTTCCTGCACAATTTTCTCTGTCTACTTCCTTTGCATTGTCATAGATTATCAAGGTATTTATCTCTTCCTGTCTTGTACTAACTCTCTGACAGAACCTATGCCATTTTGGTCAGATTTCCAACCTCAGCTACTTGTAACACTTTCTCTAGTTTGTCTTCTACCAGCTAAATCCCAGGATCTCATCTCTACTTTTTGGTCTTTGCCTCCCTTCCACATGAATCTTAGTCTGTGTGTAATCTTTGTTCCAGTCTGCTTCCCTCTGCTGAGCCACACATTGCACTCTCTGAATTTGATGTTGAATGCTTATACTCAACCCTGCTTCTGAAATCAGCTCTAGATAAAATAACTAATACAGGGCACAGCCAGCCTTTTTTTGTACACTGGGTTGGAAATATGTAATTTCTATGTAAAGGAGGCTCTTGCATGTTATCCTGATCCAGCCTGAGAACACTGGTAAAATCAAGCATCTTCAGTAATGATAGAATTATTTTAGACTTCATCCACTAAAATGGAATAAAGAAATATATTTTAACATGGACAAACTCTGCTTTATTTCCTCAAAGTTCTAAAGTTATTCAAATCTAGGGACATGGTCACAGGACCAGCAAAAGCACTTCCACAACATCACTGGTGTACAAGCCATTTATTCTTTCAAATATTTTCACTGCTGTTAGGGCCAGAGCGCTAAGTGTTTTCAGAAATATGATAAATGTCAGGCAAATGGGAAAGCTGGGGCATCAGCAATTCTGCCTTTTGTAGCATCTTTTTAACATGACTTGATTTGGTGAAGCTTACTAGGTCTATACTCTAAGCAGATCCAGAGACTTTACCTAAGCAAGTTTCACCAGGTACTTTATGATCCAGAATTAGGCTCGCTGATTGTTTTTTGTTGCTGTTGCTGTGTTTGGTTGGTTGGTTGGTTGGTTGGAGTTTTTTTGTTTCTTTGGTCTTTTCTCTTATTTTGGTTTGGGTTGTGTTCTTTATTCCACATCAAAAATGTTAGACCTAAATAACACTGGCTTTAGTGAAACTTGCTTGATATATAATATTCTCTTAAAATCCTGTATCTCTATCTTATGGTAATTCTACTTCATTTAAACTATTCAAATTGAAAATGCTCATGTGCCAAAAATTTTTCTAGGTATTTTTAACCAAATCATTTTAGTTGTTTGTGAGTTGCTTGAGTTGTTTGGGGAAAGGCAGAAGGACTATGGTAGCATGTTAAACACATGTATTGCTCCTTTTGTTGGAGAACACAAACACACTTTGCTTCGGGGGAATTTGATTGGTGCAGGGAATGGGAATGAACTGTCCTTATTTCAGGGATGTGGGAGTACTTTGTCAATGAAAATTTGCCTGGATGTAGTTGCACACTCAGTGAAGAGAGTAGAAGCTCAATTAGTTAAAGGACACTTTCTCCAGTCCATGCCAGTTCTTGCTTGACAAATAGACTGTCCACCTCCAGTACTCCCTCCAGAGAGACCACCTTCAGCCCAAGATGGCAAGGGCTGAACAGGCCTTGGCCTGTAATTGAGCTTTATTTTCAGGAATTGCCTTATCACCTGCCATTAAAAATTAGTACACAATTGTGTGATACAGGTGTGGCAATACCAGTTTAACACATTCCAGTCCCTTTTCATTCACACATGCTCCTCTTCAGTGCCAATGAGGATCTATAATCTCCTGTTGCTTAATCTGTTTTTGAACACAGATCAGTTCATTTATGTCATTCACAGTTTGATGCCATACCTGTCATGATATTTGTTAGCAAAAATCAGGAGGTTTTATGCTCCCTCCAGCCAGCCAGAGATGTAGGGACAGGAATTCTTTAATGATTCTGCCACAGCGGCTTCTATATCTATAAAAATTATGCACACAGATTAGGGACTCTGTGGCCTGTACTGTCAGTGTTTTTCCAGGTGGTTCCCAGGCACCAAGGAGGAAATTGCTTGTGTCAGAGGTAGACAGTTGAAGAATGAGCTACTTAAAGAGGTACAGGTTCTGTGAAAAAAATTAACTGAGGAGAAAATATTTCCTCTGGACTTCTCAAACGGTTCAGGAAGAACCGAATGTCATCCAGTCAGGTAACACCATCAGCACAGGGACCTCAGGCTGAAGCCACAATTTTAGTTTTTCTAATTTTCAGTGCTAGACCTTGAAATATTTTGTATGTGTGTAATGCATCCTATCAGTTCAACTCTTTCCATAAATATTTTGGGTTATCAAAATTTTCTAAGAAACACATCAGAAAGAATCATCATAAATGAAACCAAATTCACATGACAGTAATACCACAGTGATGCTTTAAGTATCACTTGACATACACTAGACACAGAGTTTATTTCATGAAAATTTTAGTTTGTATCATATATCAAAATAGGTAAGTGCAGGTTGATGTCTGAGCAGATACTTTTAAATTGAGAGATGCATTTACTGTAGTGAAAATGTGAGTAGCATATATTTCTGATTTGCCATCCTCCTTCAGGTTCTCATGTCTTCCTGACTCATCTTCTCTGTCTATTCCTACCATAGTTTTCTAATCCATCATAAAAAATGCGCTTTTTACAGCTACATTGTATAATATGAACATTACCTGCAAATATTTTCAGTCAGCTGCAGGGCACCTCATCTCTGGAAGGGATTCTAAAATCCCATATTAAAGCTTATATCCTTCAACAATAGCATCATTTTTGTTTGGGAGTCCTTTTTATGGCACATCTTTTTTTTATGTTGCTCATTATACCTAATTTGAACATCACTTCTAAGAACTGCCATATGGTGTCAATAAATAAGTCTTTAGAGGTTTTCACTTATCTTCTAAATATAGTTCAATAGTGACTAATTAAATCAATATATTAAAAAACTCCACAGCTTATACAAATCAAGCATCTTGAACTGATTTTTTTAATATTTAGATCCTGCCTTATTAAGAACTCCTTGAAGATACATCCTTCAAGAGAGAAAATGAGCTATTTCCCCATCCTTTAGCTTTTATTTTATATTGCATTACACTGTTTTTATTGTATAATGAACTGTATAGTATACTGGTAGTCTTATTTTTTGCATTTCTCGATGTTTTCAGTCTCAGCTGGGGTCCCAGCAAAAGCTTCATTTACGTGCCCACCCAGCAAAAGCAGAACTGGAGATTATAAAAGGGCTCTCTTCTTCATTCCCTCCTCTCCTCTTCTTGTCTGTGAGGCAATTTTGTGAGTGCTGCATTCTAATATTAAATTGGATAGCAACTCATCATCTAAGGGAATGATGGCAATGGCTGATTCAACTCTGTTCTCATCTCAGACATAATTTGTATCCTTATGTCTGGCACAGAATGTATTCAATGTAGTAACTCATAACCTGGCCTTGACTAAATCTCTAGTTGTTCAAAGAACACTTTGATCTCTCATAGCAGAGGCTAAGCAAATGTCGCCTGTGTCTGTCTTAACAAGAATTAGATTTTAAATGGGAAATCATCAGGACATAAATTCTGTATATCTCACAGGCCTGCCTGGAATGCTTTACAGCTGATATAGTACCCATCCTACCCCCTCCTCAGCTCCTGGGAGCAGAACTTGTTCCTTTGTTCGGAAAATACAAGCCTCCAGCCCTTTTACCTTCCAAAATATCCTGGATTCACACCCTGTGTTCTTGCCTTAAATATTTCTTAGACACCTTGCTTATCTAGATAGAAAAGAAAGGTAATCACATAAATGTTAAATTCAAAGCTTCTGTTTTTCTCTTTCAGGCATAACTGCTGCTTCTCTCTCTGATGACTCTCAAAGACTGACTTACATGGCTGTGTATCAGTAGTGTGCTACAACACACCATCCTTCACCTTTGTGACAAGATAAGCTTGATAATTCCAGAACTGATTCTTTCTATGTGCTCTGATATCCAATCTAAAAACTGCAATTAGATATACAGGCGCTTGCTCCACAGTCTTTTTCTTCCCACAGGCAGCCTCCGGCATTCTAGTGAGCCCTATTGGATATTGTGTACAAAGGTAGGAAAAGAAATTTAACAAGAAAGGCAACTTTCAAGGCTCTGCATAGCTTGTTTCAGTACTGATAATCAAGCTGAAATGGTTATTTAGAACAGTGATTTCCAAAATGGGGTGTGTGCATCTCAGGGACTGTGCTAGACAATTTGGGACAAGTGGGAAGAAAATATTTTAAAAACATATTTTATTATATTTTTAACAACCTATGTGATATTTATTTTGTCCTTATCTCACTTTTTAAAATGCTTTTAAGATTTTAATGTACATAATACGTAGGCACAGTAATGCCTGCGTATGTTTTAAACATAAAACTATATAAATACATGTAAGTGATACGCACTCTAAATTTTTTGCTGATAGAGTTGAATGATCAAAATATTTTGGAGATTCTGTCTTTTGAAAAATCAAAGCATTGGTAAACAATTAAATGACTACAGGAGCTATATTAAAAAGAAACATTTTTTAGCATTTATTTTCCACAACTAAAGAAAATATTGTTCTTATAATTTTCCAAAAAGTTATGGTATTTATTAGAATGTTTAAAAATGTATTGCCAAAATGGTGACTTTAACAGCAGAACAAGAATTTAAGCAGTAAAGCAAAAATGGACAAAATGAAAGAACTATTTATTCAAGAACATTTTCTTCAGTGAGAAAAAGATTCAGTTTCAGCCATTCCTAGGAAAGAGAGGTGCAAGATACAAGCTGGCAAGCAATATCAGGTAATGGCAATTCTCTGAGAGAACGATTTAAAAAGTAAGGGAAGTTCAAGACAAGTGAATTTGCAGATGAATTTTGTAAATTCTTTGGAAGTTTGAAAATATTCCTTGGGAGGCAATACACTGTTTCTGAAAAGGAGCTCCCCTGCCTTCCTCTTGATTACAGTATTCATATGGGCTCCAAAAATATAAAATCACTCTGAATAAAGTGGTTTTCATTTTTTAGTTGCCTAGAAGAAGATAAAAACATGATCTGAAAAAAAGTATTTTTTGCATAGATTTTGAGGAGACCCACAACAGAGTCTCAAGAGCAATACAATAACCTGAAGTGCCTGGTAACAATTTTTAAATAAGAAATGGTGAGATTGTGGTCCAGAAATAAGTGCATTCACAGGGAGAGAAATTTCTTACATAACCTTATATAACCAGTAGAGATAAAACCAAATACAAGGTCTAAATACTTGTCACACACGATGTGTATGGGTTATGATGCGAGAGAGAATAGCATGTGAAATTGATCTAATAATTCATGCTGTGAAATTTGCCAAAATCCAAGCAGCGTAAATGAAGGGAAAGTTCATCATTACTGAGTCAAGCAGGTGAGTAGATTGATGCAAAACAACCCAGTTACAGACATAATCCTATGTCCTTTTGCAGAGTGAGTTCAGAGAGCTTAAAACTCTGTTACCCTCTTCAGCTGAGTGTATCACTCCCTGTGTAATATTTAAGGTAATCTGCAATTAGTTGCTTCAAAGCATAGGTGAAGGGCTAATTTCATCAGTTGCTTACTGCCATGGGTAAACTGATCTGTGGTAAAGCAAGGCTGGTACATGGTAAATGGAATCGTTCAAGCTGTCCGTAGCAATATGCCTCATACTCCCTCTGTGTCTCATGATATTGTTTGACCAAGTAGAATATAAAGGATTAATTAATATACAGTGAGATTTAACAGCCCTCAGGTTAAACAACACAAAGTGGGGAAAATATATAGAAGCAATGGAAAAGTATGAAAACACTAAGGACCTCCAAAATTTCAGGAACCAGGTAATAATTTTACTGTTTAGAGCTAGTATCTATTCTGATTTTTTTGAGACTGTATTAAGTGCACCCAAAGAAACTCTAGGGTGGGTTCAGGAAAACTAGTTTAAATGTCTTAATCTGATGGGGTTTATTTTCTGTCTTTTATCTGAATTACCTCCTTACAGATGCTTACAACTGTACATGGTGACATCCACATCTGGAAAGATGCACTGTGTTATTAGATTGGTGGAGTACAGCAAAAGAACTTTTGAGTGTAGATATATCCCCAAGGAAGTTTAAATGTTCAAGATGAAACAGCAAGCCAAACCTAGTATAAAAAAGAACTTGGTTTAGTACCAAGAGGTTCTTGATGAAAATTTGCTACTTACACAGCATAAAAGCTGTTTAAACTTAATATATCTGATGAAGTTACAGCTTGGTGTGCTTTAATTAGGAGAAAATGCTTTTAGGGAATCCTTGAAATCAATAGTTGCACAATGATGTGTGAGTTACAGAGGGGGTATAGTCAGTCGCCTTCCGGAGAGGAGGAGATAAGGAAGGAAAGGCACAATCCAGTCTTCAAATGTGAAAACATTTCCTGCTTTCTCAACAAAGGAAAGATGAACTGACCTCTTACCTTCCCAGCTACAAAGATGGGTAGCAATTAAAAATAAAATGAAGCATAAGTAAGTTCTTACTGCAAAACAAGTTCAGAGGATATATGAAAAATGAAGCATAAAAAAATCCCTCAATAATTTAAACTAATATAATATACAGTAATTTTCAAGACCAAACATTTTATAATTTACAAAGCTTTATGTCTGATAATTACTTAATAGTTTCAAAATGATGCCTCGAAATATCAAAGACACTAGTGGTCTTAGATTCATTGTTGCTGCAAAATTAAGTGTTTAATTCCTTTCCAAACATAGATAGGCTCATCAACATACATAGGTACATCAGATAAAGTCTGGAAGAGAATTGCTGTTCAGAAAGGGGAAGTACAGGAATCTTTGGAGCCTTTGGTTCAGGTCTTAAAATGACTGTGTCCAAACTAGGTATCTTTTGTCTCAGGGGACACTTGGATAATATAATCATCCTAAATATAAAAACATGTGAGAAAAATAAGATTATAAAGACTAGAGATAAAATTAGACTGCATCATAATTAAAGTGGCTTTTAGCCACTGGTTACACTTTTATGGTCTGTCCTTAGCCTTCACAGTTCCTCAGACATTCTTACAGATTCTGTGGGAGCAGACCTCAAAGATTTTTGTGTCACTTTGTCACTTGCCCCACTGAGCAGTGGACACAAATTTTCCTCAGCCTTTCTTCTGTTTCTAATGTACCTACAGAAACCCTTTCCATATCCTCTGCTAATTTGAGCAATATGTGAGCTTTGGACATTTCCACCACAATCTCTGCAAGCACTCTATGTTTCTCCTGGGTAATTTGTCCCAGTTTCTTACTCTGTGTACTTCTTTTTTATATTTGAGCTCAGCTGATGTTCCCTGTTGAATCATGTTGGCTCTCTCTAACACTGCTGTTATTTACAGAACATTAGATCAAGCCATTCTTGTTCTCTGAGGAGGTTGTCCTTGAAGATCAGCTTGTTCTTCTGGTGTCCTTTAACCTCTAGGGGCAAACGTCATGAGACGTTACCAAATAGGTCCCTAAACAGGTAGAAATATGCCTTCCTCAAGCCCAAATTTGTGACTCTGCAGCTTGCCTTACATCACTTGTTTTTAAACTGCACAGTCTCATGATTTTACCAGCCAAGGCTGTTCTTGAATTCCATATTTTTATGATCTATTTACTGATTGTGAAAAATAGTTCCAAGAAAGTTTTTCACTGAATGGCTGATCAATTACCTGCAACAATAAAATATCTTAAACATGCACTAGAAGTCTCCTGGATTGTTTGTGCCCAGCTCTCCTGCCTTTACAACAGACATTCAGATGTAGATCCTTGTGAGAACCACTTTGTGTTTGCAAATCTTCTTTCAGCTGTCTACAGGTTTCATTTACCTCATAATTTTTCCTTCTGCAGCACAAGCCTGTGCTGCCCATGACAGTCTCTTATCTAAACTTAAACATAAATTCTCAGCAGACTTGTCGCCATTTCCTCAGTGGTGATAGCTCTGTGCACTCCAGCCATTCTCTTGTGTAGAGCAAAACCCTTCCTCCTCACCTTTCCAGGCCATCTCTCCTGAAAAAAACCATGCATCAGGTATGACCTGAGAGCTCTGTTGAGACCTACCAAACTACATCTCTGTAAACCTAATGAGGTCATAGCTCTGCAGCTCACTTGTTTCCCGAAGAGTGGGCATTTCCATTTTTCATCCATAGGGAAGAGAAAGAATGAAAAGATGCGAGTTCCATTTCCCTCTGATGCCCTAATGCCTTTTTTACTCTCCTGTGTCATGCCTTCTCTTGGATTATGACAACACTACCCCAATATGCCTAAACTAGAATTCTTCTCTCCAGCTTAACAAGCCCACTTGTAAAAACACTTTTACCCCATTTTGTCAAAGTACTTGATCCTCAATCACAGAAGCCAAAACCTTGCCTGTGCTGCTACTGATACAGCCAGGTCTTCATCCCATGGGTATGTTCACCTATCAGAGCCTTTTTTTTTCACTGTGAAGACTGGCATGAAGATATTTCTTTGAATAGCTAAGCTTTCCAGAGACTGCCATTTTAAATCTAGAATATTTGTATTAAACTGCTAGAGAATCAAAGTTTTGGAAATGCCTTTGTCAGGCACACAACCAACATCAGGTCCAACAGTCAAACCTGTTATGTATAAAGGAACACCAGAAAATAATTTATTCTGAGGGGTACCTAGACACAGTAGTAATACATCCAATGTATCCAGGTATTTAATACTTTTGTAATAATGGAAAATGGAATTTGTGGTACTTCTGCATGAATTACTTTTAATTTTTCTGTTTTAAGTTAGATACTTTGTTTTCCTTCTAGGAAAGTAGATACCCAGTAAATGATGATTTGTTTAAAACCACAAACCCTCATTCAGTTTTTAATTTAAAAAGTGTTAAGTTCATTTCTTGTCAGTAAAACAAATATTTGTTATTCCTAATACATTTTAAAGGAAAGCATAGCACTTCATAGTGTTTATAGGAATAATGTATGTAGTGCACTGCTTCATCATGAATTCATGTCAATCATTTCACTGTTGCAATAGAACTTTTCTGAAAGCAAATACATTTCCCAGTCACAAGCAGGAAATTGAATTCTACTCTATGAGAATTCAAGGGACACGTGGCCATTGAACCATCAGATCCAGATGCAACATAGTGCCTTTTCTTGTGCTGCAACTGACATCAATCACTTCTGAAATACCATAATATTTAAAAATCCTGCCAAAAATGCAATTAAAATGGACAATCTTGCTCACTGTGACAATAACTGTCATAAGTCAAGGCAATTTTGTCTTATTTCAGACAGATTTTGGATTCATTTTTTTTAACATGTAACTGTTTCTTGCTCACCACTGTGTGATATTCAATAAAGAAACTACTACTTTACAATGAAGAATAGAATGTCTTGTTTCAGTTCATACCTTATTATTTCATAACATGGTCTGATGCATAATATAACTGGTTATTTGTTTGATTTTCAATCAGCAAAGACGACTAGTGCGTGATGTATCCAATATTTGTACAGACTGCTGATGATTGTATCTATGTTATTAGAACAAGATGTTTTCTTTCTTTGGCTTCATTTTAGAAGGGCTGAATGTAAATATTATTAATATCCTCTGTATAATTTATTCTCCTTTTGGCGTTTGAAATGGGTAGGTTGACTTAGAAGAAAGTTTTCACAATAGCCAATGTAAAACTTGGAAGAGCTGAAGCCAGAAGGTCTGATGATCTTTTTTTTTGCTATAGGTTTTTTGGGAGCTGTTGTGGCTTTTATTGAGACTCCAAATTTACGGCAAACTATCACAGTAAAAACTGTTGGTATAAATGTTTTGTCTTTTGACTATAATCAGGACCTTTCTGTCAGTGGTAAACCCACATAGGTCCAGATATGCCTATATAGGTCTTGAACTTGCAAAAGTGCTCTGTCTGGATGGTCAGCAGCAGAATTTACAGTTCAGGTGCCAAAATATCAAGTCATTGTGAGACATCTGGAGTGACAAAAAGTGATTCTTGGCTTGGGAATAGGCTAGAAAGTCATTAAAACATCCTTATATTAAAGGCTCTCAAGCTTTTATAAATTTTTATGCTTAGGAAAAAAAATAGTTATATAATTACTGAGGAAAGCATCCTTGCATCTTTGGAGTCTACAGTTTTTTGTCTACAACTAGAGGTATCTGTATGTAGGATGATGGTTCTTTCTGTTGTCTAGAATGGAGTGAACAAAGCCTGCAGAAAATGATTGGAAGTAGACAAGAAATACAAATTCCCTCTAAAATTCCCAAATAGACGCCTAGGATGTGAACAGGAGAAAATGTCATGGGAAAGGGAATAATTTATTCCAAAAATGCTACAGGAGAATCTATATACTGTAAAATTGTTCTAATTTCTATAAAGGAATGATTTTCAAGAGCAAAATTACTTATGAATTAAGAGGGATGTTTCTGAGAAGTAATATAGGCCACCTAAAAGCTTGTGGGAGCTTTTGTTAAAATGTTTGTACTAAACCAGTGCAGCAGCGAGACCATTTGCAGACAAAGTTTCTTTATCTTAATTTTTTTCCCAAATGAAAAAAACCACAATGAAAAAAAGAAACAAAAAATCCCCAAAGTTAAAAAAACCACCAAAACGTCACTCAGGGCAGTCTCAACAGGACTGTTCATTCCATCTGCATTTCTGGTTTAATTTTTTGTGGTATAATTTTTTGTGATATTAACAAAATATTGTTATATTAACAATATAACGTTGTATTAACTCCTTCAATGTCACTTCCAAGGGTACACAGATTTTTAAATGAGTGAGCTCTCAGAATTGTAAGCTCCTTTATATGCACTCACACTTTTGTAGCTAAACACTAAATAGGCTGTTCAGTCATAGAGGGCTTATTTCTTTTTTTCTTAAAACTAGCAAGATTTCTGACTAGGGGATCACAGAAAACAGTGTCAATACATCTGATGAGAAAACAAAGAAAGTCATGCCTCTCCTCAGCAGACAGATATGTGTCAAAATTCAAAGAATTTTTTTAAAGTCTGAAGAAATATGTTTCTTTTCTTCATACCTTTTTCACCCTTGAATATTGACATCATTCCCATCACTTTCATTGTCGTTTCTCATCCAGCTATGAGGTTTTTTCAGTACCTATGGAACCAAGAGCAAGCAGAAACAGAAACCACACTAGAATAAATGCACATTTCTGTTTCTCATGGTAATGATCTAGATGGTAAACTCTACTGCTTCAGGTTTCTGATGCAGAATTTGCTCATTTACCCTCTATGCAAGTCATCAGCATCCTATTGAATGGAATCAGATACATTTTATTTCCCTCTAATAGGAAGGAAAAAATCAACTGCTGAAAGAAAATAATATACTTCAGTGAGTGGTTGGCTATGAGCTTTGCAAATTAGTTTTATTGTATCTCTACTAGACAAAGCCTTCAGCAGCCTACAGTGACTTTGAGATTAGCTGCACTTTGAACTTTTGGTTTGTGAAGGGGCCAAGATCTCAGATGGGCCCTTTCCACCTATATTTTTCTATGGCTTTGTACATGTAATATGTATGTATGTATGTAGTCAATATACATGTGTGTACCACATAGATACATGTATATGCACCTGAATGCTTTGTTCTTCAAAATCAATAAAAAATGGTCAAATTACATTTTTGATACTAATATATATATATGCACACTTGTGCATGGCCACATGGTTGTAAACCCATGCTATATATCTCATTCTTCTATCACTGCATTGTGGTTGCTGTTGTTGGACTACGTGTTAGATTGCTTTTTGGTGCTTTTTGGTGACGTATGTAAGTTTTATTCACTTATAGCTCTAATCAGATTTTATGGAAATTATCTGCGAAACCTACTTCATTTTCTTTCTTGCCAAACAAAACAAAACTCTTCCTGGAATCTCTGTGTTTACAGAACAAGTGTCAATAATCAGTGAACATCAAAGCAGAATTAACTGCTGTCTCCCAGAGCTGCTGTCTTTTTGGGGCCACTACATGGCAGCTCACCAAGGGTCAGATGCCCAACAGAATGACTCAGTGTGAAAGGCAAGATGGAGGAGAGCTCTGCCTGCTAAAGCCAGGAATTTCTTAATGGTCATGTTTCTCTTGTGAGAGAGAGGAGCAACACAGCACCAACAATGTGTGTACAAAGGAAGTGAGTATGTTGACCAGGCTGGAAAGTTGTTCCTAAATGACCATCCACCATGAAGTGTCTGATGAGGCAAACTGCATCAGTATCCCATCCACAGGGAGCCCAGTTGAAATATTGATGTTGGAAGTGTGTTTGTAGCTGTGTTTTCCCAAATTCATAGATCTTCTGCTCTAAAAAATGAAGAGAACACAGTAGGCTTTTGCTAAGTACCAACAAAATCTTCAAGTTAACCCAAAAAATGGAAGAGAATTTTATATAGGAACGCTTGAAGTGTTTTATCACTTACTAAAATAAGTGCAAGCACTTCCAGTTTTATTAATTTCTCCTTTGGGTACTTTCTTGCACATCCACTTCCTCTTAGTGTGCAGTTTAGGAAAGCGTTAATAGTTCATTTTTCCTTCTAAAATTATTCTGAATGGCTGAGTCATGCTATACTGAAAGTGTCAGAGTTTGCATGGGAAGCTTCTTGCCTCTCTGCAGTGGATTAACTTTTCTTAGGTTCAAATTTTCTGACTTTAAATTTCAGCCAGTGTGTTGAATCCCTTCTGTTGATCATATTTCACAAGGTTCTGTGGAGAAACATTTGTTTTATTGACTAAGGACAACAAAAAACAATGGGATTGATGCTTAAGCTGTTTTTGGTCTTACTCAGAGCTATCTACTGATAACAGATAAAGACAGGAGTAAAATACAGAATTTTGGTAATCCTTTTCTAAAACATAATTGTTCCACCTATGAAAAAAAAATGAGCTGAGGTTTAACAAGCAGTTTTCATACAGCATCTTCCATTTTCAGGGTTCTTAATCGTTGCATTCTATAATCCAGTTATGGCTAATTTATTGGATGAGTTTGGTGAAAGTTATAATTGATATATTATAATTATATATATATATAATTGCTATAAATATATAGCATTTCACTGATAAAATTTCATGCCTCTTTTTGGTTAGTATAATATTACTTTACCTCTGTTTCCCTCAGAAGACTCTTTTTTTTAATTCTGGTGTTTGACAATGAGCTAACATTCAAAATGCAAACAGAGAGATTTCACACATTGACTGCAGTAAAAGAGCATTTTCTTCTTATTTACAATATATGAAGTAATGTGGAAAAAGTGATCCCAGCACCATCCTAAAATGAATTTAAGTTATCTCATATTGAAGGAAAAATGGCAATTTAAAAGAAAAATCGATAGCAAACACAAGAGAACTGAAATAGCTTAACCTATTAAATATTTTTTTTTAAAAAAATCACAAAATAGAAATACATAAAATGCTAATAAATTGACCAAATGGAATAGGACAAATTGAAAAAGATTGGTTCAATTTTCCATATGGGAAATTTACATAGGCAAAGTTCAAAGCAATGCTTATGAAGTTTCAGGTGGAATTTCAAATTAAAAACATCATTTACTTCCTTTGTTTGTCCAATTTGCCATTTAGAAAAATACTGCTTTTAGTAGTTTTATTACTATGTCAGTTCTTCAGTAGAAGTTCAGAAAACACACCCAAATGATGTTGAGATTTTTCACTGTCAAAATAGCAAACACTGAAGTAGGAATATGAGTTGAGAGCTGAAACAAATTTCTGCAAAGCCTGACTATACCAGAGTTGATACTTCTGAGACGAAGACATCAGGCATCACAGATATGTCTGAGAAATCAAATTTCAATTTCTGAGCTGTGTGCAATGACCAGTGGCGACTCTAAGAACTATCAGCTGACCGATGTTTCCTTTTTTATGGTTACCTGGGTTCTTAAATGAAGGACTATTTTTGTTTCTGGGTTGCTCTCCCAAAGAACATTGATTGACTATAGTTATGTATTTTGGTGAATATCAGGAAGTCACATTGTCACTTTGCAATCAGTTTTAGTTTTACTAAGTGTGGGTGTGTTACTTTGTCAACAATATGGGGAAAACTGCCAAGGTTTTAAGCAATTTAAGAAGTAGAATTTTGCTCTGTTTCACCATGTGCATGCTTTAAAAAAATGAGAATATTTTATTTAGAGATTGTGTCCCCAGATTCAAGGGGGACTGAAGTGTAAAACAATCAACTTCGCTTTCCTTGAGCTAGTTTCTTTCTTCTCTGATACAATGTATTTTGTCTTCAGGATTAATCTTTCTGATAATTTTCAAACTGAAATCCTTTTCAGTTTGAATACAGGATTACTCAGCCTTCCATAGCTGGATTTATTGAGACTAATGAGACAAGAGGCTCAAAAATTTCCAGACCTCGCCAAAGGTTAATCTTGTTCTTAACTCTACTATCTCTGGGATGTAAAATGCATAGTAGTCTTTCCAATTTTATATTGAATTTTGTATTGCTAAGTAATGTGGCACACTTTGAACTTACAGGGGAGACTTGGGAAAATTAAAAAATAAACCAAATTAAAAATGCAGTTCTCTTACCAAATTGCATGAAAATTATGTAAGCAAAGTGAGGAAAGTGTGGAATATTCTATGAAATGAAGGAGTAGTGGGAAATTCTACAGTCCAGGCTTGAAGAGTTGGAATCATGTAAAGGAATAATATATCTAGCCAATAAAAATGTATTGTAGTAAGGAATGGTAACTGAAATTTGCAAGTGCAGTGAAACATAAAAAATTTAAAATAGAGGAGAAGATAGTCATTACTGAAGGAATTTGAAGAAGGGAAGATACTGATGGAAAATATGTCAAGTGCCATGGTGATAGATAAAAAAATTTGAGGCATTTTTGTTAAAAGATTATAGGTATGACATTATACTTGTGTCACTAATATTCTCAGTTAGAGGGAGTCAAGGAAAGTGCTAAAACCAGTAGTGTTTTGTCAAAGAAATATAAGTTTTAACACTGGAATAAATCACTGTGATAGTTTAAACACCAGACTATTAAAAAGCTCTGAGAAGATATGGCGGAGTGTTAGCATAGGTAGTCCAAATGTCTGGAACAGGCCTTTGTGCAGCAACCTGGATAGAATACTGCAGTACATTTCAACATCTATTGCAGTCTTCATCATTCAATAATGGTGTCTAATGCTGAAAGGTGAATTACTAGGTAGCTGAAATGAAATGCTCTGAACTCCAGAAAGGTTTAGATTTCACACATTTGATAGCACGCTGATATTGCATAATGGTTTTTCTCATCTCACAACACTAGTTTCTTGGTGATAATTCAATTATAGCATTTTATAAACATTCTTAGCCTTCCTCTGGCATCAGGCTTTAGTTATAATTAGTTTTTCAAATATATAATAAAACATGGAATACAATTTGGAATCCCAGTCAACTTTTATATCACTGTTCTGTGCTCTTTAATCTCTAATCTAATACTTTCAGTGCATGCCTTTGAAAAAATGTAGATTCTTTTTTGTCGTTGTCAAGTAGAAATTATGTTTAAACCTGAGATGGAATATATTGACCCTATTGTTTACTCTGTTAAGTGGTTTCAGAAGAACCAGAAAAACTGTTTGTCTTACCATATCTTATTTGCATATGTCTAATCAATTTCACTTGTTCCAGAGCTATAAAAATCAGTTGTGAGTCAACTCTGGTTAAACCCAGTGGCAAAATGGAGTGGAATAATGTTATTCCAATCCTTTGGTCTGTTAGCTATTTTCCATTCCTATTAAGGCTCAATATAACTTAGAGCTGACATTTGTTAATTCTTAGTCAATTTATATTAGCCCAGACTTTTTTATTTTTGCCAAACTCGTGTTTGCACTAGGTGGGACTGCGACTTTTTGCTGCGACTGTAGACTGCTCCTGTTTTGCTTCCTGAGACGCCAGTATGGGACCAGAGGTAGCAGTCTCTGCTTTTGCATTTAGAAATACTTGTGCCAGAGGTTCTGCCTCTGCCACTTCTACACCTCTCAGCTCCTCAAAATGGGTCCATGCTACCTCTTCTTGAGTACAGAAAGCAGTCATTGACAGGATTTTGTGACCCTTTTTGAACTCTGTCTATGAACAACATCACAGCTAAGGCTGCACAACAACACATAAGGAAATCCATCAATGGTACTTTAGCCTAGCGTGATGGCAGTGCTACATGGTCAGAGAAGAAAAGAACATTTTACCTTTGAATAAAAATACTTCAAGCTAAGATAAATGGGAGAAGTGACTTCAATTTGTGGTAATTATGTTGTTGAAATATTTTCAACACAACATGATGCAACTTAACCCTGATTGCCTGTGTTCCTTTAAAGATGAAATACGTATTTATTATGGGAAAAGATTACAGGCAATAGAGAGAGACAACATCTAAAACAAAGTCTAAACCAAACCCAAATGCTTTAGAGAAAAGGAGTGAAATTATCACTAGACAAGATGGCTGGCTGACTACCATTCTAAAAGATCAGGGCTTGAATTTATTTACAAGTACAAGAGCTGACTTACGTAAGACAGAGATTCCTTTAAGTCTCTTAATGAATCCAGTAAAAGTTTTGGGTTTTTTTCAGGTCATGAATGTTTGTGATGGCAAGTGTTTCAGGTCATGAATGTTTGCAAGAGCTTTCAAACTACCAAAAAATAACTTAGATTTTTGCAAAACGCTTACATCATCTCTGCAAATGCTTGCAGTATAATGGAAATATGTACAGGAGCCCAGAGGGGGCAGAAACTTCTATCAGGCAAGTCTTGTTTGTGTTATCATGACAACACAACCTGTGACAGTGCTATAGAATTTCCCACAGACCATATTCACTTAATCATAATATAAAAATTATTAACTTAGTCTAGTAGCTTCTCAGTTCTCAGTTTTGACCCTTTTTCTCTCTTTGTTTTACTGATACTGCTTATTATTCTTTTTTTGGAAGATGCATGTAGTCTTTTATTTTTCATTACTAGCACGATTTTTAATTTTTTATGATTCATTGCCATCTAAAATTACATTTTTCATAAAACAGCTGTTAATGACCATGACACACAGACTTAGAGAACCTAGAAATTACATGTTCTTTGTGAGTTAAGAGATCTAACTCTGTTTTCCCATCAGTATTTTAAACACCTTATTTTGTAGTTGTTCAATTTAATTGTCTTTAGTAGAAGGAATAATAGATATGATACCAGTAGTACTTCAGCTGGCTTGTTTTCTAGAATTTTTTTGTTTGAATTTCTTTTAATTCTGTGAATCAGAAGTCACTAAAAAGACATGTCTCTCTAATTCCTGAAGTAGGACTTCACAAGCAATACTTTCCACAAAGAATTTTATTGATGGAAGAAGTATTGATGGGCTTCTAAGATTCTGTGGGGGAAAAAAAAAGTGCTGGTCTGGGCCTGTCTTTGTTTCAGACTGTTCCTTGCAGCATAACTGAGAGGCAGACATCATGGGTTAGCAGAAGAAAGAATAGGCCTGTGGCCTGAGAAGTTTTGGGCTGTTTCTCTATTTTTTCAGCTTAAGAAATTATGATCAGTGTGAGATGAAGCTGGCTTAATAGTAATATGTAAGGCTCATTCAGGAGACATTTGAGCTGTCTTTTACTCGGAATCAGGAAGAAGAAGGTAATTCCTGAACATAACACTTCAAAAAAACCTGGCTTCCCTTTTCTGATATGAGAAGAAACAAAAAAAGACCACATTTGTGCTATTAAATGTAATTTTTCTCAAACCTGTGGCAAATAGCCCACTTTCTTTTGTTATAAGTTGGAATGCCTTTGAAGCAGAAACCTCCAAGGAGGGTCTGAAACAATTTCCAAGAAAAACACTGTAATTACTTTTTAGTGCTTTGTTCAGTGAACTGAAACAAAGCCCTAGGCAAAGGAGAGGTTTGTGTTTGTTTGCCATGTATGTGGTGGTGCCAGTACCTCAATACCCTACTGTAAGATGTGTGTATGATGGTCCTTATCTCAACCCTGATTGGTTCTGCACATTTTGGTATTGCTGCATCATTTTCCAAGGGCACCTGCTTTTATGGCTCTTTCTGTGAAACTGACATTTTCCAGTAGGCTGCAAAAGCAACAGCAAATTACTGTGTAAGCATATTTCTTGGAAAGAAATAATGAAAATTCAGTATCGAATTATCCCACATACAGAACACCAGCCCGAGTGTTCCTCAGGATCTCCTGGAATGATTTGAATTCTTAGTCCTGTTATGAACAAACACAAGTTGTGTTTTTGAAAATGTCAAACTATGAAAGAATAATTAATTCACAATGCTTTCAAAATTACCTTCTTTTAGCTGTATGTATAGTTCCACATAATAAGACAGCAGTCTTTGTCTTCCCCTCCTTCCTTTTTCCCTCCTTAGCTGGAGAAAAGTACCTCATAAAAGAACTTGCTCCTTTTGCCATGTTTGAAATTCAAAGCTCTTCTGTATCAGGAGTTAAGTCCATGTTAAGTGTTGCAGTCAGCAACCTCAGGATCTCGTCCAGGGAAGCAGCAGAATTCCGGGGACCAGCATGAAACACCAACGAGACGGGCTCCCGTTCATGAAACCATTTATTCAGCATGGGAACAACCTCAGGTACAGAACAGAGAGCCCCGAACAGAGGCACAGCAGGGGTTTTTGAGGGCTAGAACCGAGGGTTTACACCTTTGAGGGTGGAGTTCAGGGTCAGGGACCATTAGAAACACACCAAGGGAGAACCCCCCAGGGACTCAAACCCAATCAGAACTCCTGGGCCGCCCTTCACAAGGGGTTTTTGTCTCTCTGAGGCCGCTGCCACATCTGCTCCTTTTCTATTATTTTTTTTTTTTTTCATATTTTAATTAGGAGCTTAAAATGTTTCCAAACATACACCTTAAAATCTCACCTCCTCCACAGAGCACCCACTTTGCTTTGTGGGACACCAAAAACTCAATCACAAAACACATTAGGCAAACAGAAAAAAAAACAAAATTAAAAACAAACACTTAAATCTCGGACCACGCCGGGCAAATTAAACGGTGATGGTACTTAATGCAAACATAATGGTTTTTCAGTTCAGTCTCTTCCACTTTAGGATTCTCTTTTTGGAAGGGTGCAGCTCTTACATCTCCTCTTAGGAGGGGCAGAATTCTTCGATCTCCAGCTTCGGCTCCGGCTCCCATGTGGGCGTCGCCTCTTTAGATGATCTCGGTGTAACACTGCCTTTGGGACATCAGGTTACAGTTTTGATTTCCCCAGAGGAGGTGTTGCCCACGATGGAAAAGGCACAGCCCCCAGGGGTGGAGCACTGAACAAAGGGGTGGGACCGGAGCAGGAGTTACTGGGGGAAGAGAAGGTTCGGGACCGGAAAAGAAGGAGCAAGGCAGGAAACAAGGGATCCCAGACCGCGTGGCCGGCGCCATCTTCGGATGGGGGGGGAGGCCGGGACAGACTTTCCCGGACTGGGAACGGGGAATATGGAAAGACAGGGGGTGAAGGAGGACACGGAACGGCGGGCAGACGGCAGCAGACCTGCATCACTCTGGATGTTCTCCGTTCCTTGCCTGCCTTCAGGAAAACGGGGGATGGGATGGCAGAAAAGACACTGGGGTGACGGGGAGTCGGCAGCAACCCTGAGCCATCTTGGCTTTTTTCACCCTTTGTCCTGCCCTCAGGAACAGAGAAAAGGGGAAGGTACAGGGAGGTATACGCCAAAAAAAGGAACTTCACAGAAGACAAAAAAACAGTCTACTGGAAGAGCCATACCGTCCATAATCGTCCATAATGTTAATAGAATCGTCCATAATACGTCTCGTTGGGTGATGTTAGGTGCTTGTCCCAGCGTCTGGTCTCGGCTCCCACACCTCCGTAATCCCTTTTCTTCCCCATGCCCGAGGCACTCTCAACCCAGTCTCCCTGCCAGGTAATCTCGAGTCCTCCTTTCCAAGGCGGGGGTCTCGCCGGCTCTCAAGCCATCAGCCGGGGACTTACGAGGTGTCCATGGAGCTGGGTCCTGCTGTTCTCCTGGTGCTTCACTGGATGCCACACATTCTCTCACCAGTTGTTGCAGTCTGCAACCTCAGGATCTCGTCCAGGGAAGCAGCAGAATTCTGGGGACAAGCATGAAACACCAACGAGACGGGCTCCCGGTTCACAAAACCATTTATTCAGCATGAGAACAAAGTCAGGTCCTGAACAGAGAGCCCCGAACAGAGGCACAGCAGGGGTTTTTGAGGGACAGAACCGAGGGTTTACACCTTTGAGGGTGGAGTTCAGGGTCAGGGACCATTAGAAACACAGCAAGGGAGAACCCCCCAGGGACTCAAACCCAATCAGAACTCCTGGGCCGCCCTTCACAAGGGGTTTGGGGTGGGACAATGTAACTCTTTGTCTCTCTGAGGCCGCTGCCACAGTTAAGGAAGATGTCTTTTATAAATTTTAAGGGAAGGATCCATATTAAAGAAGTGGGTTACTTTCCACAGGTTTAGTAGTTAACTATTTAAAAAAAAAAAAAAAAAAAAATTCCTTTCTGCCCAAAAGGAGAGCACTTAACAAAGTCATCACAGAATTTGTACAGCAACTTAATATAATTTCTGGCACTGACTCTAGCAGATGTTCTGTAATTCCAGAGGAAATGTGGTAGCTCTTCAAGAAACTCCATGGCTGCTTTCGCCTTGCAAAAATGTATGTTATGAGTGAAAGGAAAGGGGCTAACAGGAATAAAACCAGAAATTTTAGATGAAACATTACTGAAAAAATAATTTAAGCAGTTGGTTGCAAGCCTGAGATTTCATTAGAAATATAACTAAAATTGATTTGAATCCGTGCTATAACATTATGATAATGAAGTCTTTGGCCTTACCAAAAGATTATAAACATGACTTTTAAACTCCCTTTTATATTCTTATTACAACTGCACTTAAATTCATTATGAGTTGCTAGAAGGTCATCTTGTTACAAAACATGCATAGTTGGCACAACTCAATATGCTCCAGTAAGTTCTAAAAACCAGCTGAGTAAAGAAAACATTTGAAATAAATATACTGGAAATCAGATCTTAGTTTTCATTATACCAAGGTGGCAATCTCAATTTTGATCCCTAAGGCTCATCAACACCATCATAAATTTCATTTTTTAACCATATTGTTCATTCTGTTATAATAGTGTTGGTTTCCTTCCATAGGACCTGGATCTTTTGTCCTTAAATGTACTCATCTCTTAAATTTGCTGTGTCAACAGTCACTTCAAACTTTAATGCTTTGGGGAGTTTTTTCTTTGATTTTGTGGATTACTTTAGTAAAAGAATGCTTGGACATAGCTGTAATGCTACCTGATACCTGTGTTTGAGGTTTCTCTTTTTATTAAAATCTGAAGGAATGCAGAAGGTTTTAAAAAAGGCCTACATTCCAATCAAATTATTTAAATGTATTTCTGAGCTGCTAAACTAATTCAGCACAGTTAAAACATGAGTTACTGGTCTGGAAAAGGTAAGTTTTTTAAATCCCTATATAATATTGATTTACTTACTCATAATGGTCTGACTGCTTTATAAGACCACTGCAAATAAAGCACTTTTTAAAAATAGTATAGGTTTTTGAGTATTTTAGAGTATTATAAGCTAACCTTGTTACATAAAAAAATTACTTAAGAAAGTTGCAAGGTGTTTGACTCAGAATATTTATACATATAGGAGCTGTTATCATGCCTCTTAGTACTTGCAGAAAGGCAATAGGCTAAAAGACATGTATGGTACACAAAAGTTTGGAGAATCTAGTAGGTATCGAATATGAAAACAATATGCATAAGTGTTTAGAAAGTCACATGTAGGAACTGAATAAAATCTTTGTGTTTCTTCAGGAGTTTTATCTATATCTTTTGTGGACTATTTAAGCAGCAGGAGTTCTTCATGTTCTTAGGAGCATCTTTCCTGCTATCTGTCAGAAGTGCCATGGCTCCTAGTGGTGTCAGCCAGGCTTTCTAAAGATCCTGAAATCTGCAGAAGTTTCTGAAGGTTGAGAGGAACTGAAAGCCTTCAACAGTCAGCTCATTAGTGCTATCTTCAGCCTTCCTCACTTTCCCTTTCTAATTGCTAAAAAACCTAAAGACAGATGACAACCTTTAAGGCAATATTCGAAAGTAAAAATGTGACTTGAGGTAGCAAAAAGCCATCTTTAGATACTTACAGATTTAGACAGATTAATTTAGAAAATCCAGAGGAACTAATGGCTTTAACTGATTTCCAAAAATCAGTTTATCTTACAATGACATGCATACGTCCATAGGAAAAGTATCATCTTTTTTTTAAGGTATTTGCCGGATAAATTATTTAGAAGTCCTAATGTAAAGATCAGTTTTCTCAAGACCCAAAACAGTCATTCAGATTGCAATATTTGGTATCTAACTGTTTACTTCTTTATCTATAAGAGATGAATGATCAGATGAGACAGACACTCATGGAAGGAGGTGGGAGGTTGCTGCTCCAGAGGACCACAGGAACTTTCCCTTTCAGGAGTGAGGCTAGACAGGTCACAGCATGGAGCAGGGAGATGAAGAGGTAAGGAATTCCACTGGCAGCCTGCAACTATGAAGACACTACTGGGAGAAGGGATGAGACAGATGGACCTTGGAGGTGGCAGAGTCAATGTAGAACTTGCATCTCAGAAACATTCTGTAGTATTTCTGTATAACGCTCTCTATAGGAAAATATGAAGCAAGGAAACAGTGAGAAGACAATGTTTTTTGTATCTAATCTGTTTTAAATGTCTGTCTTCATCTGAAAAGTAAAGTATTCCAATTTATAGGTTAATAGAACCAAACTGATAAAAGTAATTTTATATTTTAGGATATTCATCATAAAGAAAAATTTTAGACAAACTTCTTCAAAGCCCTGTCTGATTTTGGGTCTTGTCACAAAGATTTACAAGTGAAAAACAAGAATTTGAATTTCATCAAGGAAAGAAAGAATAATATTAATAAAATAAATATGCTTCATTATTATTTGAATGATATTTTTATTACTATGAAACACATATGAAATAGTATGAGTTGCAAAGATCATGTACCTCTCCAAAGCATTTCATCTTCTTTTAGCATAGCACCAAATTCAATTTGGATCACAGCAAAACTAGCTTTCAGACATTCAGCCTTGAAGTGTGAGATTCAGAAAAAAATGTAGGTGGTTGTCTGACAGATCCTCTGGTCTCCAAAACTCTGGTGTGACTTCTTAGTCACTTGTGAATTGTCATTCAAAGTCCACTGAAATCAACAAGAATAATTCAGTGAATCTCAGACTGGTTTAATATTACATTATTACTCCTATTTGATTATCCAGATGTAGAAAATCATTACAGTCTGAAGGAAGTGCTGAAGGGAACTTAACTGTCTGTACCACATTATCAGGGAAATAATGGAAATTCTGGGAGCTGCTAACAATAGAATGGTGATAGACCTCCAAATTGTCCTCTATAATGGGAATGTTATTCCCATTCCTATGAGCAATTTAATCAGAGTGTTCTACTCTGCAAAGGACAGTCATATTGCATTGCTTTCAGATGTTTCTACATGGGCAGTTTGACTTGCTCTTTATTTCATTCCCAGACCTTTGTACACTTTACATATATGCCAATTAATTTCTGAATTCTCTTCTAAAGCAACTCAACTACTTCCCTCAAAGAGAACACCTCATGACAGATGATGGGATAGTATGCTTCAGGGCCTCTTCCAAGTGTGTCCAGCAGGGGCATGGTTTATTCCAAGTTTGGCTCCCCCAAGCACTACAATATATTTGGAGACTTTCCCCTTCAAAGGCCTCATGCCTTGCACAGAAACCCTGGCATCTTGTACAAATACAGCTATGGTGGTAAAACAACAGTTATTTTGGTACAATTAAATGAGAAACAACAAATACAGACTTTTATCTCATGACTACAAGAAGTGTGGTTTTGAGAAGATGTAGACCAAGTGCTATGGGAAGTAGATGAATTCAGTTTGCTAGAAAGTGCGACAGCCTGTGAAAATTGTAGATGAGCCAGCTACCAGCAATTCACTAGGGCCTTGTATTCTATATAAGAGTGTTATTCACAGCACAGTTTAGAAAAATATTTAGTAATTTTTAAAGGGATTTTTTACTTCGAAGTATAGCAGACATTTTGAGATTCATTATGAATTTCAGAATTTCTTGAAGTCGAGTGTTCAGACGAATTCCTAATAGATTAAAGTTTTAAAAATAATTTATTTCATACTTATAAAAATTAGTTTAATATGACATTGTTGTAACAGCTAAGATGTGGAAACATCTTGCTGAGCTGCTCACACAAGTTTTACAACATTGTGTATGGCAAAATGCACTATAGGTGCAAAAGCTTACCCATATGTCTTTATCTAGAAACACCTTCAAACTGTAATCACCCTAATTTAGTAGCTTCACCTTTACTATGTAGATTTTAATAGCAGCTGGCCTTGTTTAGTAGCTGCACTTATTTAATAGCTGCACCTTTACCATGAACCTTTCCCATGCAAGCTGTAGGGCAAAGTAATTAAATTTAATGAAAACTGTGCTTTCCAAACAAGGATATATAGCTAGTCCTATGAAATGGTCAGTAGGCTAAATCATTTGTGGAGAAATTATCCACAGTACAAAGGTTAAGGTACTGTAGCTCAAAATGTGCATTAAGTCTATAGTGTAAAGAACATGAATTGCAGACTTTTTCTGATGACAGCAACATAGGAACTATTCCATTCCAAGGCTTCTATGTCCCTGCAAGCCCAAGAATCCATAACAGCATTATTCAGTGAACGAGGATGGAGGCTACTCTCTGGAGCACTGTGTAAATGCATGGTTTTTCAAAATAAGCATCTAAATGAGAATCTGACTCTCACATTATATCTTGCTTCTCCAGTTAAGGGTGTTCACAGCAGCAGTCTTTGCACTCTGCTCCCTGTATTAAGTTAGACAAGGACAGATTTCACAGAGTGAAGTGATTTAAGGAATAGAAAATAAGCAATGGACTATTGACATGCTAGCAGAGACATGATAGCAGAAGAAATGAAAAAAAGAAAATATTGTTTTTAAAATTTTCACCTTTTTTATATGAATGATTAAAAGCCATTTCAAAAAAAACCACCAACTTCATTTTACAGGTGTTATTTTAAGATAGAGGAAGTTAAAGATACATGACATCGCTAAAAAGACAGTCTTGTTTTGTCTTTTTTGATCAAAATGGATTAATGGAACACAAGAGTCATTTGAGGGTGATGGGTCACAAGAAAATAAAGTTTTCATTTGTTTTCTAAGGTAATTAAAAAAAATAACATTGTTTTTATAAAAGATATTTTCTTGATGTTGAAATAAGTTGGCTTTCTACTAATGGCAAATTAGTACTATCTCTGTAAATACTTTCTCACCTCAGAATTTTGTGTTCTGAGAAGCTGTAGTAAAATCTCTTGGGATTTTACTCAGTAAAAGGTTCCCTACTATTTCCATCACAGTTGGATGGAAGTTTCATTGCTGGTATTGTTGCTACTTAATATACAAAACATTAATGGAACAATAACACTGTGAGATTTTTATATGTTTTGAATTTAGGTTCTCTCATATTGCTGCACAAAATGTGCAGGCTTTTCCAGTAGATAAAGTGATGTACAGCAGCAGTGAGATAAAAGCTGCAAACAGCAGTTATGAGATGCTTTTGATAAAAAAATGTACTTCATTTGAAAGATAAGCCTCAGAAATTCACCTCAGCTTGTAAATGCACAAAAATTTATTCTTTGTTGTACAGCAGTAGCAATTAACTGAAAATATACTTATTTGAGTTAGTAGTTCTCTCTTTTCTGAGAACTGAAAATACTAATTAAGATAACCCTACATGGATACTTTCATTGCTGTGATATTTCTGCTTTAATGGAATACAAAAAAAGGGGGAATTTTTACTTACGTATATCCTTGGGAAGCCTGATATTACTGTGTTTCTGGCTGGTAATGTGTAGAGAATAGTACATTTGGTTTAATTGTTTTAGTGAAATGTACTGGAGCTGCTTGTCTTCACTGGAATAATAGGAATATTTCACTCTTTTCCTCAGTTTTGTAGCAACCCTGCTTATATTTTATCTTCTCATCCATGCAGTGTGCCTAGCCCAGCAGTTTCCAGCATAAGGCTTTTCACTAGCAGTGCAAGATGTACCTTGCCCTTGCTGAGAGCAGGAGTGACTTTTTAACTGACCACCTTTAGTGGGGCTCATGATCCGTGAACTTGTGCTAAGTAGCCCTGAGAGTCCAAGAGCTTGTTCCTCTTTACAGAGCATGCACATTTCTATTCATAAAAAGAGAATTTCTGAGGTAGGTGCCGGAGAAGAGAATTTCTGAGGCAGGTGCACATTATGTCTCAGTCCTGTGTTTGCTTACCACGCACCACCTTGCACATTCTCTTTGGCCACAGGTAGACTTTTTATCATAAAAGCAGCAGTTAGTGGCCCCTTTACCCTTAAAACTATTGCCCTACATAACCTCTGTATGAAACATTAAATGTTTCAAGAGAAATACTGATCTACTGTATCATGACAAATGTCACAAACACTGAATTCTTGGGAAGAGTCTCTTTGCTCATTTGGACTAGACATTTCATTCTGGGCTAATAAAATTCTCTTCAAAATAAATGTATTTCTGTGAAATGTTTTTCATTTTGACAAGTGGGAGTTTCCCATCCACTGTCAAGAAATGCATTTTGTCAAAAAGTTTTGGTCAATTCTGTGGGAGAGTATTCATCTATCATTTGCCTAGTTGTATTTATTTTTCTGCTTTTTTTTCTTTCAGAAGTTGTTATTTGGTACACCCTGTCTCTCTGAAAAAAGCAACGTTCTGCTTCAAGGCCAGGTTACAAATGTGAAGATTGAAAGAAGCAATATAATGCACTTTAATAAGTTTTCTCTACTCCCTGTACAGAGTTGCAGGCATTATCAGGAACCTGTGTCCAGACCCCTAACCTGACCTGCCCTTCTCAACTGCAGCTTAAATTTACATGTCCAGTTACAGTAAAATGTCCAGGCTAGTAATACAAGGGCTTTTTCACCTTCCTTTCCATGGTTGCAGTCCATGTAAAACACAGCTGAGGTAATAATGAGGCCCATAAGCTGCAATATTTCCACAGGGCTATGAATATGTTACAGATTTCAGAGACAAAATAATGAAAAGGAGGAAAAAATTTCTCTCGCTATGGTAAATACTGATTTCTCTGGTCTTTTTGAAGAAGCATTACACAAGAGAAGTTTTAATCACACTATGGAGCCATTCTCAATTATTCTTATCTGCAAAATCCTTCTTTGCAACTGATTTTTATAGTGTACATGTGTCAGAACACCTTGCTTGTGAACAGACATCTTTTCTTCTGAATGTGAGCTTGCTGACAGCCTTACCTACAGTACCTGAAATGCAATTTGTGAGTCTTGAAGAGGGGAAGGAGAAGGAGGAAAACACTATGCAGTCTAGATTTTATTATTGCATATTATGCCATTGCCCTCAGCCTGGGGCAGAACTGGGCTTCCCATATAAAGTGGAATTGTTACATTTGTGGTTTGTATAGACACCTGAGTTTTTAGCTTTGAAATACCATGAGATGATTTTGTCCAGCTTTAAACCAATTTTCAGATAGAAAGAGGGTTAGAGATTTTGGCCACTGTGAACTTTCATAAGCATTGATAAAGGCAGCTTGCTAAAACTTACAAGGAAAGGATAATGCATAAGTGAACCAGGGCATGAACTGACTTTGTTGGTTTAAATCTTTTTGCTTCTAACATACCCTTTCACAAGTGAGCAATACCACTGCTTTGTAGAAGCTGATTTTGGAGAATTTAATTTGCCACTTTCTAAGGAAAGGCTGTGCAGGGGTTTTGGGTATACGTAGGCCTGCTTTGCTATTGCAGTTGGTAGGAAGGAGGGCCAGCAAAAACTGGATCTAATAGTGTATGAGTGTAGGACTGTGAGTTTTCATCAAAATGTAGTCACCTAAATGGGTGCGCATGACAGATGACACACAGAAAGGGGAGATTTCCTTGACTCTTAGCACTTGACTGGTTGGAACTCCAGGAAAGCCAAGACCCTTGTGTCCAACCAGTCTGTCAGTGTTCCATTAGTGGGACCCTTCACTGAACAGCTCCACTGGGTTGGAGGTCACTTTGACTGACTTATTCAGGGACAAACAACAGCAGCATAAAGGGTCTCCTCAGTGTGTCTTCTTCTTTATTCTAGTATGTTCCCCACTGCCAGGGACTGCCAGCACCCATGAAGGACTCACACTAACACTTCACAGAATAACACACTTTATTGATAGAAAATTGTGACAGATTTAGATTCAAGGATTGTCAGTGACAGTATCTAACTGCAAAAACTTATTCAAGGTAATGCACAGACAAACTCTAATCCTCAGTAAAACTATTCAGCATGCACAGAGTATGGCTCTCACCCAGTAGTGATCCTTACAGGGGAGACCACAGGTTCAGGCTGTCAGCTGATCCCAGCAGCTACAGTGGAGTAGCTTCCCTGACTTTTTTCCATTCTCAACTTTTGTTCTATTTCTTTGTGCTTAGATGAAGCTTGAGTGACCCTAGCCATACTGATGGCACAAAATTCTTTTTAATTAAAAGAAATTAAATTCTGTAAAATAAAGAATAGTTGCCACTGATTGGTGTGAAATTCTCTTGCTTTGATCTTAGAGGTCTAGTCAATAAAATTCAGAGCATATTCTCAGTGAGGGGTGGTTGTATCTTGGGCCAGGTAACTTTGGGATGGATGTGTGCATAAATATTGCAATTACATTATAATGACCCAATTTCATCTGAGGAGAGTGATTTCACTACTGTTCTTGGCTTGGCAGCAGGACATCTCCTATCCCCTTGACTGACAAGTGCTATGCAGCTCACCAGCTGCAAAGTCCCATCAAGTTCTCCTCTCTTCAAGGATGAAAACAATCTGTTCCACACTCTGTTCCATCCCCCTTAGCAGGTGCTAAACGTTGCAGGTTGTGGGGAATCATCATGGCATAGGTTTTGAGCAGATATATATATATTATAGAGTGAAATGCAGTAGCAACTGCATTTCACCCTATAATTCCCATACCATTATAACTTCTGTTAGGATGCAAATAAAACTGCTCTGTTTCCTCTGATTTTACCCCCAGCCATCTTTTCACATCAGAGTTCAACAAAACCTAAATTATCACTTTCTCTCTAGCATTACAATTCAATTACCCCCTCAAATCTGAAGCAATTTTTGAGAGTCCATCTTCTGTTGTATTTTCAAAGTGTTTTAATAGAACATACTTGGTATCTGTAATAGATTAGTTGTGCTTAGAGTCAATAGTTCACAATTCTCCTTGTATGTAGATTATTTGACAAGTGCAAGGGACTCCTACACCACTGCAACCCTAGTATTCAGAGGTTACTGGAGCACATAGATGTGTTTTGACAATTCAGCTTTTCTCACGTTCTTTTTAACTATTAGCAGTTTTATCAGACAGAGAAGATGCATAAGTTTAATTTTATTACCCTTAGATATGACACACATATACAGTATAATCTACTTCTGTACCTATTTGTTGAACATTTATAATTAACAGTAACAGAAGTGTGGTGTTTAATTTAATAAAAGCTGATGATTCTAATTTATGGAAATGTTTGTACTGATAATGCATTTATCATATGGACTATTTTTCAGCATAATATTGTCATTATACATTCCTTACTAAATTAATTAATTTCATAAATGGTTACAGTAAACACCCAAAAAGTTATAGTAGATAAAATAGTAAAAAGAAAGAAACAAAGCACATTAATTCATGTCTGTTAAAGTAAAGTAGCAAAAGACTTCTATTTTCTTTAGATTTAGGTTCTGCAAATCAGAGTCCTTGAGCTATGCAGATTCTCTGAGGTGAACTAAAGGACAAATATTGTTTCAGGTAGCTGCTGTAAAACTAACACAGAATTCATGTTCAGTGGAACAACAATTATGAAGAGAAATATGATCCCATGGTATTTTAATTTTTATCTGGATTAAAATACCTCAGAATCTTCTACATAATAGTATCTGCAAAGATGACAGCATCTCTTCATATTAAAAAAACAACCAAGCACTTTAATTTATAGCTACTGAACTGATCTGCCAACTTTACAGGAAATATCAGCATTAAAAGGATAATCTATCTGTGACCCTATGCATAAGTATCATTCTTTATATTTGAGAATCTATATTTGAAAATTTTGACATGATTTTGAAAATATGCTGAAATGCCTAAAAGCCAAGACTGAGTCTTTCAAAATAGTTATGAAATTGCATGTTTGTTTGCTAAGCAAAATTTTAAATATATATATATATTTAGGCTGAGTATTCCTAGTGTATTTGGTTCAGTATTGCCATTTAAAAATCAGTTTCTATTATTGATGTACTTGTTTTAGACATTATTGTTTGTGTTTTCTTTACATAGCAGTATTTGTTTCTCCCTGGAGTAAGCTGAATGCAGAAGATCTGAAAATTCGTTGTGCTAGTTTTAAAATTACCCATGGGCAAATCCTAATCATTCTACATCTATTTAGTGTTTCTTTTGGTTTTGATTTGTGGGTACTTTGATAATTTTTATTGAGCAAAGAAGTGTCTGGCAGTTAGCAAAATGTGTAATAACAGATTTGTTCTTTTAGTTGCTGAGTAGTGTAAATGTTGCAATTTTTGTTCACCAATCTGGAGATCAAACTCTTTTATAGATAATGGATGTGTTGAGTCAAATTACATGGATCTGCCTAAGGCAGTTTCTTCTTGTATGAAGCAGTGAAGTGTGTATTGTAAAAATTCTTATGTCTGTTGTAGTCCTTTCTTTGCTAAAAAATTGTGATTTTTTTTTTACTTCTATGAATAATTTCATCAATAAGTCTTATGTACTACTGATAGTTTCAAAAAAGTGTACTAGTAAAGTACAATATCACAACCCAGCATTAACCATGTCATTGTCAGCAATGAGATATATTTCCAACTATAAATAAGAATTATGACTATTATTTGCGTTGCATATTTTTTCTTCCCTCTTCCACTAAAAAGTTCTGATGAAAGTTCCGAAAGGTGACTGTCCACACCTTGGTTGAAGGCATGACTCCCCAGGAACTTTAGAAAAATAAAAATTACTATTATTATGTTGTACAATTGGATAGTATAAAGTGATCTAGCTCTGTTAAAGCTGATAGAAAAAAAACTAATAAATCTTGGATAAGGATCATAGTATTCAAACACTTACCTTATTTCTGCATAGTTGAAAAAGCACTTCCATTCTCTTTGCTGCTTTTTCTTTGTCTCTAATTTCTAAATTAATATTACTTATGACCCCTAAGTAGTATTTTCTATTTGCTAGCATTGCCAAAAAAAAACCCTTTTAATATTAAATATGTGGTTGGAGGTATAAAAAATCAAATAAAGACCTTGTGACACATTACGCATAAATGTAGAAAATATCGTGAGCAGGGAGAGCTAAACATTTCTCTGTGGGATAAGGACAGTAAAGTGACAGAAATAGTGAAGAAAATCATCCCTCCCTCCTTCCCTTTTTATTTTTATAGTAAAAATGAAACAATTATTAGGGCAGTGCAAAACAACCTGTCTTTTTTACATAAACTTTAACAGCAAAGAGTACACTCTGCAAGTTCCCTATTTGTTTTCTCCATGTGTCAGATTTAGATGAAACTATAACACATTGTTCAGGAATTCCATGCCCAGTGATGTATGATGTCAGCAGTATTATGATGCCATGAAGCCATGAGTATTATCATTATACTTCTGGATGGTAGAGTTAATTTTTTCCTTTCTTTCTCAATCACATCACTCCATCCCCCTCTCTAGGTGGGACTGACTTCCTAGAACTCTTACTGGTCTAGAAGTTGGAAACAAGCAATGACTCCCAGTGATTACACTGAAATGAATTCTTCATGTGGGATCTAAACCTCCAAAGCATTATGGATGAAAAATCATAGACAGCCTTTCTATTTTCTAAGTGATAACATTTTTTATGAGAGAAGGTAGAGTTTAGTAAAAGAGGAGGCCAGAAACTGGAGTAAAAATGGAAGAAGAATCTGTCAGACTAATATCCAAGTTAAGCACACATCAATAAGTGGACTCTTACTCAAATCAAAAAAGGAAAAGAACCACAACCCCCACCCCCTTTTTCATTTCAGTTCCCACTGATGAAAGATTTTTGCAGTGACACTCACTATCCACCATCCAGCCTCTCTCTTTGAACTCTCAAGCTTCTTTCAAATAAATTTGACTGAATGCAAGAAGTTACAAATTCACAAAATTTTATGCAAATTTATGGAAGATGGTGATGATTCAGATGTAGATAACAGATCTCTATCTGAAAGATGAGTAATAGTTACTCACAAATATCTGATTTTTAGCTAAGTTCCAACTGCACTCAAATGCCTGACTAGACCAGTGGCAGCTGAATTCAATATAAACCTCTGATCAATAGCTGATCCTTGGAAGGGGGACAGACATCCCACACGCCTGTGTCCAACATTCAAAAGAGATTTCAACTAGTCGAAATTATTTCAGTGTGTCCCTGTTGAAACATTTCAGTATGTTTAAATGCTATTCTGCCATTAAATGTTGGGGAGGGGAGGGGAGGGGAGGGGAGGGGAGGGGAGGGGAGGGGAGGGGAGGGGAGGGGAGGGGAGGGGAGGGGAGGGGAGGGGAGGGGAGGGGAGGGGAGGGGAGGGGAGGGGAGGGGAGGGGAGGGGAGGGGAGGAGAGGAGAGGAGAGGAGAGGAGAGGAGAGGAGAGGAGAGGAGAGGAGAGGAGAGGAGAGGAGAGGAGAGGAGAGGAGAGGAGAGGAGAGGAGAGGAGAGGAGAGGAGAGGAGAGGAGAGGAGAGGAGAGGAGAGGAGAGGAGAGGAGAGGAGAGGAGAGGAGAGGAGAGGAGAGGAGAGGAGAGGAGAGGAGAGGAGAGGAGAGGAGAGGAGAGGAGAGGAGAGGAGAGGAGAGGAGAGGAGAGGAGAGGAGAGGAGAGGAGAGGAGAGGAGAGGAGAGGAGAGGAGAGGAGAGGAGAGGAGAGGAGAGGAGAGGAGAGGAGAGGAGAGGAGAGGAGAGGAGAGGAGAGGGTCTACTACAGTCATCTAATTCAACTGCCTGACTTCAAGGCTGACCAAAAGTTACAGCATGACATTAAGAGCACTCTCCAAATGCCTCTTAAACTCTAACAGGCATGAAGCATTGTCTACCTCTACAGGGGATCTTGCAAGATTTCCCCACCATCTGAGTAAAGAAATATCTCCTCACATCAAGTCCAAACTTCGTCTGATGGATGCAGCTTTGAGCCATTCCCTCGTGTCCTGGCACTGGGTACCAGGAGGAAGAGTTCAGCACCTCCTCATTTTCATGGGGAACTGTGAGGTCTTCAGTTTCCTCCTCTCCAAACCAGACAAGGCCAGAGTCCTCAGCCACTCCTCAGAGGACATGCCATCTGGCTCCTTCTCCAGTTCTGCTGCCCTCCTCAGGATAGCTTCATGTACCTTAACATCCTTTTTAAAAGGTGAGGCCAAGAACCACACTGAGCACCAGAGAACACCACTGCTCACCAGCCAGATGTAGCCTCATTCTTTGCAAGTCACTGAGCCCTGCCCTTCAGCTAGTTCTTCACCTAGTGCACCATCTACTTGTTCATTTCATACTTGGACAACTTGTCCAGAGGATTCTGGGAGGGACTGTATCAAAATCCAGAAAAACCGCACCCCCGTCTTCTCTTCATCCACTAGGCAGGTGATCTAATCATAGAAGGATATCAAATTTTTTAATACATAAAACCTAAAAATATGTATTATTGGTTATTATTGTATTACTATATTATTATATAGTACATGGTTACTGATAATAATTTAAATATTAAATATTTTTCCAGGAACATATACATTTAGGCAGTCATTAATTTCTGCTTTTAGAGACTTATATAAGGGTAATCCATATAGTAACTTGTGGCAGAAAACTGACATGGCAGAAAAGAACTAGCCATGGCAATACAGAACAGATCTCTCAGTGCTGGTATACCTGGCTAGAAAGGAACACAGAGCTCATTTCACAGATACCTACTAGCAGAATGCCTATTGTAAAGCAAGCTGCAGAAGTTCAAAGTAACAAAGCTGATGTCTCAGAACTGGACAAAGTACCAGCATTCTATTCTGACCTCCAAGGCCTCTGACTGCCGCTGAGTAGTTTGTATTATCTGTCCTCTGTAAACCTGACAGTAGCAAGTGTCTTTGGGCTGCTCATACACACGCAGGTCAATCACAACAGGTCTACCAGAGCAATAACAAATGGATTACACTGGCAGCCAGTCTTGAACTGCCTGAGATAAGAGTCAGTGACTTTGGCCTCATTATGGAGGTTTAGCCTTCAGGTGATAATTCCTTGGTCAGAGGACTTTTCTTGCTTGCTTTAGCCATGGCCATGCAGCAGGGACAGCTGGCTAGAATAGATCATGCTGCTGAGTTGATTTGGCCCTTCTGTGAAACTTTCTCCTCCAAGAGATGCATGCTGGTAAGGAACTGTGTGCTTTTTGCAGCTGTCAGCAGACATCTTTTAGATAATCCCCACTTTGAAACTCTTTTTTCAGGCACAGTAAGAATGGCAAAGTTCCCCCATAGACTGGTTGTTTAGATCTTCAGTTATAAAACTTCTTCTATCCCATGTCCCACTGTGCTTATGCCTGGATTTAGGGCATTTACTTTGTTTTGGGAGTAGCTCACAAAAGGACCAGGGAACTGCTTTCTCAGAGTAAGAGCAGCATGAGACTGATTGTTGAAAGGGAAACATATTTTGCCAGTAGACATTACTTGAAGGCCAGACAGAAAGTAACAATTGTTAAGTAGGGAATGTGTTCAAGATTAGAACTGAAGTCATGTCAATAGTTTATTTTGAAGTTTAATAGCTGAACCCAAACTCTCCCAAGTTCATGTCCATTCTCTCACTGATTCAGAAAGAGAATTTTAATGTAAGTCTTTCATCTTCCAGGGTAATGCTTTAGTCTTCTCATGGGGTATAGAGTATACATAAGTATTATTTTCTCTCCCATTTCTGCTCCTCCATTCTGTATCAAACAGATAAATGTTCATTTAGAGAGAACATGGAGCTAGCTGTTCATAAGGAATCTGCTTGGGACCAAAAAAGTCTAAAATCCTGCTCTAAAACAGAATTAAATCTTAGACCCCAAGCTCCCGAGGCTTTAAGGCTTCAGCATTTAATTTGCTTTCAGCATTTCACTTGAGGAACACTAGACTCCTATAGTTTACTGGTGAGACCCCCTAGGAGGATAAATGTTGAAACAAACCTATACTTCAATTCACTATACAGGGTTTGCTGCTCAGCTGGACGGGGCTGTAAGGCTGGAATGATAATGAAAGTAAAAGTAATTTTTAGAGGAAAACTTTAAATGAGTATTTCTAGGTATCTGCTCTTTACACCCTGACACCCGCATGGGGATTTTGAATTGGAAAGCACAGAAGTCTACCAAGGATGCTGAAGAGTCAACTTCATTTTGGTCACTGAAGAAGAATGAGGCCTTTGGAAGTTCAAATGTTTTCTATGTTTCTTCTTCATTCTCATTGAAAGGAGCTAAACAAAGAGCTGAGGAATGCAAAATTCAGTGGAAAGCAGATCAACAGAAGGAAGCAGTTGAATTCAAATCTGCATTAAATATTTTCTGCTGAACCTGCAGATAGGGTATATTCATGGAGGACTATTTTATTTGTGTAGATTGAAAAAACAATTCAGGAGAGTAGATGATCCACCTCATAAGGTGTCACCTGATAAGTTTTAGAGTTAATAATGTATGTCATCATAAATAATTTAAACACAAGATGGAAAATAAAAATAAACCTACTGCCATGAATAAGTGATCTATAATTCCTCAAGTTTGTGGAAGGTAGTTTCTTGTTCCAAATACTCAGTGAGACAACAAGAAAAGATGCCCTCTTAGACTAATTTTTTTATGAGTAGAGAAGGACTCATGGGAGATGTAATGGTAGGTGACTGCCTCAGTCACAATCATCCTGAGATGTTTGAATTTAGAGGTTTTGGTGTGATAAGCAGAATGGTCAGCAGAATTGCTGTCTCGGATTTCAAGAGAGCAAACTTAAAGCTGATCAGAGAGCCAGTTAGCATTGTCCCCTGGAATCTGCTTTCACAGACTAAGGTGCCCATGTGCAGTGGTCAGTTTTGAAGAACTGCCTTTTTACAGCATAGGATTAGATAATCCTGTTGTGTCCCAAGTCAACAAAGTGTGTCAGAAGACCAGCTTGGCTGAACAGGGATTTCCTCTTGGAAGTCAGGAGGAAATATGAATTGTATGTTCTTTGTAAGTGAGGTCAGGCTTTGCAGGAACTTCACAGGTGGTCAATGCCCTATGCCTGTCAGTGTTTAAGAGGCATTTGGGCAATGCTCTTAACATTTGGTCATCCTTGAAGTGGTCAGGCAGTTAGACTAGATTATTTTTGTAGACACTTTTCCAGGTTAACTATTCCTGCCTGCACATCCGTTCTTTTTTTCTTCCCCTCTCTCATTTCCCTACGATTATGTGCTGAGGTAATTTCTGATGACATTTCCTCCCAACCCTGCACTACCAGAAGGGAGTGAGTAGCCATAACCATGGCCCAGCCTAGGCATTGGTTCTGTGACCCCATGTGATAAAGGTGTGCACCTTTTGATGGGGGTGAGAGCTGGGGATCATCTTGAGACTGTTTGACCATCTGCGCAAATTTGTAGACATCAGGTGTGGAGTGCAGTTTTTGAAAGTCTTCTGTGCTCGTACATTTTCTCTAGATTTCCTTAGGATGGCAAAACCCCATACCTCAAGCAGGACATGCTCCTGAACTAAATGTTTAAATGTTTTTTGGAAGTGGGCAACACCTGTTCATTACCCATGGAATTTTTTTTTCTCTTCTCATACTCATTTTTAGAAATGCATGAAATTCTGTTTCCCATGCAAAAACATACTAAACCACAAGAGTCAGAACAGCAGCACTCTCTCAGAGGGAAGGTCCATCTGGCCCAATACTCTGACTTCAAAGCAGACAATCACCAATCTCTTAAACTAAGAGCAGTGCAAATTTACTTCTGTCAGGGTTCTGGGGATGGGTCTCCCTCTCCTAGGACACCCAGCCCCACCATCTCCTGTCAAGGGCCCAGGGGATGTGTCCCAGCTCAGCCTGGGACCTTCAGTCCGTGCCTGAGCCCTGCTGTAGGTGTGCCTGTCTCTGCCCCTGTCTCCTGGGGGCCTGGGACCTGCACTGCAGAGAGCTGCTCTCCAGGATGGAGCCCTCAGACCTGGGCCAAACCTTGTCATGCAGAGCTCTGGGAATAAACTAACTGTTCTGTTCTGTTCTGTTCCATTCTATGCCCTGCACTCACCATGAGTCAGATAACAATGATTTTGTTTCTTACTTGAAGTTCCAGGGGGTTTTCAGCTGTTTAAACACTTTAAAGGACGCAGAGAGGTTACAAAGTAGAAATGGAATTTTAATTTTCTGTATTTGTTTCAGAGGTCCACATCCAAGGGGAGGAATTTTTGTAGACTCCCAGGGAAAGTGCCCAGGGTGGGTCCTTGGGCCTGAAAGGCTGACCATTTTCAGACCTACAATATTTGGCTCCACACTCAAAGTACAGCCAGGCATTCTTCCAAATGGGAAAAATACCCCATTGCTGCTCTCATTGTCACATCCACTTGTCCCAATGAAACCAAGGTGTTTTAATCCTCCATTAAACACCCATTGGCCATGGGTATACATGGTTGTAGGACACTAAACATGCTTCAGCCATGGGTCAAAACTTCCACAGCTTGTGACTTCAATCTTTCTGAGAGATACTTGCTTACCTTGATTAGTGCAAAGAAGTTAAAATCTTATCTAAAGCCCTAGAAAATCTTTTTTTTTTCCTTTAGGATTTAGTATTTTGAGTCCTGAACTAGTAAGAAAGATGCTATTTTGTGCCATTTTGTAATTTAGCACCAAAATTTGTCTGTATGTTCAGAATATGTAAATAAGGGCATTTGCACCCTGTACATTCACTGTTTGATGTCTGGAGCTTTGCAGAGATATAGAAAGCATGCAAGATTTCCTCACCATTCCTTACACCTTTTCCAAGAGAAATTTGCTACAAAACCTCTTATGATGACGTCTTCTAGGAAAGAAGTACACAATTGCTGTGTCTTCTTCACCAATTTTTTCCTTGCACTTGGATAGCTCTTCCTTTGACATTCATCCTTGATATCTTTGAAAGATTCCATCCATTCCATTCCATTCCATTCCATTCCATTCCATTCCATTCCATTCCATTCCATTCCATTCCATTCCATTCCATTCCATCTAGAATTACAGTACTTCAAAATAAGTATAAGTAAATGCCTTTCTGATGCCATTACTTTTCTTTAATCTGCCCTGCAATTTTCTAATGTATTTTGCACACAATGTAATGTCACTCTTAAAACAGCAATTATTGTGCATTACTAATTAAGCCCATTTAGCTATTGTAAGGGTCATACTAAAAATGTGCCATTTTCCTCCCCAGCTCTCTCTGAAATGTTCCTTCAAGTCTTTGTTTTAAGAGACTATTTACTTTCATATGCTATTCCTTCAAACCTGTGCCAATTTGTGGTTAACTTTCTTCTCTAACTTTCAGTAAGTATCAAAGTGAATCTTTTTATGTGTCCAGAATATACCATGAATGATTTCCATTTTCATTGCAAATATTTTTTTCATTATATTTATTTAAACAGTTCATGTGAAAATTCTACACACAAATCTTGTTGGGATTTTTTTCATTAAATCCATGTCAATTATTCCCTAACAACTTTTATGAAATAATAAACAATTGTTTGCTGTATTTTCTTAGGGACATTTAGAAATCTGCAGTCCTGATTCTGCAAAACATGTGAGCCTACAGGCTGATCTTAATGTTAGATATGCATAGAATTCTACTGAAGGAGTTCCATAAAGAAAAAGCATATGTTGTTTTTTACATATATATGGAATTTAGAGTAATTAAAGGCACTCACTGCACCCTCTGTTTTCATGTTTACTTTATTTCCATGGCTAAGGCATACAGCCATCACGGTTTCACTGTTCCATTCCAAGTTAAACTGAATTGTATTGGTATAGGAGTCTTTGCAGGAACTGCTCACTGCACAAATATATCTCAACCAGATAACACCTGGGCTTGTTCCAAATGCCTTTGTTCTGCTCATGGATGGGGAAAGAAACAAGCTTTCTAAGCTTTCTACTCCCCTTCTGCAGACATAAATGAGCTCTTGGTGCTGCAAATTCTGGCAGAGGCTTTTTTTGTGGGCCCTGGTTGTGGACCTTTCCCATATGATAAAAAAAGATAAACTTGCAGTGTAAGAGTTGTGCTAAGAATTCACCTCCACAACGCCAACACCAAAACTAGAGAAGGATTTTAATTGGAAATTCATGACAAATTTGGGGCACATGGGAAGAAATTACAAACAATTTATCCTCACTTTTCAGGATTTGACCAATGTGCCGTCTGCTTGATTTTTTTTATTAGTGACATTATTTTCTTTCTCTGTTTCATTTTAATGACTAATCATTTCTTTCATAACCAGATAAAGAGATTGTAGTGGTTTAATAGCATCTCCTTTGAAAATGTTGCACCAATGAAGCATTTTCTAATTAATATTTTGTTCAGTGCTCCTCATTATAACATTTTGTTGTGCTTAACAAAAAAGACAATAAAAAAATTTCCATCAGGAGAAATCTTTTGGTAAGTGCCAAAGCCATTTGTTTGCCCACAGCTGGGATGTTTTATAGTTTAGCCTTCAGAGGCACCATGCCAGCAGTTTCCTACGGAGACCTGGAAAAATTCATGTATATTGTGCACTGACTATGCCACATACACATGGAGATTAATTGCTCATCACCCCGCTCCCAAAAAAAGTCTTGATTGCTCCTTTTCCAGATGAATTAAAATAGCAAGAAAGCAAAATACTGAGAATTTCCACAGTGTATGAATGCCTGAATTCACCTTGTAATTGGGGCTGTAGTACAAGGTGTTGGCAAGCTCAAATACTTTATGGAATGAAAAACAAACCAAAAGGTAAGATTGTGTGTCCCAGTATGACCATCGTGGTCATGTTTAGAACCCCGAGATATGGGTGTTTTCATTCTGTTTGATATTTTGTTCTCTGCTTGACATAAAAGTGCCCTTGTTTCTTTTCTGGCTTCTTTTTATTCCATTTAGAATCAAAGCAATAGCTTTATTTTATTTTTATATTGAATATTAGGCTGTTTTGTGTTTGCATCCAATGTAAAACTCGGTGCTTCAGTTTCAACATCATTTCAGCAACTAGCTATTTTTTATCTTTGTACAAATGCAATTCTTTAGAAAAGCCATCTGGCCCACCCTAGGCATGATGTGCCAAACTTGGAGTGTGACAGAGTTGTGTTTGAAAGATAAATGACTGAGTATGTGCAGTCCTCTTGAAACTTCATCATCTGCAACTCATGCTTAATATCTTCTTTCCCAATTATTTTGATACCAGTATAGCTGAGAAAAAAACAAAAAAAAAAAGATGATTTAGAGTCATAGATCAGTCATAGATCCATAGACCAGGTTGGAAGGGACCTTAAAGATCAGTTACAGCCCTCCTGCCACGGGCAGGGACACCTTTCACTTAACCATGTTGCCCCATCCCACCTTACCTTGAACATTCCCAGGGATGGGACATCCACAGCTTCTCTGGGCATATTTATAGTTGTGCTTTAAAAAACCAAAACTCAAACACTCTTCTTCATTTGATAATCAGTAGCATCAGGACTCTTGACTGTTTTCTGTGCATTTTTAAGCTTCCAGCTTAAATAAGAGAGAGATCTCTTTCCTTAAAGTACCTGCCCCGTAAACTCAAAGATTTTCTTTTTATCAGTTTTCGGGAGTTCAAGAACATTGCGCATTCTCTGGTCCCAAGCATAGTTTTTTTGGTTTTTTTTTGTGACTCCTTCATCAGTGCATTATTCTGTTTATAAGATATTGTATTTTAATGCAATAACTGCCTTGTGGTTAAGGTAAATCATGGATCCCTTAAATTCTCATCTATTTAGTGATTCTTCATGTAAATGATTTCTCAAAAGACATTAATTGATCACATTACTATAATTTCTTTATCATGAAGAAGGATTTTCCTTGGAATCCACAGCATCTGAACATCTGTGCTCCTGGTGGGTGGCATTAGAGTGAAGATGGTGAGGAACTGAATCGAAGAGAGTGAAAAAATGTGGAAAAAACTCATGTTGACCATCAGAGTTCTGCTTGTGGTCTGCTGCTGCTTTTCTCTTCTTTGAAAAGTAGCACCTGTGTATCTCCTGAGAAGAAAATGAATTGGTGTGCTATTTGTTTTATTCTTTTGAAATAATGTGACAAGCATTAGTCTTCACAGCAAGACTGATGTTCAGTATTTGCTATTTCCAAAAGAGCCCATAATCATAATTCCTGAGGTGTAGCTAATGTAGCCAATTTGAAAATGATAGAAACAACAGAAAGAGTAGGGTCCCTGTTTTCAAGGTGTCATTTGCACTCCTACAGATTGGAGAGGAATACATCTAGTAATTTTTGAAAACTAACTGGTTTTCTTACTATCACTGCATGTTTTTTAAGCAGCTAACATTAGGAAGATTTGATCTGAATGATTTTCTCTTTTAAATACCCAGTGATGTTAAGAACAACAGCCAAGAACAGAATAGAGAATTGTCACCTCTGAGTTGTCCATGGTATAAAACTGCTTGACTACAGTACTTAATGTCCCTAAGTAAATCAGGAAGTTTATGTATTTTTTGAATGTTGTTTCTATCACATGCTAAAACAGAAGGCAACAGGATTACAGAAGAAGAAACTGAAACTCAACAAGAAATGAGGAAATGCTTATTACTTTTTTTAAAAATATATTTATTACCTTTAACTTCAAAGAGACAAAAGGAAGAATCAGGACTGAGAGTAGCATGTTGTGCAAGGTTCAGTCACTGTAGGATACTGGGCATCTTTCTCATCCCTCATTCATTCTTGTAACCAATGATTAGGTTTCATTATATTATTTGAGCTAAGGGAAATAGAGAACAAAAAGATGCATTTATTTTATTTATATCTATTTAAATACTCTTTTATAGGAGGCAAGTAATTGCCAGGTACTCAGTGATTTACACATCAGAGTGAGGCCATGATCTTTTTGGCTAAACAATGCAATATATAAATGTAATATATATATATATATAATACATAAATATAAATATATATAATATATAAATGCAATATATAAACAATACAACAATGTTAATTCAAACCCAGTATTTCTCTTTTTCTGCAGTTTTCCTGAAAAAAGTTCTGTTGTTTATTCCAGAATATATAATTTTAGGAAAACCTCATCCAGAAGTACTAGCATTGGTTTTCCTGGGGAAAAAAAAAAAAACAAAAAACAACAAACAACGGAAAATTTGCATGAGATTCCTTGATTAGGTAAACATTAATACCAAAGAGAAGATGTCTTCAGTAGAGATTCTTACATATATACATTAAAGAATAAAACAAGAGTGCCGATTTCTGAGATGGAAGTTTACAGAAATAACTGGAAGGGGACAAAAGCCCCCAAACCCAACAGCATAAAAGCAGCAGAAATTATGAAAAGATAGTTTAGGTACAGAGATTATGGGATAAAACCTTGTCAACAATACCTGAGGACCAAGTTCTTCCACGCATGGACAGAAGAACATATGTAATAATAAAAATGAAAACCATCTTAAAATTTGTCATAATACTGTAACTTATAAAATGTTACCTACTTTGAAATATTTCTTGTTTTTACTAGGTACTCCTAGAATATATTGAAATAATAATTGATAAATTGTTATTATATTATTCTTTCCCAAATTGTAGAAATAACTCATCATCCTGCTTAGACTGTTGGGTTTCCAATTTTGTAGAAACAGGACTTGTAGAACTATTCAGAATATGAAACTTTCTTAAAAGTAAATGCTTCTAACTGGCAGTATTTAACTCATAGAAAAGAGATTGCTCTATCTGGACTAATTATAATACTGCTTATTGGAATTGTTCAGTGCTGAGTTCAGTTTCACAAAGGAGGGTAATAAGAATCCCAAATGATTTTACTGATGAAGAATCTGAAGTGGGGCAAGTGAAACAATTTTCTCTCATCCTAAAGCCAAAGCCAGTAAACTACTAACTTACCCACTGGAAATTTGCAAATTATACTTAAAATCTCTCAGCAATGCTGGGGGGAAGTCTGAAGATTGTTATGGTGGCAATGAACTGCTTGAATGCCTTTGAAATACTTCTCGCAGCCTAAAGAAAACTAGGGGCTAGGGGCACAGCTCTGGCTCTTCTCTTTCCTTCCTATTGCTACACTGTATTAACAAGCAATAATTAATGTTAAGAATGTCTCTTGTTGTTTTTAGTAGCTGCAGTTCTCCAGAGAGCAGAGTATACCACTACACATCTAAGTAATGACTGTGAGAAGGTATTAGTCCTTTCCATCTCTATTAAAGGAGTCAAATTCAGGGATATCTTTTACCAATTTTGCATTAGCAATTTACAATCAGTTATGATCCAAGCTATGGAGCATTTAGGAAGCTCTTCTGTTTTTGTTCTGACTGAGTATATCTGTATTTGTCAAATCTCTCTGTCCTTACAACAATACTTGTTCAACTGTAAGAGCTCTGATGGATGTGATACTGCCAAGAATGGAAATTATCACCAAGAAAAGGAACACTTAGGGGAAATTTAATGCTAAAACCATAGTGGCCAGTAGTGTGGTAAGGAGCGTGACTTATTGTTGAACACTTTTAGGGAGCTTAACTAATGAAAGTAGTTCTTACCGGAAAATAAATCCTGCTTGTGAAATACTCTGGATAATTATAGGTATTTATTTGGCCCCAGACCAATCAGATACCCTCACGGAAGACAAAACTCTGAATTTACAGTATTGCTGCTCGTAACACTACATGGCTTACGCGCCACCCCGTGGACAATGGTGGAAAATTTAGTATTTCTTTTTACTGCGCCTAGTAATTCATTCATATGCTCACTGCGTTCTGGGAGAAATTTCTCTGATCTTCCTTTTTTTTCTTTCGGATTATGTGCATCAGTTCTTTGGTGCTGTAATAGCCTTAGAGGAAAAGTTGCTACAATGGGTAGAGAGCATGTCAAACATTTTGATTCTATAGTGCCACAGTTATGTGCCTTCTTTGATGTAACAATGAGTTTCCTACATAAATGAAGCAGCTTTCTATGCATCCTTACTTAGTGCCAGTGCCTTTCCTGAGAGCACAACTTCTCACAGCTACTGTATTAAAGTAGTTACAAGGAATTGGAGAATTACATTTCAAGATCTTCCATCTGGAGCTTATTTTTACTGCATTTCTTTCATGGCAAACTTGTTAATAGCACAAGCTAGATTACAATTTTCTCTGCTGAAATTGATTAACTCTGAATGATTTTTTAATAAGAGGAAAAGGAGCCATCTTTAATGGAGAGCTACATTCTCTTTTTGTTGAGAACTTATGCCAATACTCTTACTGAGAGTAAGGACCATGGTCAAGGACTAACTTAAGTCAGCAGTGATGTGGTGACAAAATCTGTTACTATCTGATTACTCTGGACTATGAAGTAGTAGATATTTCAGATTTGTTGTTCAATGTTGTTGTTCCATTGATAGTACACCCAGTATTGTGCACAGTTTTTATGTCTTAAAAAATTTTCTTTTGAAATGAGAAAAAATAACTAGGATATGGTGTACATGCCAATGCTTGGGATGAGAAAAAATGGAAAAATGGACAAACGGACAATTCACAATATTAATTTCAAAACACAGACATGGGTATGTCATAAATGGAACACATACAATTTTTTCTCTCATTATAATAGAATTCAATACCTATCCACTGGGAAGTAAGAAGACAAAAGGTAAGTATGTTTTACAAATAACAGTAACATTTGAATTTTCTTTTACTTGTACAGTTTCCCTGAGAGCAGTCAAATTGCACTAGGAATAAGAATCAACATCTCACAAGAACTTACTGATAGATGGTTCTAAACCTATTTTATTCACATGTTTTCCCTATTGATGTTAAGAAACACTTGTGTAAGTAAGGATGGCTAGAACAGAAGTAGAAGCATGTCATATAAGCTGCATTTTTTAAAGTTTTAGTGATTGACTAAGATCAATTTTACTTTTAATAAATAGTAAGTCATGTAAAACAGAACACTTTAGCATTTTTTTTATGAGCGTATTTCAAGATAATGACAACAGTTAATTTTAGGTTTGTAATATACTTCTGGCCAGAGTAAGAAGCTAATTAGTTTCATCAATCGTTTTGTACAGTCAGAATCAGATTGCTCATATACAGCATGTGGTCTGAGGAGACTTTTAAGCCTACAACAACAGATGTGCACTGGAAATGTTCATCGGTGTCTGCAAGATGCAGGTTATCTACTAGAAATTTCTTCCCCTTTTGTTTACTACTCTTTGGTGACTAGTAAAGTAGGGAGAAATTTGTTTTAACACTGCACATAAAGAAAATATTTTATATTCTTTGCATTCCATGTGTAGAGCATATACAGGTTTTTAGGCTAAATATAATCCACCTTCTCAAATGTTTGAAATTGTGTTTGTGTCTGGTGAAATCTTTAGTCACAAGCAATTGATGTAATAGAACAGTATTGGGAGGAGTTAAAAATGGAAGAATGGTGAGGAGGATAGTAAATATGCTTGACTGACCCTGCAGATGGGGATGCCAAGAATTTCAGGATGAGGAAATTCCATTTATTATGCCTAGTGTTGTTCATCCTCTGCCTGTTTCAGAAAGTAGAGTTCCTGTGTGGAGATAACATACTCTCACAGATGTGCTTGAGCCTCATGCTGGGAGAGAGAGATCAAAGGCTCAGAGGTTATAGAAGCACAATCTTTTGATAAACTGTGCATGCATGGAGCCCTCTGGTACATTGGGTCAGGCATTTCCCCCTTGCCCAGGAGGATGAACTGAGCCTAATAGATCCCTATCCCTGTGTGTCTCTGTCCCCCAGGATGAGCTAATGGAGCCCGTGTCCCCGTGTGTCTCTGCTGCCTGGCATTGTTAGTGAGGTAATGAAACAAATCTATTCTTTGCATTTCAGATGTGTGCCCTGGCTACCTGTGTGTGCCAATACACACAAACACCTAATCTATTAAAACAGTTTCAGCTATGGGATTTGTTTGGTTTGGTTTGGACTTTTTTTTGCTCTGGTGAACCATGGACAAAGATACATCCCTTTGGGGATGCAGGATTGTTGGACACCCTTTTGAGCAGGCTTGGGATGGTTCTCAGGAGTAAACTAACACAGACCCCTAATTCCCCACCAAGGGCTCCTTGGGCCTGGTAGGGTACCTTGGTTTATGACCAGATGTATGGCACATTTTGCTGCCCATAGTTTACACAGTTCAGAAGTGAGGAGAAATTAACAATATTGCAGTGTGTGGAGAGCATATCTTTTTCCAATATTACCATTTTTTACTCAGGTGACAGCATGCTTGTTTTATGTGAAGATTAAAGACACAGAGAAATTGTGTGATTATTTCTGTCACTATTATGAAAGGAACCAAACCCTATCTGAGAGCTGAGACTGATTTAGTCCAGGCTGAATTGAACAACCTGCCACCCTGTCCTTTTGCTACCTGTGGCTGCACAGAACATCTACAATAAATATGGGCAATTTAATGTAGTAATAAAATATATGTAATATAGCAGAAAGAGGCAAGAAGAGCTTATGAGCAGATTCTGTGCTCCACATATACTAAATTCTGCATGTATTGGCAACACAAAAAGTTATAATTTTGAAGGAAAATAAATTTTGACATTTAGTGCATAAATGCTTCACGGATATTTTCCCCAGTGACATTTGCAGAATGGGGTTGCAATCCCTCAGCCATCATCTGTGACAGAACAGGATGAAAGTACTTTTGCCTGCATGGGAAATAAGAATGTTTTTTCTGGTTTTCGTGGAAAACATAGGTACACAGGGTAATTCAAGAAGCTTTTCCTTGTAAGGTTCATGTTCTTGTACAGCTAGGCAAACCGCAGGAAAAAAAAACAAACAAACTGAGTAGAATACAAAACTCTTTCATAGAGTTTTCATAAAACTTTACATTCCTATCTGCTTTGCCATGCAGTAATTGAATTTCTCTTGTCCATAGACCTTAGCTGACATGTATATAAGGTGAATGCCACCAGCGACCAGATGAGTCAGAGGAGTCATTTCTCCCCTGCTCTAAACATTAAGGCACCTACGTGAACTAATAAATCACTCAGGAGCAGGAAAGCTGAATCCTCTGTGAACAGTTTTATACTTTGAAAAATACAAACTTTTGGTTTCCAAGTTAATTAAAGTCTGATCCTACTGCTGTCATAATAGCTTACCTTATACTAGAGTCTTCCTTTGAAATGAACAGTAGTGACAGAAATGTTGACTGGATACCCTGAAAAAGTGGGCTGAGATGTTTAAGAAAGCACATACATAGAACTTTGGAGAACTGGAAAACAGTGTAGTCCTCATGTGAAACATACAGCTGAAGCATCATTCTCTAAGCACAATATTTTACACAAAAGCAGACAACCTAGAAAGTGCCAGTTTCCGCTGAAGATAAGATTAAGACATATGAGGAGTTAAGCCAGTTTGTGTTAATTTCCAGAAAGACAAGAAAGGTTTTCTGTACAAGTGTGATTCTGCTTTTCTATAAATGTATGTGCTGTTGTGTTTCTTGGATTATAACCATAATAACTTTTTTGACATTTTTAGAGTAAAACAAATATAAGAAAAGACCCAAGAGCTCCCATTTTCCCCTCTGCTATGTTTGACAGGACACTATGCCTTTATTATTATAAATAGTAATATGCCCATTTCATTTAAGCCCATTTTTACACCCATATTGCAATCAAACATTTAAACTGTCAACATTTTCTCTTGTTATTAATCTGCCTGGGACTTAAGAACAATTTCTAGATAAGGTGTAATGTTAGCACAGGAGCAAAAGCATATAAACCACCATAAAGATATTTTGGCTGAAAATTCAAAGGTTCTTGATCATTAGAATGTCCTTATACAATCTTACAAAAGGAAAAATAATATGGAAAAAAGTTAAGACATTTAATGTGGAGTTCTTGAAACCAGAAGGGGTTGAAATTGATAGATCAGGAAATCTTTTCTGGTCTTTGATGCCAATCAGGAAATTACTGTCCTACATATAGTCTTGTAGGATTTTTTTATCAGCCTTATTACTTTCTGGATAACCAAATTTATGGTGGGTCTGGATGTGTGTCAGTTTTTCTCAGTACAGTTAAGTGACAGATCTCTGATGGAGCAGACTTCTTATTCAGTAATCATCCTTCATGTTAATATGGACCTTACCAAGTAAGAAATATGTGTGTTTTCCAGAGAGACTGGAAAATAGAGTTAGACAGCCAGTTACCATGGAGTGTTTTCCCCAGCACCATCATAAACTATGTCAGTAAGATATAAACAAGGCAGTAGAAGCTCTACAGGATCACAGACTCAGCCCAGCTCACCATGAAGCCAGTGAGGGATTTGGCCATTGACAAATAAAGTAAGGCAGAGTGGACTATGAAAGGCAAATCAATCCAAATGCTCTCTCTATACAGCAAGCATTTCCTCAGTGTAAGGACCTATGATTTTGTTTTGGCATAACAGCGAATGTCAACCAAACACCTTTCCCAGCTGTCAAAGGAATTTGGAAATAACATGAATATTATATGCATACATAAGATTTTAACCGTTTTTTTCCAGCACAGGCTGGAGAGGGAGAATTGACTGAGCATATCTAGCCTGTCACCAGAAAATGAAACAAGGGCTTATTGTGCATCCATGGAGGTGAAAATTGTTCTGGTCTATAATTGTCAGTACAGCAGGTTGACTTTGGCATCTTGTTAGGAAACCAAATTGCTGTATTTCTTGTTGTTCAGCAATCCCTCAGATCCAAAAGACCCAGTTCTTTTATGTTTTACTTTGAGAGTTGATGATAAAATAAATGGAAATGTCGGAAGACTTCTTGAGAAAAGAGTAGCCTGGCACATAGATTGGTAGAGCATTGATGACATTTGGGTTTCTGAAAGAGGAGGCAATGACTAAGGAATTTTCTTTTGTTTAAATTTTGGAAGCAAAATAGAGATTATAATTAAACTTTTCTCAGAAACTAGTAGCAGACCACACATAATCTCCTTGAAAATATTATTTTATTAAAAAAAAAAAGCAAGCCTTTTTTTCTTAATTTTGATTATTTGCAAAGTGTTATTCCAATGAAAAAACTGCCATTTGGGTGAGACGTAGCCATACACAAAGACCATATTAATGCTTTTGTCCAGCCAGTATGTGCATTAATTACAGGGAATTCCTTTAATTGATGGTTCTTAAATTGTTATAGTTATTAAATTCAGTAAGTTACACTTACATGATAAAAAGAATGAGAAAAAAAAATAGACTGAAAAACAAGGAAAAGCCAGCACAACTGTCTCTCTCCTTTAGTTTTTCATATGAGCTGCAAAACTGTAGAGTTCCTCCTATTGTTAGTGGTAAATGAAGACTTTTCTTTGATTTACCCAATGATCATATTTTTTCTTCCTCTCTTTTATTTATATTATGAAGCCATCTTAATTTTTTTGAGGTTTTGGTTTTTTTTTAATTATAAATATTACTGGTATTAATGTAATTTCTGGCTAACTACAAAAATTTAGTCTTGGTGTTAATTAGCAAATTTAAAATCTGGACTATTCCTACCAGGCAATGGCACTTGAAGCACCTTGCTATGCAAGATGCTTCACAGCTTGACTGCACTATTTTCAATGTGGTTACCCTCATATTTACTATGAATAAACCAGAAAGTGTTTGTGGGTAGACACAGAGAAAATGCAGACTCTGTGGAAGGACAGAATTTCTATTCTAAGGCCCATGTTTCACCGTCTACAGCTGTGCCAGGTACTCAAGGATCTTCCTGTAGTGAAAGGAGAGGAACTTTAATGGTGCTTGACTCATCTGATCATGTGGAAACATCTAGTTTAGAGTAACATGAATCTTATCTGAGATGATACTGGCAATACTGACTAGCTCTCTGTCAGGAGTAAAGGGAGACTAAAGTGACAAGTTCAAAGCTAGATGTCTATATTCAGCTGAACCATTCCTTGATTTGTGTGGGAGAAAGATGCTATCTTTTTTTCCCTTCTAACCATTTACTTGTTGGAATCCTATAGACTGCTGGCTGAGCAGCAGAGCGAATGTTACAGCAATCAAGGTTTAAAATAAAACCAAGGTCAACAGAGCTGAACAGAACACTAATGAACAAAAGATACACTTGTTCTGGGAAGAACAGATTTTTCAATCTCAGTTGTCAAAATATCCCCTTTGAGTGTGTCTAAAAATGCTGTAGGTGCTTTTGAGGCGTCATCAGAGCCAGTTTTGCAGATAGCTGGCTTGAAGAAGTGTGACTAAGACATGCCCTAGAACTGATAGTATCAGTACAGGCACAGTGGGTTGAAATTTTGCTGCTGTACAACCTCTAAGCAAGAGGTCCAGAAGCTGATGGAGAAGAGTCCATGTGGATGGAGAGCACCTAGAAAAGAGGTTATGTTGTATTTACAGCTTTTCAGAATGTTATTGACATATCCTACCACTCTCATACAGAGTGGTCTTTGCTAGAGGTAGAAGCGGAAAGCAACTAAATTGCTGCTGTAAGATGGGTGAGTATAGAATAGTGTTTCAGTCTTTTCATCAGAAATTCTCCTACATTGGCAGGCATGTATGTGGGCAGAACAATGAGACCTTGCTTCCTCATGAAGTTGGAAACACAGTAAGATTCAGTGCTTTTATCACAGCACTCATAATTAGATTGCATTCCTTTGGTTCTTAAGAGATTGCATTCTTCTCGATTCTAAATATTTACCATAGTTCAAGGTTTTTTAAAAGGGAAATAAAATAGTTGGTTGCTCTTCGTCTTTCTTTTGCAGGGGACAGCCACAGAGACCAACACTTTTCAAGGTTTTTTTGGCTGGGATACTGAAGATTTTTCACCGTTCAAAAGTTACAAGTGGTTCTATTAAATTCCTCTCTGCACTCAAGTCATTTCTACGAAATGCAGAAATTTCTACAAAATAACACTCAATCACTTTTGAATGATGCACAACAAAAATGTGTGTATGCTGTAAATGATGAACGTTTATACTACTAGTTTCATCTAGTTCACCTATAACTCTACCATGTTTTTTTATGGGTAGCAAAAGGCATTAGCTTGTTAGCTGTAGTCATCATGTTCTTTTGATTCCTTTTAAAGTACTTTTCACTTAGGTTCTTCTGCCTTTCCCTCTTAGAGTGCATTTCTGATGATTAAATCTTTCATACTCCCTTGTACTCTCTGCCATCTCCATCAAAGTACTAATGGAGCACTTTCTGTTCACTTGCCTTGATAGGGCAACTTGCCCTGTTGGACAAGAGGCATAGCTCTTGCTGATTTGTCTGTCTGGCTTCAAAAACTTGTGTTTGGTCTCAGAGCCAGTGAACCTTTTTTGCAACGGTTGGAATATTGGTTATTTTGGACGCAGCATAGATTTCTGTTCTTGTTCTTTACACGGATATAATATTTACTTATCTTGTTGGGAAGCTTAATTCAATATTTGTATGATGCTTTGAAATCCTTAGATGTTGTGGAGAATAAATTATTGTTCATTTACTACATGCCAAATTGTTGTGAGTAACTTACAGTAGTCTAAGCACCTTTCATTACTAATGGATTTAGAGCTAAAAATGTGTGCACCATCGTAGGATTTTTGTCTACCTTATGTGACTTTTTCCTAATTTTTAATTAGACAATGAGATAAGATAAGGAAGTATAACTATTTTATAAAATACATGTATTTTTTCATGTTTAATACTTTCTAAAAGCTAAAAAAGGTCATAAACCTAAGTGATTTTTATTAGCCATACCACACAGAAAATATCTCTAAACCACCTTATATTTCATTAATACTGTGAAAATTACTTATGTGTGAGAGGAAAAGGGAGATTACCTTGGAGATAAATCTGGGCAACTGATATGACTTGGATGGTCTCTTCCAGTCTTGTTTTCTGAATGAAGACTATCCAGAGCATATTTTATTAACAAGCTCGCCCTTGTATAATAGATATTTGCAGTTTGCTTTGTATGTACATGACTTACTAAACACAATAAGTTTTTGTGTGACTGAGTGGTACACAGACAAACATAAATAGTGATATATATTCTGGGTTCCAGGAGATAATAGAAGTGTATGGTGGGCTGGCATTAAATCCCCTGACATGTAAAAATGGCAGCTTACCCACAGGCTTGTTCACGATTCTGAGGTCTCTAATATCAGATCAATTTTTGGGATGTTTTTTTAGAACCCTCTTGCCTTTTTTAAGGAGACTTCTAATCTCCAAACTAGAGGAAACATGCTGAAAAAGTGTTTCATGCGATAGTGGAGTGGATGGCACATTTGGAGTGCATCGTGGTGGTTGTTGCAAGTGTCATCACACACAAGGTTGTTATGGTGTCTTTTAGTTTGCTGTGTGTGCTGACAGTCGGCTGCACCTCCCCTACTGCTGTGTAGCAGGGCATGTAAATTTATTGCATTGAAATATTGATAGTTGAAATGACTTTAAAATCAGGACTTTGATTAGATATTTCCTAACTCCAGGCAATAACCTCAGACTGTTTTGCAATGTACAGATTAAGACCTAGAGATGTTAAATCCAGAACATGGCTGCTTATAAATTAAGCTGAAGTGGTATTTATGAGAGGCCTCTGCACTATCAAATGTGTTGAGAGGCTGTATGCCATTAGGGATGGTCGCAGGTGTGGCTTCATACATCAGAGAGCTCTTCCTGTTGTGTGCCTCCCGATAAGGATTCCTGTTTGCTTTTGAGATCTCAGTGTGGAAGGAAGGATGGAAAATAAAAAGATCGGCACAACTGTACAATTTATACTTGGAATTAATTCCTTTGTTACTACTACAGAAGTAATTTCATTCTCAGTTTCATCCTTACTTCCAAAATGGCTGCTGAGATATCGAGGGCAATCTTTTGTGCTCACAATATTTGTATGAGCACTTTTGTTGTATGTGCATTTATGATTTAATTATATATTACTGCAGTCTTCTGACTGTTGTCCCTGAAAGAAAAGCTGGCAGACTCGAGTAGGGCTACTCTGAACAAGGAATGAATAAGCAACCTCTAGGAAGGGAGGGAGGGAGGCAGGCAGGCAGGAAGGAAGGCAGGAAGGAAGGCAGGAAGGAAGGCAGGAAGGAAGGCAGGAAGGCAGGAAGGAAGGCAGGAAGGCAGGCAGGAAGGCAGGCAGGCAGGAAGGAAGGCAGGAAGGCAGGAAGGAAGGCAGGAAGGCAGGAAGGAAGGCAGGAAGGCAGGCAGGCAGGAAGGAAGGCAGGAAGGCAGGAAGGAAGGCAGGAAGGCAGGCAGGAAGGCAGGCAGGCAGGAAGGAAGGCAGGAAGGCAGGAAGGAAGGCAGGAAGGCAGGCAGGAAGGCAGGAAGGCAGGAAGGAAGGCAGGAAGGCAGGAAGGTAGGCAGGCAGGCGGGAAGGCAGGAAGGCAGGAAGGAAGGCAGGAAGGCAGGAAGGCAGGAAGGCAGGAAGGCAGGCAGGAAGGCAGGAAGGCAGGCAGGAAGGAAGGCAGGCAGGAAGGCAGGCAGGAAGGCAGGCAGGAAGGCAGGCAGGAAGGCAGGAAGGAAGGCAGGAAGGCAGGAAGGCAGGAAGGCGGGCAGGAAGGCGGGAAGGCAGGCGGGAAGGCAGGCGGGAAGGCAGGCGGGAAGGCAGGAGGGAAGGCAGGAAGGAAGGCAGGAAGGCAGGAAGGCAGGAAGGCAGGAAGGAAGGAAGGAAGGAAGGAAGGAAGGAAGGAAGGAAGGAAGGAAGGAAGGAAGGAAGGAAGGAAGGAAGGAAGGAAGGAAGGAAGGAAGGAAGGAAGGAAGGAAGGAAGGCAGGAAGGCAGGAAGGCAGGAAGGCAGGAAGGAAGGAAGGAAGGAAGGAAGGAAGGAAGGAAGGAAGGAAGGAAGGAAGGAAGGAAGGAAGGAAGGAAGGAAGGAAGGAAGGAAGGAAGGAAGGAAGGAAGGAAGGAAGGAAGGAAGGAAGGAAGGAAGGAAGGCATAGGCTATGCTGCATAGCAGCATATGCAGACAGGCAAAGCAATATGCATTCATCTTTAGGTAGAATTGTGTTTGGGTATTATGCAGGAGCTTCAGTCATGACTGACACCCTGCTCTGTACTACATGCACTGTAGACACTTAATAAAAGACAGTTCTGGAATCATAACAAAGAATTACTAGAGCTTCATATTTAACTGAAGCACAAAGTACCTTACCACAATCAATTGTAAGAAAGAATTTATAATATGGTTCAAGAGGACTCTGGATACTCCTAATGTAACACAGAGTACATGGTAGTATTTTAAAGTACTTTTACGGTCAAGTACCCATATGTTATCTGTAGTAGAAGATGAAGATAACTAGTTTATTAGTGTGGTAATTGAGACTGAATGATGTGGACAATATAAGAGGGAGGCAAATATATATTTACTCAGAATGCTTAAATGCTTCAGTAACTTTAGTGCATTACTCTGCTAACCTCTTGCAATCTGTTAAATATGTATTGAGTAGATAATGAGGCTATATCCTCAGTAACACAAATTATTTAAAGTAAAGCAGTGGTTTAAAGCTAGTTGTGAATTATTTCAAAACCTTTCCCAAAGAAGTTCCCAAGATGAGGACTGTAGATCACTGTCAGTTTAAGGAAAGAAACTGTGTTAGATTATGCTGGCTCTTTCCCATGTTTTCAGCTGCTAATTTGCATTAAAATATGGCTAAAAATACATGAATTTTTCACAAATACTACTTCACTGGGGAAGCATTTACAGTATTCTCCAAAGTGTTGCTATGTACTTGTCTTGAAAAAACCTTCAAGTCACATGAAGTCTCCTCATCCAGACATAAATGATAGTCTGAGAAGAGCTGACAGTCTCTTCTCTGGCATTTACCTTGCAGGCTGTGCATTAGTGAAAGGATACCTTCTTCCTGCCCCACAAATAACAGATGGAAATGTTCCAGATTGATTTTGATTTCTTCTTTAAAGGTGACTGAAGTATTTTCAACATAATTGCAATATCTTTTGATAGTATTACTATAATTCACTTTCTGTGCATTTTTTCAATATAGAGCTTCTCCTATGCATCCATGGATTGCCTATGAAATGGTCTAAACTGAATTAAGAAGAAAAACTGAGGCCAGATATGGTAATGAAAGGAATCAACTATAATACTGTTATGTTAATGAAATTTGAAATTTGGTTTAGCAAAAAGATATTTTCCTTTAGCAAGGCTTTTCTTTCTTTACGTGCACTTAAATGATGCACCTAGACAATTATCCAGCCCTAGAATCTGCTGAGTTGGAAGGGATTCACAAGGATCACCGAGTCCAACTCCTGGCCCTGCACAGGACACCCCAAGAGTCATACCCTGTGCCTGAGAGCATTGTTAAAATGCTTCTTAAACTCTGTCACACTTGGTGTTGTGACCACTTCCCTGAGAAGCCTGTTCCAATACCCAACCACCCTCTGGGTGAAAAACTTTCTCCTGATATACAAACTAAACCACCCCTGACTCAGTTTCATGCTGTTCTCTTGGGTCCTGTCACTGCTCACAAGAGTGAAGTGACCTGTACCTCTGCTTCCCCTCCTGATGGTGGTGAAGACCACGAGGTCTACTCTCAGTCTCCTTTTCTCCAGGCTGAATAAACCAAGTGACCTCAACTGCTCCTCATAGCAGTTTGTCAAATTGTTTCATTATGCAGTGCAGATTAACAAGATCAAGATATCACAAAAGAAATTTCTAATGGTAGATGCTGTCCTAAGCACATGTTTAGACTACAAAATATATTGGGACATGAAGCTGAAAACTTCTGAACATATTCAATTTATTTTGATGTCTGTATAAATACATATTTCCATTTTTTTATCTGCTTGTTGTTTTAATAAAATTACAATAATTAACTGATGGTCAAGCCAAAATGCATTCACTTCAAACTATAATGCTATATTTTTAGCTGCATGAAGCAAGAAAAAGATACTGTCTCTTTTCTGCCATTGCGCCTTCATCTTCCTTTTCAGATGCATTAACAAGATTAGGAAAGACTTTCCTAGCATTTCTGAAAAATAAATATTTTCTTCAGGACTTTACAGATTCTCATAGGCTGTTGGATCACAGTTTTCATGTGACCCCTTCTCCCTCAGAGAAATACCCATGAGTATCAACAATCACAGTAGAAAACCCCACATTGTTCTTAATAAACCCAAGATTTCCTCCAGTAATAGAGCTGTCCAATATCTGGCATTTCATTCTGTGCATGTGATCATAAAGCCTTGTTTGGTCATAATTTGAAATACATTGCATTTGTCTTTCCTGTGTTAAGTCCTCGTATTTAACATTCTAGAAACTTAGATGGAAATTCTGCTTTAGATGATTTTTAGAGCTCTACCATGCAAGAGGGTTGGGGAAACTGAAAATATAAAAGGGAAACAATATTTTAAAATGGTAGTTTGTTATGCATAAAGAAACTTGATGTTTATTTTTCAGTATTAATTCAAAAGTTGCATGTCCTTTTTCAAGCTGGCTCATTTTCTTCTGTGGTTGCAACTTATCACTTTATTGGATGCCATTTGGTACCACCAGTGTTTGAAATTCTTAATTATCCTTTCTAGCCTTCTGACATTGTGTTTTCCCTCTTGACATTCACATACTGTAAATATAGCTCTATCCAGGATGAATTCCATTTAGCAGACATTGCTTGACAGCTCTAGTAAATTCAGAATGATCTATTCATTCATCAATATGTGTGTACAATTTCCATTAAGCTCAATAAAATTTGTGTACAGCTGTAATAACTGGAGTCTTTTAACACTGTAGTGTCTTTCTAATTGCCAGGGAGGTTTCACCAGTTGACTGAGATATCTGTCTGCTTTTTAGGGCTTTAGGAGTGTTGAAGTGGTCATTGGCACTGGTGAGGCTGCATCTCAAATTCTTTGGCTGTTTTTGCTCCCCTCCCAACAAAAGAAGTTATTGAGCTGCTGAAGCATTTCTAGAGAAGGGCTGGGAAAGAGTCTAAAGAGTAAATCATACCAGGAGCAGCCAAGGGAAGTGTTTAGCCCAGACAAAAGGAGGCTCAGGGGAAACCTTTTCACTCTCTACAACTCCCTGGAAGGAAGGGTGTAGCTATTTGGGCATCAGTCTCTTCTTCAAAGTATAAAAGCAAAAGAACAAGAGAAAATGGCTTCAAATTGTGACAGGTTTAGATCAGATAACAAGAAAAAATTCTTCATGAAAAATGTTGCCAAGCATAGGAACAGACTGTCTAGCTGAGTAATCACCTTGGAAAAGTTTAAAAGATGTGTAGATGTGGCACTTTGGGACATGGTTTAGTGGTGGCTGTGGCAGTGCTGGGCTAGTGGTTGGACTTAACAATCTCAAAGGTCTTTTCCAACCTAAGCAATTATATGATTTTATGATTTCAGAAATAAAGATAAGGCGCATGTAATTTTCTTATGGGAGTAGCTTTGATAGAAGATCCTCCTGCACCTGTTGGCTGGTGTACCTGTCCCAGTCTGCTATGACACTTTCGTAACCTATAGAGTGGAGTACACATCCCTGTTGACTCAAGCTGCCAACATTTGACAGAATAGGGGTGCTAAAGCTTGTGGGTGCCCTGCTGAGGCTGGAGGCCTGTCTCGCTGCTTGCTGAGAAACATCCTCACATTTGCACTCTGGAACGGAAAGGTTAGGAGAAAGAGTAAAAGTATCTAATAACTTCATATTGTGGCCTAACACAGTTTGACCATTTTTTCATTGCAACGGTTAATATATTCAATTTGGATTTGTTGAATCATGTAAAAGTAATATTACACAACATGCTCCAGGAAAAAGAAAAAAAAAAAAAAAGAAGAGTATATATGGTTAGCTTGTTTTATAGGACTAAAGAATGCCTGAAGATCTTTGTAATGATTTTTGTGTGACAGAATCAGTCAAAGTTAATGATTTTGCAGGCCTCACTTGTGGTTATATTAAAAATAATTGCATTACCCTTGCACAACTCATTTCTGTTGCTATATAGTTTAAATATTTTATGCAGTTTTTAAGAACTGATCCTGTTCTGAGGTGGGGAAAAATGCAGTAATCTGTGCCGTTTCTTCCGTCTCAAACCACAAGGAAATTTTCTACTATCACTATTATTGAGATATTCACCAACTAGCCTGCTGAATCTTCCTGTTTTGAATTACCTGTCTTATCCTTTATAGCTGTTTTTTTAAATGTCTACCTACTTATGATCAATTTCAGTACATTTTTGAATACCCCAATCATCATATGCTAAACAAGTGTGAAGTGTGAACAACTAAAATCAAGTCAAGGTTTTCGTCCTGTGAAGGACTTTATGAGGTAGGTGATATGCAGATATATAGGTATAAAAGTGTGAATGGATGATGAGCAAGTATGCTTTTTATTGTGCTTGTTGGAAGAGCCTTAAGAAGCAGAAATTTTGTTTGAAGAATGGTCTGCTTAGCCTTTAAGTACTTACTCAGAGAAGCTGTTTATTACTTATTCAAGTGAATTATAAAGGCCAGTGAATAAAGAGAGTTTCAAGAACTCAGAATGAAAGTGGTAGAAATTTTTTCATGTCACAGTCAAAAGTTTTTCTTTTTTTCCATGGATATTTGCAGTCAGTTTGTGATACTATATCAGCTCTGTCATTTCAGTGGTAGCTAAAGAAAAGAAAATGTAGGTTTACGAACTCGAAAAATTGTGGGATATACAGCAGGAGGCAAATAGAAGATGTAAACAAGAAAGAAGTTATGGAAAAGAGGCAATTTTGAATTGTTTAATGTCACTAATTAATATTTGGTTCTTAGTTAATTCCCCAAAAACTCACATATCTTAATGATTACTGGACATCAAAATGTATCTGTGGGTTATAAGGAAAGGGGAGGGCATTGCAAAGAGCTCAGGATGATACAGGAAAGAAGTAATAGAGTCTCTATGGAAATACTTACTCTTTCAAAAACTGAAATAAGTATAATAAAACTTATCATTTGTAATGCACTTATTCATTTCACATTTGTTGTACACATATTGGCATTACCTCTATGAAAGCAACTGAAATATTAATATATTAATATTCTTTATGGATATAAAGCAAGGGAGGGAAAGCCTCAAAGAGGAGAAATTATGGCACTTGGACAAGATTACAGAAACACTTTTCCCAGGACTGGCATTTAAGCTTTGTCCTGGGCTGTGCTCAAACCTCTAGGCCACAGCTCTCCTGGGATATCACATATTACGTATGGATGAGCTTTCAAAGTGACCTAAAAGATAGGCACTGTACTCCCTCTGAAAGGCAATAGGATTGAGGATCCTAATTTCCCAAGGCCTTTCTGAAAATCTCATCTTACACATGGTCTTAACCACTTCATCACAGTCACTAAGTAACAGCAGGTACTTGTTAACAGCATGTGTATTAGTCACTGAAAATAATTTATCCCTGCTTTGGGGCTCCTCTAAAGAAATTATACCTCTCAGCTTTCTCAGCTTTCTCTACATAACACCTGAGAAATAATTGTTTTCATTTTTCTTTGCCTCATTGATTGTAGAATAAATAATCCATGAATAACTCCCTACCGACATTATTCTACCGTATCTGGTGACCAATAACTTTCTGTTCAGCTGTTAAGGGCGATGGCAGGAGGGATTGAGAGGGATGGAAAAGAAGAGTCAGACTCTTGCCATCCCTAAAACGCAAGGCTGGGATATGGCCGGATTGTCTCCGTCATCTTTTGTAGGTGAAAACCATAGCGGTACTTCAATGCAGCTCGCTTCCTGGCTCGCTCTCGGGCTGAGAATTAATTACCGAATGGCAACATCTGCATTAGCGGCTTCTGCAGCCCCAGCTCTCCGCAGGCGGGATCATGCTGGCTCCCCACCAGATCTAGGACCGCTCGGAGGACTTGCCTGCTGGCCACCTGTCTCGGATCCCTGCAGGCTGGAGCTCGGGGAGCCGCGGTGTGCGGGGGAGCGGCGGGGACGGCGGCAGGAGCCGACCTCGGGGCCCCAGGGACGCCGCGCCTCCGCTCCAGCGGCACCGCGACACCGCCCCGCAGCCGGCCCCGGCCCCGGCCCCGATCCCCATCCTCATCCCCATCCCCATCCCCATCCCCATCCCCATCCCCATCCCCATCCTCATCCTCATCCCCATCCCCATCCCCATCCCCATCCCCGCTCGCCCTGGCCCCGGCCCCGGCCCTGCTCCACCTCCCCCCGGCCCCGATCCTGGCACTGGCTACCGCCCCGCTCCGCCACAGCCCCGGCCCGATCCCTCCGCTGTCCCCCGGCTCTGCATCTGAGCCAGGCAAGAGAGGACGATCGGGGTCCTGGAGGCCCGAGGGGCGCAGAGGAAGAAGGAGGAGCTGGAGGAAACGAAGGGAAGGGGAGGGGAGCGCAGGGGAGAGGATTTTCCCATCTCCTGTCTTCTTTTTTTTTTTTTTTTTTTTTTCTTTGAGGGGGAAGGTTGCAGCTGCTAGTGGCAGCGTTTCCTCCTGCTGGAAGATGATGAATACATGAGGAGAGAGGCTCTGAGCCTGCTTCTGTGCTGCGGGAGTGTCTCTCTCTCCCTCCCTCCCCTCTCCCTGCCTCTGTGTGAGTGCGTGTTTGGCTGCCCGGCTGTGTGTGCGTGTACACTGTGTATATATATCTGAGCTGGGAGGTTATTGCAAGCTTCTCTCAGCAGCGCTCCTCTGTACAGGAAGAAGGGCTCAGCTGCAGTGGTAGCATCAACAGCAGCATTAGCAGCACCAACTGCTTTATTCGCCTTTCTTCCTTCCCTTCATCTCCATCTCCCTTTCCCTCCCTCCTCCCACGTCTTTTGGGGGATTGCTCTTCATTTTTTTTTTTTAATTATTATTTATTTTTCTACTCTACAATCCTTGTTATTTGATACTTCGTGGGTTTTTTTCTTTTTTTTTTTTTTTTTTTTCTTCTCCTCTTCCTCTGAGAAGGAGGCACAGAAACACACACGCACCAACACAGAGAAATAAGGGAAAGAAAAGTACCGGGACTTATCCTGCTGCTGCAAACCCAAAGATAGCAGACGAAGAGGGGGTTTGGCTTCTACCCCAAGGTAAAGCCCTGCCCCCTTTACCTCCTCGACACCTCCTCCGAGGAAGAGAAGGAGAGAGAGCGAAGGGGGCCAAAGTGGAGAAAAGCAGGTCTTCTGCGGCTGGCATTTGGAGTACAGGGAGCCAGGAAGTGAAGGATGGTTGTGGTTACCCGAGCTGGCTGCAGGGCAGCTCTCTTCCTCTGGATTTTCATCAGCATAAGCTGCAGAGCCAGGACTGCTCTGCCTGCATCTCGTAAGTACCCTTTCCTAAGAAACATGCACAATTTCAGCTCTGAATTAAGACAGAGGGAAATTCCCCACAACTCTGTGAGGCTGATTGCTTTTGCTTTGCTGATGAATATTGTGTTTGATTGTGTTTGATTTTTCTTTGTATGCTTATGTGTTCGCTGAGGTCTGATACTGTTTGCAGTGCTCCCCATCAGATCTTCCTTAGTGATTTCAGTGGTAGCTGGTGTGGAAAGTTGAAAGAGACCTGCTCTGTGATATAATCTTGGTTCTGCAATGGAGTCAGAGGGGGAAAGGAATCAGGAGCTGTTCAAAGTTTGGGGATAGTTTCGTTTGGCTGGTCGGTTTGGTTTGTTTTGGTTTTTCCCACCTTCCTCAGAAGGGATGCAATTTGCATTTGGAAGTACTTCACTTGCACAGTTTTGTGAGAGAAAAGAGGAGATGTGAGCAGTTTCCATAACTAGTGTTTTATCGAGGAGGAACAAGGGAAAATTTGGTCTCATTTGAAGAGGAAAGAATGATTGTGAGTTGATGAGAGGGAACTGAGCCAGGACAGCTTTTCTTGAGAGTGAAGTTTTGCTTCCCGTAATAGAATGAGCAAAGGTATTTTAGAGACCATCAATTGCCCTCCTAGAGAGGCAGAAATAGTAGAGAAATGATCAAGCATCTGCTGAAATGCTGAACTTCAGACCAGAGGAGTGTAGAGCACCTGTACAGAATCCGATTCTGCTATCAGTACAAAAATGACAGCATATTCATTGATTTCAGTGGATATTAGATCAAGTCTTTAACATTGCACTGAGCTGTAGTTTTGAGCAAAACATTTTGCAAGTAGATGTCAGTATTAAGTATTTAGTTGTTTCTTCTCTTCAGACCATGTAAAACATTTGTCAGTTGCCAAGTATTTTTGAAATACATACTGAAAAGAAACAGTGCATTTTTATAGTATCATTGTCATAGTGCTGGCTTAATCGGCTGTCTATAGAGGAAGGAAGTGTCCTGAAATATTATGGAGATGTGCTGGGATTGTATACATGTGAATGGGGGCAGATTCTATTGACCAAGCAGGGAATTGCCATAGAATGTATATACTGCATAGAGATCTATGTAGATCACTCTATTTATTTATTTGTTTAATTGCTTCCTTGGGGGCAGGAATGAACAATGCAATGATTAGGGAATTGGAGCACTGCTATGCTTTCTTAGTAGGTTTCTATCTGTTATCATCTAATACCTATTGAAAAAGAAGTGTTTTTCCATGATTTACTTGCACTTGTATATTTGTTTGTGTGTCAACAAATATGCACAGCAGTGTCTGCATTGTTATCTAGGTCTCAGAGGCTGTAGGATGTTCAGTTGTTTTCCTGCCTATGAATTAGGAGAAGTATTGATCCTGAGGTTTACTTCTTTGTTTTGACCAGCTACATAATTTTCCTTAGGAATATTATTTCTTTATGGTCATCTCTCAGGCTCAGCATAACAAGAATGTACGGGGGCGAGGATTCATGATTTAGGTTGTCAGAAATCTGTTCTTCGAAAACAAAGTCCCTGCTTTTCTCTAGCAGGATTTTGGAGCTTTTTTGGTTGTTTTTGTCACTCAGAAACTAATGACTGTAGTTTAACTTGAAAATTACCTGCAGTGGGTTATCTGATTTCCCAACAAACAAATCTTTAACTTTTAAAAGAAGTTTGTTGAGAAGTTACTGGTTGTAGTAACATCACAATGACCAGAAATTCCAGGAACAGAGGATATATATAATCTTAATTACAATTTACTCATATACATTCCCATCTTGATGATTAGCTATTCTAAGATTTCTTTATATTAATTCACCTTCCAAGAGCTTATACATTATACTCCTTATGTAGTGAGTGGCATTTTATTTTATTTCTGACTCACTTCTGAAATTGAAATGGAGCTAGATTTCTTTACTGGAAACATAAATATAGCAAGAAGTACATGTCAGCCTTAAATTTACAAAAGGGTTGTTCACATTGTAGTAGATGCTGAAAATTCTTGTAAAGGCTTATGGGTGCTTGGGAAGTGGTACCACAGTGGGAACTCCAGTGCTGTGTCAGTGTTTTGGTGCACCACTTTGCTGGTTATTCTGTTGCATGCTTTGCTATACAAATTGGTCACTGGACTTTATTTTGTCACTGTGCTCTATTTTCTGAGCTTGTTTGTAACTTTGTATGCAACTGATTGTGGATGGGATTGTAGAATTTTGTTCTCTGTTGACAAGTTGATGTACCTAGTTTTCTTTTTTTTATTATTTTTTTATTTTTTTCCTCTGTTGATTTTGAACCTCATATTGGGAATACTACTGAAAGAATTAAAACCTGTGTGAAACGCAACTTTAATGTAAAACTTGTTTACAACTAGTATTTAATTTTCTCCTCCATTGTTACACTATGTTTTGGCTTTGAAGTAATTAGCAACATCAAATTTAATCTTTACAGTACTTTAAGAGGTATGCAAGACTTATGGTGTACAGTGAATTACAAATCCCTATATATGAGCTTGCTATTCAGTATTTTCTTAGAGTCTGCTTGTGCTGGCATAGAAAAAGATACAGTTTTCAGAAAGAACAGAATTGGGCATTGCTTATGTGAATATACTGTATCTCAAATGTTTGTTTACTTTGCAAAGTAAATCTATCTCTGTCATTAAAATGGAACCTCTCAGTAATACTGATTCAGAAGTGATTGTGTTGAAAGCTTTTTATCTCATTCAGTTTTATCTCAAGATGAAGTGGGTGTTGAAAGCCCATCCTGTGGTATAATAAACATACACTGTGATACAATATCACACACATTAGTGCTAAGATCTTATTGTCAATTCTATTTATGATCATGTTTTCATACCCTGGCAATAAATTCTTCACATTCCTACATTTTTATTTTTTTTTAATAAGCGTGGAGGGATGAAAACACCCTTCCAGAATCAAGGCTAATGAACAGCTCAACCAGGAGAGGTCATCACAAGATAAAAAGTAACACGGAAAATACAAATTTAGTGCTTTATAGTCATTTAAGTGGCTCAGATAGAATGATAAGAATATGAATATGGGTAGACTCACTCTCATTTGTATTCCTATAAAAAACCCAAACACACAAAGCAGCAACCTTGTTACTTAATAAGAATGTTAAAGGCATTAATTATAGGATCATCTCCTTCTCTGTGAACAGAATTCACTTTACAAGTAATTACCTTTCACAGCTAGGGTTTTGTTTTTTGTTTTTTTTTTTATCGTGTCTGTTTTTATGCAATGCAAACCTGATTAATACAGAACTATTAAAACTTCTTGTTCTGATACTTGTCATAGTTTTGTAGTAGGTCCCATACCACTGCTCAAGTTGAAGTTTGAACCCATTTTACAAGATTTGGTGCAGAAATCAAATGGGGGGGCGTGTATAGTAAATCATTAAGATATGCAACAGAGAAAATATTCATCTTTACCTTTGACTGCATGCCAGCAAAATTTTCCTGGGAAAAGTATTGAAAAATAGCAATGCTCCTTTTGAAAGAGCAAGGCATTGTACAAGGAAGTCCTTTTTAAGAGGCTAGGTTGGATGGAGCTCTGAGCAATCTGCCCTGGTGAAAGGTGTACGCCTATGATGGGTATATGAGGTGTCATATATTCTATTAGATTCACACTCAGGGAATCGTTCTCTACCAGATAATGTCTAAGACATAAAGATATTTTTTGAAATATGATTGATTTCACTTTTTTAAAATGTAATAACCAATTAACATTTCTTAGTTTAGGTCCTGTTGTCTTGAGTTTGACTCAGAGGTCCCATTGAATTTAGTTTCAAGTGTACCAAATAATTTTCATGTACATTTAACATTTAATAAATTTTCTTACCTTTGGGGCCAAAGCACTTACAAATATACTAAACTTTTAAATTGAGGGCCTAGCTTTCTTTTAAGTCCATGGAATTTCATTACATTAAACATATGCTTTCTCTTTTGTTCTTTTAGAACACTTTAGCTATAAATTAAAACAAAATTTACATCCATCATTGTATAATTCTATTATTATTTAGGTACTATTCGTCACTATATAATAAAATTCACATTCAACAGACAAGTGACAGTTTTAACAATATTGCACTGAGTTAGTTATTATTTAACAACATTGCACTGAGTTACTCATCATGACTTTAAATAAATTGGCATTTTCTCGAGCAATATGTTAACTCACATGTGAATGAATGAAATAGTATCAAATAGTCTGCTGTGACTTCGAAATTAGTGACAGCAGCTAGAGCCTGTGTCAGTGCTGAAAATTCAAAGTTTCAAAGTCTTTAACTTTTGTGTATGGAACATTGCACAAAACCTGATTGCAGACATTCATCTAGATACAGTAAGTCTGATTCAAAGTTTGGTGTCAGTGGGCATTGTATCGATTGTAAATGTCATTGACTACTCTTTTAAAAACTGGCTTTTTCTATGGCTGTTTTTCCTTTGTTTGTGTGTTTATTTTTAATTCTGGTGCAGTAATATGAAACAAGGCATAAACGGTTCTTTAATAAGTAGTCCAGTCTGAAAGAAAGTTTGAAGGTGAAGTTAAAGACTATGAACTGAAATCTTGTTTCTGGACATTGGTAGTTTCTTTTCCAAGGAGATGAGAATTTTTTTTTTTATTTTCTCTTTTTAAATTTTTAAATTTTTTTTTAGCTCAGGTACTTTTAACACAGAGGACTATTTTAGTTGTTGCACTTGTGATAGGAAATTATTTATATATAATGCATTAGATATTAGACTGTACTCTGTACCTCTTCTTGAATAACTCACATTACAGTAGATCTGTTACAGACAGTAGATTTTCCTATAGAAGTTTTTCAGGACTTTTAATTTGGATCTCTAAGTCTTTAAAATTGTCAAATCTTATGTTTACTGTTGAGTATTTAGCACAATATTAGCATGATATTGTGGAGTTTTTAAGACTCTAATACTTTTAATGTTTGGGATAATAACAAACTGAAGAAACCATGGGGGAGTTTCTGCATTTTCTTTTTCTAGATTTTCAAAAGCTGATCTCACTCTGAGTGATCTGACTAATGGATCAAAATAAGATAACTGGTTAAATTTGGAGCTGTTCCCCGGCCCATATCTATGTCCTTAATAGCTTCATGCTCATCTTACAAAAGCACATGGACTTGCAAATGTGTTCCGGTCAACTAGGAAACTTCAACTAGGAAATTTGTTAGAGAAGCAACCTAAGTCTTCATCAGACGAAATTATGAGTGACTTTACGAATTTGTTAAAGTTTTAAATAATTTAAAATTGTGGCATTATTTCCAAAATCTACATAGAGATGAGCTCCTTCTTTAAAAGATCAGGAAAACCTGTAGGATAAAGAGAGCAGTCCGTTAGCTTGAGCCTTCTTGCACTAAAGGAAATGGAAGTTGTGCCACAGATTTTAGGAACAGTGTGGTTATGTTTTTTGTCAGTGAGTTTACGATTCAGCCTGTTGGTACGAAATATTAGACATTATTAAAAAGGTTCTTCAGTCTTCAGCCTTTGAACTAACATTGATTTTATCTGTATTGCACTTCATTTATCCAGCTACTTCAAAGGCATTGCATAGGTAGATAATCCAAGACCACCAGCTAATTGCAGAACATGTTAAATCTCTAAATTTGGTGATGTAGAAAATTGCAGTAATCAGTAATCAATTCTTTTGAGCCACTTGCAGTTCCAACTCTGAAGACATCATAGGTACAATAAAAGAATTCCCAAGTCCTATGCTTAACATTTACAAAGAACTTGGGCACTTGGTTTTGATAGCTCTGCAATTTTAAAACAGCTTTACGAAGCTGAGACCTTTCCTACCTCTGAGAGTGTCTCAGAATTCATTCACTGTAGTAGCTGCTAGCCTTTTCCGATTGGGTCTTTAAGGTTGGACAGCAGATAATTCAGAGCAGAAAAGGATATTGACATTCACATTTACCTCTTTCCTCTGCGTAAAAAAGTCTAGAGATTTTTTGACTTTACAACCTCCTGGTGGAGAGATGGTTCTTTCAGGCATTTAACTTAAGCAAGCGGTCATGCTAAGTCCATTGAGGGACTGGCAAACTTATTTAAACTTACAGTTTATTATTTGATGTTAACATTCGTCAAATATTTTCTTTTAAGTGGTGTATGCACTCAAAAAATATGTTTTAAATAAATCAGTGACTAAAATCGACTCAGCCTAAAGTTAGGAACTTTGCTGCCAGTTTTGCATTTGTATTGGTAAAAGCTCAAGTTGGGTTACAACTTTCAACATGTAAATAAAATAAGCAGCTAAAAATACCTTCTAGAAGCCAGAGAGCAGTTGAACTGTTCTATTCAAAGAATTTTCCATCCCACAAACAAAAGTGATGTTTTAGAATGAAGATTTATTATTTGCATCTAGAATATTTAAGTCACAGCTTTAAGAGAAAGTAATTTTTCTTCTAGAAATTTAATGACTGTCTAAATATAACATAAACATTCTGTTTGATTTTGTAAAACTGCTATATCATTAGTATTTTGTAACCTTTACTCAAGGAAGTCAGCTATACACATGCTACATTTCTACTTTCTGTTTCTACAAAGTAGTAATATCTGACTGAAAAAAAAAAAAAGCTTTTTTTTAGCAAATCTAGAGGGCTGCCACTGTCTGGGTTTCTTAAATCATCTAAATATTGATAAAAATGTCTCTAATTGTCTATTAATCATCTTCTATACTTAAACTGGTATTTACTGTGAACCCATTGAAAACCTGGAATTTATAGGGAGGTAATACAGAAGATCAGCAGATGAGCTGAGGAGGCTGCAAGGATCCATTTCCACAAGGGGCATCAGAAAGTCTGTGAAGGAAGGTTTGCCAGAGAAGAAAAGGAAGAATTATTGTCTAAGGACCTAATGCAATGGGATGAAACACAGCAGGAAAGGCAACTTCAATCTATTTAAGGTTTTCATGTTTTACAGAATGGTTTAAAGTTCTTGGAACACATTTTGAAATGAAATTAAATTGGGATGTGCTTTTACTCAGTTTATGGGAATAGAAGGAATACTGTGGTTCAGGAAAAACAAAAATAAAAACAAACAAAAAAATTCTAGGATAGCAAACCAACAAACAGGAAAACAAAAAACTTATATTTACCCCCTGTTGACCCCAGGTTTCAAACACAGATACCTTCCTAAGATCTTTAGACTGCCCACATTTTCAATAAAACACATTAAGGGCTTATACATATTTTTTTCCCTAAATATAGATAAAAATTCAAATAACTAAAAAAGAAAAGAAAAGAGCAAAAAATAAAAATAGGATAATGAATTAATTTTAAAACACAATCAGATATTAAAACTAGTGGCATCCACCACTCTGGATGCCACTAGTTCTGGGAAGAAGAAAGTAGAGGGATGTGCTGAACAGAGGTTGAGGTTGTCTCCCACACAATAATAGTAACGTATTTATTTTTGTGCTGAGGAGTGGAGTCACAGGGAATAGCTTGCCTGGTCCACAGCATTAGCATTGCAGTAGGAAAAGAGGGAGCTTTCATAAGAAATGCAGTCAGAAGCAAATCCTGTACAGGGCAGGCTCTGCTGGATACATGCTCCCAAGCTTCAGCAAGCTGTACTCTCTAATTTTCTTTCCTTTGGTTTTACATCCAAAAAATTATGCTAGTGGGCATACTGTCAGTTATATGATGAATGTCCTACCTGCTTCTTCCCTGGTACAGCCAAGCTGTTAGAAATGATAGCAAAATTCCCTCTAGATAAGAGTAGGAATCCATTACTGTTCCAACTTTTTTCCAAAAAATATACACCACCAGATGACACACCTGTTTGCTTCTGCTCCTAATTCATTTGCCATTTCTCACATGCCTCCTTTCTGATTTTATTAATCATCTTTCTCCCTACTCTCTGCCCTACCTCTTCCCTTTCCTTCATCAATAAACTGACTCCACTGGCTTCTCTTGGATTCTCATTGATTCACCACCATATTGAGTAATTTGCTGAGCCTGAAACTAAGGGAGATTGTCTTCATTGATTCCTGATTAATTCATCTCTTTGAGAAAGCTAGGTACACAGGTAATAACTCAATTGAAATTCCTTCACTGCTTAATTGTTGTGCCATAATCCTGGCCTGTTAAATCAGATAATCAGATATTATGAATGAAGTTAGGATTTATTTTTTCAAAACACAATTATTAGAATATCATTATAAGGAATGCTTTTATTAACTCTGTTTATAATTATTCATAAAATGCAATTTTAGACGTTAGGTCAGTACAGTGCATAGGTTTTATTCATATGGAAAAAATTGTGTCAGGGATTCTGTGAGTGAATTATGCTTCCAAATCTACATATTCATAATTTATAAGGCCAAAAAGGATCCAACCCAGCTATAGTAGATTGGTATGATATGGTAGATTGTATTACTACTTTTTTCTGCTTTACAGATCACAGAATTAATGAACCAGGGAATGGTTTGGGTTGGGAGAGACCTTTAAAGATCATCTAGCCCAACCCCACAGGCAGGGACACATTTCACCAAACCAGAATCCTCAATGCCCTCTCCAATTTGACCCTAAGCACTTCCAGGGATAGGATATTTGCAGCTTCTCTGGGACGTCTATTCCAGAATTCATTCCTTTTGTGCAATCTAAATCTACCCTTTTTAGTTTAAAAATGTTCCTCTCATACTATCAATACATGCTCTGGTAAAAAGTATTTGTTTATCTTTCTTGTAGGCCTCTTTATGGAAAGACGCTATAAGAGGTCTGCCTGGAGCCTTTTTTTCCAGGATGAACCACACCAACCCTCTCAGTTTCTCTTTATGAAAGGGAGAAACTCTCTGACCATTTCCATGACCCTCATGTTGAAAAACTCCAACATCTCAATGTCCTTCTTTTGCTGAAGGTGCCAGAGCTGGACTCAGTGATCCATATCAGGTCTAAGGGCAGCAGAGTAGAGGGGCAGTGTCACCTCCCATGACCTGCTGGCCACTCTGCTTTTTATGCATTCCAGGATCCTGCTGGCTTTCTGGGCTGCAAGTGCACATTGCTGGCTCTTATATCAGTTTTCATCTGCCAATATCCCCAAGCCCTTCTTTGCTCTCAATCTATTCATCCCCCAGTTTGTATTGCTACTGGGGATTTCCCCAACCCAAGTGATGGACCTTACACTTGAATTTGTTGAACTTCATGAGATTCACATGGGACTACTCAAGCCTGTCCACATCTCTCTGGATGGTGTCCTTTCCCTCAGTCATCACTCAGCTTGGTTTTGTTCCACAAACTTGCTAATGGTACACTCAACAACACAGTCTAGGTCATTAATAAGGACATTTGACTATACTTGTCCAAATACTCCTGAAGGATAACACTCATCTCCATTTGAATCTCCATTTTGACTTTGAGCCATTGACTTTTTGGGCACGGCTATCCAGTCAATCCTTATCCATCTAACAATTCATATGTCAAACCCATATTTCTCCAATTTAGAGACAAGGGTGTTGTGTAGAACTGTATCACTGGCCAGGTAAGTTACATCAGAAGCTCTTCCCTTATCTACCATTAGATAAGGGGAGAAGGCCACCAGGCTTGTCAGGTATGATTTCCCCTTCATGACATCATGTTTACTTTCCCTAATATACCTCCTTGTCATTCATATTCTTTGGCATAGCTTCTAGGAGAAACTGTTTCATGAACCTCCTAAGCACAGAGATTGACTGGTTGACAGTTCTCAGGGCATCCTGTTTTACACATTTTATAAATGGGTGCAATGTTTCCCCTTTCCCAGACACTGGGGATTTTGCTTGACTGTCACAACTTTTCAGAAGTAATAGAAGTGATAGAGCTGCTTGTATCTACCAGTACCCTCAGGACTCTGGGATGCATCTTGTCAGGTTCCATGGACTTGTCTATGTTCAGGTTCCCCAGATGGCCTTGAATCTGGCCTGCTTCTAAAATGGAGTCCCTGTCTTTATATTCAGGGGCTTGAGAGACATGGGAAATTCAGCTGGCAGGGAAAACTTAAGAAAAAATGTTTCTGAATACATCAGACTTCTCCGTGTCAGTTGTCATCAGATGCCCTGTCTCATTTATCAGAGGGGTACAGTTTCTTTTGTCTTCCTTTCCCAAGTCACAGACCTGTCAGGGTTTTGACACATTTCCTCCTGGCACTGAATGTCCTGGTCTGGAGTTACGTTCTTTACCCTAAGTTCATGACTTCAAACATGATGACATTGAAATGTCTAATGCTTCCTTTTACCAGCTGACTTATTGTCCCAAGCTTGTGACATGTAAACTTCAAGTCATCTTCAGCTTCATAAACTATACATTTTTCTGCAGTTCAGACAATAAAGATGTTAAACAATGAAGGACTGAAAATCAGACTTCCACTGGTTCTCACTAGAAACCACTCATTTCCTTTGTCACAATTATATTTATAGATATTTAAAGTGCCACATTTCCAATAATTTTGAATCTTGGTTAAAATAGTAGACTGCCATTCAAGTGCCTTCAGAATTCAAAATAAATATTCTTGCAACATGTGCAGAAACAGACATAAATGCATATATCTGCAAATGTCCTGTGATCCAATTTTGTATTCTCAGAAACCAAAAAATACAAACAAACAAACAAAAAAAAAAAGCCTTCAGAAGATCAGGGTACTTTGTTAAGATCTACTTTTAAAAAAAAAAACTGTGTTGATTATGAGTAATTGCATTTACAGCATTTAAATTTTTATTAATCAGGTTCTGCTATTTTGTCTAGCAGCAGTGTTAGCTGGAGTGGCTTATAAATGTGCAGGTCATCTTCTTCAGTATTTGCACTCCACAGTTCCTTTCAGCCTTCTGGAATTTCCTTAGTGCTTCAAGGGTTATTGGAAATCAGCAATAATCAGCAGAGAACTTCTCAGTTACAGCTTGCCCTGCTGGTTGAAACTGCCTAGCCTTGTTAACCTCTGTTTAATATCTTCCTCAGCTTTTATTAGAATGTAAATTGTTTTGTTGCCACTTTGGGATCTAAGTGTGCAGTTTTGTTTGTTTTCCTAACACTGTATGTTTTTGTCTTTTCTACGTGATTGGCAAATTCATCACTTATATGTAGCAGTCTTTTGGTAAGGCTCCTGTTGCTCCTCAACTCCTCTCACTTCTTAAAGAAACCCTCAAAATACAAAACCCAACAACCACAACTGTGGTTTTGGTATTTTTTCAAATAATAATTCTTATGATTTCTGTGCACAGACAAATTAAACCTTATATATTTTTGCTTATAATTTTAATGATTTTGTTAAATTCAGTTTTAAATGGTCACAGAATGGTTGATTTTGTAAGGGACTGCTGGAGGTTATCTTGCCTTGCTAAAATAGGGGTTCCTCATATAAAATCTAAGCCTGTCCTCTAAGAAGGCTATACAGCAGCAGATAACATGACCTTAGAGAGGCTAGAGCCACATGTTTGTTGGTTTCACCAGAAGGAAGTAATACAATCTTTTCTGACCAGTTCTGTCCTGGTCCTTACTATTGCTTCAAATCAGAAGAGAAAATTCATTTGGATTTTAGAGATAATCTGAATTCTTAATTTAACAACTTGCTATATTACTAAGGCCAGTCTTAGGGGCAGAAATGCCCCTCCCAGTCTTCATTGACATATTTTTCTATACTTATAGAGAATAGTTAGTTCAGAATTCTTGTTTCTCATAGAGAATATTTATATTCTGAATTTCAAAATCTCTTCAGTTGCTGAAGATTTACCTTTTATGAAATATTAGTAGAACCACTATGTCCATTTTGAAGAGTGTTCAGACATAGAAGTTGATTTTGTTTTTCTCCTCACTGGGAAAGGAAGTTGCTTTTGGTTTTATATTAAATCTGGGGGTATTTTATTTATATTATGGTTTATATTAAAATGGGCTAGCTCAAACTGTTATTAACTGAATACTACACTAGGAAGTCTTTTTCTATTTTTACAGCTGTTGAATACTGAAAAATATAATTGCAAACAGTGAAGACCAGGGAAATAAATTTTGATGTGCTGAAACAGGGACACTCAGATTACAGGCCTATCACAAAAGCAGACACATCAAGAAACAGTCTAATGAGTGAGAATTCTGTCCTCAAAGTTATGACTTAAAAATTTCCTTCAATTCTTCTGATTAGGTCTAAAACAGGAAAATGGAACCAAACTAGAAAAACCTTGAGATGGAAGTAAGTATTGAAATTTCAAACATGACTCAGATTCAAAATTCAGTGGAGTGAGGTCAGTCTTTCTAGATTAGTCATGTCCCTGCACATATTCCTCAAACTCTATACCAGAATCTATTTGGCCATTTTTTCTTAACTGATGATTGTGCACATGCAGTGTCCCTTTGGATTGCTCAAGATTCTCTGTATCGTATATCTTGTATCATGTTGATGTACGAATGCATCCCCCAAAAATGTTGTAAGATGGCATGTTTTCAAGTAAGCAGCTAGATGAAAAGAGCACGAGTAACTGAATAAAAGGAGATAAATGTAAAACAAAGAAAAACAAGACTGAGTTTTCAACAGAACTATAAATAAAATTGCATCATAATTTTGAGAAACAACAACAAATTTTTCAAGTCTGCTTGTAGGAGTGAAAAGAATTTATTGGCACGTCTCATTTATAAAGAGACATAAAGATTAGCAGAGTGCTGAGAATTTCTCAGAAAATTTTTGGTGCAATTTCAGAGGTATGATTGGCATTTTATTGTTATACATATATTTAAGACTCTGCTTCCCAAGAAGAAAAATAATATTTCCAAGTACAGTCTGTTATTTGTACTTATAAATCAGTGTATTCCTTGCTTTGTTTTAATAACTCTGATTACAGAAAGAAATGAACATAAAGTAATGAAGGATCTCATAGTAATTCAGAATATAAAGATATAAATACTTCTAATAACATGCAAACTTTATATCTATCAAAGAAAAATTGTTCTGGTGTCAGTTTTACTGAGGACTATAGTTATTTTTCAGCACTGGTTTTTAATGCCTAAAACATTTTTATTTTCTTGCCTTCCATCTTCCTCCTGTCCCAGGCAGACATTTCAACTAATTCAAATAAAAGTACTTATGTGATATTCAAGAAGATTCTTATCCTTTGATTTTGGCAGAGGAGCAAGAGGGGAAAACCAGACATCTTTCTGTATATTCCTGCAGGCAAATCCATACTAATATCTGAGGTGGACCCATCAAGAGTTGAAAGATTTGAATAGATCTTGAGGGATGTTTTATGACTGAAGGGATGTGGAGACCATAAAGGCAAGAATCATGACTTTCTTCTGTAAAATGTTCAGCTCCTTGAAAACTGTTCAGAGGCTGTGGGAGAAGACAGATAACCTGGAGCTGGTTAAGTTCCCTAGTTCCCTGCAGTTTTTGTTGTACATTGCATGTTTGGACTACTTTTTTGTGGATATAAATAGAATAAATATTCAAACCATTTTTAAGAAATAGCCTCAAATGTAAATCTTACTGTGTGTTATCTATGCCTTTAGTAAGAGTGGTGTGCATAAAACAGTGTTTATAACACAACTGATAGCAGTAAAATTTTTCAGTGCTAGATCTGTAATTTGTTTTTAGCAACAGTAATATTTTCATAAATCATACTGAAATAATCCAGCCACATTCTAGACAGTAAAATATCCCTTAGATTTCTAAACAGCATTTATGAAATCTGGCTGGCAGAAAGGCACCACAAATACTTTCAAAGAAGGAACCTGAGTCAGCTGCAGAATTGCTCTTCAAATACACTCTTCGCATTGCTCTAGATTTGTTTAAATTGAATTTAATACACATAACCAACCAGTGTGCTAAATGGAGTTCTGTTGGGAGTTAGGTTTCTTTCCTTTTGTTCCTTTTTACTTATTTAACAACAGTTAAACAAGTAGGTACTTGAAAAAAAGTGGCCAAGCTCAAGGAAGGAGGGCATCTGGTTGCCCTTCTCTTATGGGGGAATTTCTCTCTGAGGGGCAGAGATGCCATGAGAACTGGGCAGGTAAAGGGCTGGGCTGGGGCAGCTGCAGGCTCTGTCTCTCTCTGGGCTTCGGAGGAGGATGGTTGGAGCTTGGGGAAGGGAATTCGCTGCTGCTGCTGGAGCCCAGCCCAGAGCTGCTGTTTCTGCCATGGGATGAGCCTCTGCTTGTGAGAACAACCACTGCACTGAGACCTTATTAACACCCACCTAACTAAAAGAGGGACCTATCCATGTCTCCTCGGGTGCCTGGGATCCTGAGCTCACCTCTCCCTTCCCTGCTCAGCCTCTCAGGCCACTGCTGTCCCACCTCCGCTGCTTCTTCGGCACTGCTCCGAGTTTTCACTGCACTGCAGCCCTGCACTCCCTGCCTGCTGATACATCTTGCCCATACATATTACTGGCCCAGCTTGCTGATCCTGAGAGTCCTGCTGGGCACCGGGATCGATGTCCCAGGGGGGGTTGTGAAGCGAAGCCTCTCTCCCATCCCAGCCGAGCCACCATTACCGTGTGTGGCCCCAGCCCGCGCCACAGCGCCCCCTGCCGGCGCGGGGGAATCATCGCACCCGCCCTGCCTGGCCGGGAGCCACCAGCGCCCCCTGCCGGCTGTGCCCGGAACTGCACCGGAGGGGAAAGTGCCTGCGGCCCAGAGAAGGCGTCACTGGGATCCTGTTCTGTTTAGCGACAATGCCAGAGTTGTTGTTTGTTTGCTTTATTGTACAAACTAATTTATATTCTTATTCCCATATCTTTGCCTGAGAGCCCTTTAATTTCAAAATCATAATAATTCGTAGGGAAGGGGTTTACATTTTCCATTCCAAGGGAGGCTCCTGCCTTCCTTACCAGACACCTGTCTTTCAAACCAAGACAAATTCATACCTAAAGTCTGATTTTCTGGGAGTAATAGCTCCTCAGCTAGTGTAACTTCTGTGACTTGAATAATGCTATGGTTGAAATAATAAGAAACTTTACTCTCATAGACTTAGTAAGGATGGGAAAAAAGATAACGTGAAAATAACAGACATTGACTTCTAGAAACACAATAATAAACACACATTAGCAACCTTACTCAAGGCTGTTTAAGAGTTTGTTGACTTATGTGTAATCTTCCTAAAAAATAATTACTTTTTTTTAGTTATCAAGTTTATTTCTAGAGAGGATGAGCCCTTCAGAAATTGATTCTTAAGGATTTAGAGTTCCAAAGGTTACATTCTGTTCAAATCAAAGATACTAATTTATCTAATTGCTACTGAGCACTGAACTTCAGAATGCACAAAATCTGTTCATTAAAAATGGCAGCAAATTAGGCCATGAAATGTAAGTGATTTGAATGGCACAGAGATGGTAGAACTGTCAGTTATTATTTATTTTTTTGGGGGGGGTTGATTGTTAAGTGTGACTTTTTGGCTGACATCAGATGACTTTACAAAATTTTGGAGCTTAAAAAAATAGAATAGTGTTGAATTAAATTAATTGATTAGGAATTTAATCTGTAGAGAATGGAGAGTTTAGAGTATGATAAGTATGATTGTATCAGAGTATCTCTGTGTCTTTGAGGGCAAACTAACACACATATTTAGATAATTTGAAATCTTAGCCAATATCTTTTTCCAGAAAAACTGTAAATTAATTACCCTCTAGTGTTCAATAAAGCATCTGCACTTCCAGTCCATAAAATCAGCAGAGTAATATGCATCTAACATTATTTTTAATAGCTGTTAATACACCTTCAGTTAAAAATATTTCAGTCACTGATCTGAATGCCTGAACTACTCATGTTTTGCAGTAGATTGCCAATACCTTTGTATTTTAATTTTGTACCTCAGTATCTTTGTAATTTAAAATAATGTTACACTTGACAGGATCTCCACAGATTTCTTGAAAGTGTTGCAACTTGCAACAGGTTCAAGGGATGGCTCAGGCCCATTTTGGTCACACTGGAAGACTGGTTTCCAGATAAGGGAAGAGGCTGATGAGAGGTAAATCCTGGGAGGTGGAATAAGTCCTCCTTATCATACCTTCCTTACATAATCGCTAAGATGTGAATACTCCCCTTCAAATTGTGACAGGGCTGATGGATCATGATTGATTCAACTACACTGAGAGACAGCTGCAGAATCTCAGAAGACGTCAAGGATAAAACATCCTGAGATCCACAACATTACATCATCCCCTGCCCAAGGGGAGTTACCTGGACATTCCCACCTGAACCTGTGTGACTACAAACCCAATAGATTTTGCCCCTGCCACTTGTGGATAGAATCACTCTCTTTCTCTCCCCCTGCCCCCTTGTCTTTCTCTCTCTATCTCTCCTGCACATTTACTGCTAAATAAAATCTGTGCTATTGCCTTTGGCATATGGTCTCATTTGCACCTTAATTTGGGCAGAGGCATCTCTAATAATTTTAATAATCTGATCTTAACACCATCAGACATACTGTTATATCAGAAATAGATTGCATATCCATATGTCAAATATGTACTTTGTGCCAAGTTTTATGTTTCATACACTAAATGACTAACCTGCTATGAGCATCTTTGTTAGGTATAATTTCTGAAAATGCCTTATATTTCCAAAATTTCAGTACATTTTGAAAAACAAAATGTTGGAGGCTATCTTGGCAAGGAGATGTATCAGGACAACATGGCAGTTAATTGCCCCAGAACTTCAGTGCTGTGTAATGTTGAGGAGGCAGCTCTGGAGTGTCTATGTAGTAATAAAAGTCCACTTGGAATGTCTGGGCAGTAAAAAAGGAATCTAGAAATCAGTTTAAAAATAGGATAAAATTTATTAGGGTCACTTTTACTTTGAAGGGAACATAATGATTCATAGGGAACCAGATTGACAATATGAATAACTCAGATTGCTGCTGGACTATGTGGCTGCTCATAAAATCAATAGACTTAAGAGATACACCTAAATGACTGCTGACATTCATTTGAACACAGAAATAGACATGAACCTTCCACTTCTCAGCTGCAGGTCCAAGTCCACTGGGTGACTTTACTAATTTCATTGTTAATTCAATTTCTGGGAGCAAGGGAACAGTTCATGAGAGCTGCAGCTTGAATCATCAGGCATAATATTCTTTATTCCCATCACAAGAGGCTGCCCATTTCTTGTTGAGGTTCCTGCTTGGATCCTAGCTGCAATGGGGCAGCTGACTTTTTTTAGAAGTGCAAAGATTTATTCTGTGCAAGTGCAAAGGTTGATGCCTTAAAGACTTTGTTGTAAAGAAGTGGGAATTTTTAAGCTGATTGTTAAGAGCTTCAGGGCAGACCTAGGACCTTTTCCAGGGGTGATTATAAGATGGATGAAATGTTTCAGTGAGAGTTTTGTCAGGGAGTTGGCCAGCTGACACTGATTGAGAAGGAAGCTGCAAACACACAGGAGGAATTTTTATCTCCCTTCATAAATGTCAGAGCTGATACTGTGTCTGATCAGAACCCTAAGGATGGACTCATTTGCTCACAGACTGGATATGCATGCACTGACCGATATTAAGTAGGGGACTGTTAACTTTAAGGAAACCAGGCATTTGGGAAAGCAGGTCAACTAACTTCAGGCACCTCCTTTTGGCTAGCAATCATTGCATGTGTTCTTTCTTGAGGATGTCCTAATAAACCAGAGTTAAATAAACCTGAAATAGAAGTAAATTCGATTGTCTAACTTAAAAATGCATTCTCAGGTATGGTCTTACTTTGATGGGCAGTAAATTAAATCACCTATTCCCATATTTTTAACATTCATAGAAGGAGTTTAACCACAGACTAAGACTGATCTGAGAGGTTTGGGGATTTAAACCATGACTATCCGGGTTTTTGCTGCATAAACAAATAAAGGTATCACCAAATAAATATCCATGTTTGTATCTTGGCTATTTTTTAATGCATGTGTGGGCTATTAAATCCTCTCACCATCTTTGTGACCGGTATGTCACAGTCATAGTTTTGGGTGTTTTTTTTTTAAAAATCTGTGTTAAAATGTTCTCTTTGGGAGTGACTTTATAGCTATTTATATAACAAACAACATTTTCCCCCAGGCAGTTAGAAGTTAATTTTCATCTGAATACTTCTGTTTTAGAACAAACATATGAAAGAAAGCTTCTCTTTCAAATAAGAAGAGGCACATTATGCTTCAGATCAGTTTTTGTACAAGGAATAAGTCAGAAGATTAATCAAACCCCTATTTTACATTCAACAGATCATTTAGTAAACAACCATAGAAAATTAGAAGCTGATTGAGTACAACTGTTTCTTGATCAGAAAACTTAAATTAAAAATAGTAGCATAGTAAGCTGAACTCCTCCTTACTCCACACTTCTCTTAATTGCTGAGCATCATGGAATTTTGCCCTTTTTGTCATATTTCTACTAAATTATACCTGATCATTAAAATCCCAAAGCTTATCATATTTAAGTTCATAAAATCATGCAAAAATCAACCAGAAATCAACTGAGAATATTGTCTTCCAACAGCACATTTTCAGATAAACTTTGAAAGTATTTTCATTTAAAATTCCTCTGTAATCAAATAAGAAAGCTGATCTTATCTGAATATATTTTTTTATTAGTTTTCCCATCCCCACACCCTTCTTATACAAATTGTGTCTTCAGATAAACAATTCATCAAAAATCAATTTCTTTCAATCCTCTGATCTTTCAATAGTCTAAACTGTGTACCCTATAACTTTTTTCTTTGTAGCCAAAGAGATTCCAACTTCGTATGGAAAGACAGAAGTTCTTTTCCTACTGTTGCAGTATTTCCTTTTTATCTTCAGCGTGCTGACATCCATAACATACTTTGATGTTCAACTTGATGATGATCTGGAAATTTTTTTTCATTTTAAATTGTAACAAACTTTGCTTTTTTCTCATGCATAGCATAGCATCAAAATAGACAGTCTTCATAGTTTTACTGTTGATAGATCACATTTGATTTAAAAGATGTTCACAATTTCATCCAACTGTTTTGCAGTGGAGGAAGTTTGGGTGCATAGTGAGTAAGTGTTGAGTGTTACAGCAATCACTTGATTGACTTCAGAGTGCCCAACATTTAATGTGCCTAACACAGTTTTGATGCTGACTTATGAATACAATCTTCTGCAGCATTCCAGCATATAATTAAAACAGTTTTCAACATATTTTTTTGGCACAGAACGTGACCTACTTTCACACTTCTAAGGTTTAAAATAAAATATTACTCGCATTGCATTCCTATTTTTGTAGAAATCTACTATATCAATCTTAAAGAAAACTGCACTGCACCCTAACTAGTATGTGTATAATATAAGTCATAATAGTAATTTATAGCTGAATAATAGCATTCCATGATTAGGGATCTAGTAATAATGTATAGACATTGTGCTCAAAGCAATAATCATTACTCAAGTAAGCAGTACCTGCAAAGTCATCCATACTTGTATAAATAAGAAATTACCTACATTTATAAGGAATGAAGGATCAAATCCATGCATTACTTAATCATAATACCTTCTTACACTATTTGAGGCTTTTTATGTGCATGCTGCAAAGGAATGCATGGAGATTAAGGAGGTACTCGATTTGCAGAAGGGGTATGAGGCAGTAAGTCAAATGGACTGGTTCCTACTGTCCATTTAGTATCAGATTGCTGTAGAATATAATTTTTGCCTCAAAACCTATTTTCCTACTGTCAAGCAGCTTTTTTTCTATTTTCTAAAGCAGAAAGGAGATGAAATATTTCCTTCTGAAAGAAGGAGCTGAAATGCTTTTCTTCAGAGAGCAACCTTTCAAAATGCTGATACTTGAGGTATAAAACCCTGAAAAATAATTTTAATGAATGGTTTAAAATCTTGATAATTTTGTCATCTCTTTCAGATTTTAGGGAAAGTCTGTGTATCTATAGATTTGTTTGGAGGGTTTTTCTCAGTAATATACAGCATATAAAATTATGAAAATCCCTCTCTCTCTGTACAAACCTTGCCTTGCTCCCTATTAATATTATTATTCACCTTAAACTCCATTTGCCTGACAGCAAAGTCCTGTGACACCTGAAACTGAATTGTAAATACTGACATACAAAGGTACTTTCGAACTAAATTCATGGCAAATTAACAAAGGTTGCAATGTATTTGACACAAACTAGGTTAAGGCAATGCCAGTCCTAAGTCTCCACCCTGTTAGCTAACATTGTCTAAGTAAAGGACTAGCACTATCCTCAGCAGTATTATAAACACATCCACTGCTCTGTTGCATCCTCTTTAAGGTGTTGAATTTGTATCATTTTTATTCCCTATTTTTCCAAACCTGGGCAAATGAATTAATTTGTTTATTCTACAGCTGAAAATTATTTAGATGTTTCATGACACTGTAGTGGCATAAGAGATGAAGTAATTATCTTTCTGAGCACATGGAAAAAATGGAGAAATGGGAAAAAGAAGAGCGCTAGAATGAAAGAGGAGACAAATTAAGAAACAGGACAGATTAGTTTTTCATATTTAGATGCTACCAAGATCTTGTTACATTTGGGTTTAGTATCCCTCTATTCTCAGAATATATTGACAGGCAAAATTGATTTTGTTCAGTTCAAAGGTTATAAATTATTTAAAAGTTCATTAGTCTTTACAAGAAGTAGAATTTCTTGAGTGTGATTCTGTTATGGAGAAATTATAGTAAAACAGTAAAATCTAAGGCATAACACAAAAGTACATGTTTTGTTGACTTTCAGTGTGACTTGTGCATCTCAGTGTTTAGGGTTGTGAAGGACCAATGATGGCATAAAACTTATAAATCCAGTGGAAATGGAATTTCGGTACCTATCACAGAATGATCAGGTTGGAAATGACCACAGTGGTCCAACCTCCTTGCTTAAGAAGGGTGGTCCTAGAGGACATGGCACAGGATTGTGTCCAGATGGTTCATGAATATCTCCAATGAGAGAGATTTCAGATCATCTCTATGCAATCTGCTCAGTCATCTACACAGTAAAGATGGAATTTCCAGTGCATCAGTTTCTGCCTGTTGCCTCTTGTCCTATTGCTTGGCACCATTGAGAAGAGCCTGGATCCATCCTTTTGACACCCTCCCTTCAGATATATTGATATTGATATTGCCATAGTAAAACTCTGCAGTTTATTACCTTGCCTCAACATATATAAGGATGTGTCACAGATATCTCAAGATCCACTCCCATATTGAATTCAAACTCTTCCATCTTTTCATCTACTCATACGTCATGTTTACTACAAAACTTCTGGGAAAAAAAAATCTCTTGGTCTAAAGTATGCAGAGATTCTGGCATAGAAACATTAGCTTTCAAGGCAGTGAAACTGCAAAACAGCTGTCTCTCCCTCTCTCCTCCTGCCACAGCCTGTCAAAAACAAGCAGTGGGTAAATTAAATAGTTTTGTTTAAGAACAAGAAGTGAAGTGATTTATAGCAGCTTGAATCTGTTTGTGCAAGCATAATTGTTTGCTGAAATTCTTTACAGTACATTCCCAGGGGCTATGGAAATTGGTCCAAGAACAAGCTCTGCTATGCTGCTGCCCTACTCTCCTGTCAATATCAGCTCTTCTCAAACAGAGAAAGGAGGTTTCCATCTTCCTCTATCTTAAAAGAATTCATAGCTTACAGGAGAAAAGCATTTTTCTCTGCTGAAGTGTAAATGTGGGGAATACAGTTATATAATTCAGAGAAAAATAAAACCACTGCAAGGGTTTTGCCAATAAATCTGAGGGCTAGATAAAAATGTTGCAGCACCAGACCTTAATGTGTAATTCTCAGTTAGCTTCATGTGTTCTAGATTTTGATTCAGATGCTTTGAACATGTATCTCCATCCCTAACTTTTCCATAAGAAGTTTTATTATTATCTATCCTTTCCCATAATGCTTATGGATGCTTCATAACATTGAGTCTGCCACAGTAAGATGACAATAAAAAAAAATTGAAAACATTGGCATAGCATTTGTTGCATTAGCATGCAAATGAGCTATCATTTTTCAGAGAGTTGATTCACAAAAAATACTTTTGATGTTGATCTTTATCTTAAATACAATTTAAGGAGAAAAGAAATTGTTTTAAAAACTATTATGTTTGTATTATAAAAATATAAACTACTTCATGAGTGTTTTGAGGACTTTTTCCATTTTTATGTTTGTGGGATAGAATTTTTATAAATATCTGAATATCCATTCGATTTTCTATTTTCAACTTGCTTCACAGAAAATGGTGAAAATATATTGGAGGAAATATGTTTCGTATTATTATGAGGGAGAGCAAGGGCATAAAAATCAGACTTGATTCACACATTTCCTAGGCATTCATTACTGTTCTCTTTAATGATCTTCATTGCTGCAATCATGATCTAATTATTAATTTTCAGTTCTGGTCTTTTGTGCCTCTAAAATTGTTGTGCCCTTGTAGAGAGTAAACTGACCAAGTGGTGGTTTTTATGGAGCATTTACCTTCTTAAAAATCCCATTTCACATTATCTCTGCATGTGAAGCACACATAATGTGCTTATACTCTGAAAATATGAGCTCTCATCTTAGAGGAAAGAATACAGAAAAGTACCTGGAGGGTACTGGCTGCAACTTTGGCTTCCTAGTACATTGACCTACTGGAGCTACTCCAGCAGAAAGTAACCAGTATACCTGGATGGACACAATATAGGAAGAGAGGCCCAGAGAAATGGTTTCGCAAAGCCTTTAGTATAGAAAACTAAAGAGAGACAGCTATTTTTGTGGTATTCAAGTGTCTAATGGTGGAATGCAGAGACTATAGAGCAGGGCTCTTTCCAGCATTAGGAAAAGGGACAAAAATCCCACATTACAAGAATACAAATTCTAAAAAAAATACTTAAAAAAACCTCATTTCAGAGTAGGAAGACAATGGAACAAATTGTCAAAAAAGGTTAAGGAATCTTCATCCCTGGAGATTCTAAGTATTCAACTGCACAAGCATCTGAGCAAAGCCTTCCTGTGCATACCGGGGATGGCTGCATACTATACCTGTAAGCTCACCAGCTCATTGGGGAATTCTACCTGGTCTTATAGATAGAAAACAGGATGGCAGAGCCAAGGTAACCAGTCAGGAAAGATATAAAGAACATAGTACTTGTGACATGGTTCACCAAAAAATGGGCCTGAAGTCCTAGAGGAGAACTTCTTCCATTTGTGAGCTCCATGTCCAATGGGACTAGGAAAGGGAAATGGTGAAACTGCCCCAAAGTCCCTGAAAGTTTTTAGAAAGGAAGCCAAGGCGTCACCTAACAAAAATACAACCTGCCTTTAGAGCAATGAAGGGCTTTGCCCATCACCAGCTGGGGCAAAATCTGCAAATGCCCTGAAACCAATTGCTTACTTCCCCTTTTAGTAACTAGTACACAGGATTGTTCAAATTAACAATGGGAATGATCCTGGAAGTAAGAAGAGCATTGATTTGAGTGGGAACTATTTCTTCTATACCTCCACAAATTCTCTTGTCATCCTACACATTTGAAACACAAAGTAGACTTGGAGGGTGTTCCCTACAGAGTATATGTATGGAGTATATTGAGCTGGGATTATACGTACACGAGGAGCTCAATTCTATATTAAAATGGGAGCACCAGGAGCGCTCTTTCTTTTCTTTTTTTTTTTTTTTTTTGTGCAGCACTATGGTTTTGGCCTTCATTTTTCTACCTGGAAACCAGATGGAAAACATGAATATGCAGATGTACAATTAATATTATGGCATATTAATTAGGTTTCCGCACTGATTCCTCCCAATTTATGTTCTGAGTTTTATGTCAGTGTTGCCAGAGCTGTTGATATGCATCTGGTTCCTAAAGGCAAAACAAGAGTGGACAAAGATATTTGAGATGACTATGACCTATTTCTGCTTGTTAGGACTCTAAAGATAGTTTAGGAAAGTTGATTCATTTTACCTCTGGTGCTGCCTGAAGGAAATTACTGCTAGGATAATATACCTTCTTAAAATACCCAGTAGCTGTGTGGCAAAGTGAGCTGTGAATTTATGAAGCAACTATGATGCTTCTATTAAAAGTTAATATATTTTTCATGAGAACAACCTTAAATTATTGGTGCTTATTATATTAAATAATTGCAGCATTTGATTAAAATGTGTGAAACATCTAATACGCTTCTTTACTGATTGGAGATTTTTAATATCTAATATTTAGCAATTGCCACCTTTAAATGAGTGTCATTCAGTGAACAAGTGTGGTGACAGAGCAGCAGGGTAATGCCAGAGAGACCAGTTTGGATGGTGTGTCTGCAGTCAGGTCAAGCTCTACACCTTTATTTTTTGTGCACTTTTGTTATTAATATTGCTGCTGTTCCTCTTCATTTACTTGTCTCATTGTTGTTTCCAATAAAAAGTTCTTATATTAACCCATAATCCCTGCCTCTTGCCTCTCTCAGCAGAGTAGATGGGGCTCTGGGTTGGGGAGTGCCATTCAGAAATCACAGCAATGCCATATCTGAAATTGTAACTTCCATTCAAGTATCACAAAATAAAAGTGTTATTGACTTACCCCACCCCCATCCCGCAAAAGCTCTTGAACATTTGTAGTTAAAATATGTAAATAAGTTCATCCAGACACATACCACATAAAAATACTGTATGCAACTTGTAACACTGAAGCTGAACTAATAATTGTCCTGGATGCCATAGCTACTTACTTTAACTTTAAAATCAGGCTTATGTGACCCTTTACTTCAATGTGCCAAACTGGACTTTCATGAATATCTGAAAGTCTATGGCTTTTTTTAATTTGGGATTTTAATTTTTCCTGTACATTTACAAACTCTGCCACTTTACAGCTATATCCAACAAAATAGTGCAAATAGCAGCAATATCTGATTTCCTGCAGATAAATCCATAAAGCTTTCATCAACATCCCCTCCGTGTTCTCTGCTGCTTTGTCTTTCAATGCTAATTAAGTTAATTTATTAATTAACTCTTTCATTCTATATATTTAACTCCTGGTGACCAAATGTAAGAAGCTCAGAAGTCTGAATTAAAGGTTGGTTGAGGTGGCAGACTCACTTCATAATAAATGTGGAAATTCTTCCAGTGCATCTTCCCACATTAAATCTAAATTAGTCTCCTGAGTTACTTATCTTTATTATACTGACTATATCCAAAATCTAAGGTAGCTGGACTACTGATTTGGGCATCTTATTGAAGCATCTAGAATTGATGATAGGAATATAGCCTTAATATTTTTCATCAAGAAAAAAAAAAAAACAAAAAAAAACCCAACAACAAAAAAAAAACCAACCAAAAACTTATTTTGGATGCCCAGAATACTTGTTTGCTGGCTAATTCACATTCAGTGTTAAACTTCCAGGTGTGTTATTTCTGTATGTTTTTAGGTTTTATCTGATTAGCTTTATCCTTCAGCCAAGAAGTGTCAGTTTTACATCACAGCAGTGACCACATCGTATTTCAAAAGATGAGACTGAATAAACCAGTGTGCCTCATTTCAACATAGATTCATTGCACAAATAAACTAGTTCTTTACATAAAGCATAATTATTTCACATGTAGACCTAGGATTGTACTCATTCTGAAAATGGAAACAGAGCATGAGGAAGTAATAATCAGCCCCATTAGTAGGCCTTGAAGCCAGCAGGGTCCAATACATAGTTCCCAACCTGAAAACCCATTCAAAGTGATTTTTTAAAATAGATTTTAAACTTTTTCCAATAATTGCTCACATCTGCTCACAATTGTCTACAACAGTTATCAGTCTGAAAGAATCAACTGAAAGTTAGCTGTTGCAAAGGATAGCAAGTTATATTTCTTAATACAATAAATCTCTGGGATTTCTGAATGATCTTCAAATGAGATAATCTCTTAATTTCTCACACTGATCTCTCAAATGAAATGGGACCAATTCAAAGCCTAATGGAGTCAAAGAAATTTTTACTATAAACTTCAATCATTTTTGCATCAAAATGTCCCTAGATGATTATAAATAAAGCAATAAATTTCAGTCTGTAATAATACAGCTCACCACATGTGACGTGAGTGTAAAAACCATATTCATAGTTTAATGAGATTGTTTTAAATTAAACACGATGTGGAACTTATCCCCCCACAATGTTAAAAGGGGTTTGCACCCACCCTTTGTATTCTTTGCCATATTCTCCTGGCTTAGCTGAATTGCTGTTTTCTATCCTCTCTTGGCTGAAGCAGTGCCTTGAAAGAACAGTGTAAGATTCAGCAGTGATAAACCTGCAAGAATCTGATTGTATTGAAGTCATCCTTCAAAGCAGAAGGCCTGAGTTTTTATCCCTCTTCTAAAACTGATGGTACATTTTATCAGGCCAAACTGTAATGTGAAATAAAGGAAGTTTTTTTATTGCTTTTTGTATTTGAGTGAATAATCTCTTTAGTTGTAAACACCCATATTTTGCTTAAGTGAGGTACTTAAGACTTTTTCTGGATCCAATTCTAAATGCCCTGAAAACCTCATCACAGATTCCTGCATAATAGCAAGACATTAAATTAAGCACTGTTTCTACATTAGAGGATGTAGGCTATTTAGCTGTATTAAGAAAATACAAATATACATGCTACAAATTTTACTTCAGCAGACATCACCTTAATGAGTATTATAATAATATTCTCTTCATGTTTAAAATGATGCATTAAAATCCCATAAGTACTGTACTTTTACCAATTGGTGAATTATTAATAAGGTGATAATCATGGTAATGACGCTGCCTTATTAGGTCTTGATGTATCTTGTTAACATGCCAGTTAACTGCCTGTTGGTGTGGAGGAGAAAAGTGCTTATTTTGTGCTCAGGAGGGTACTAGAGAAGTTAATATTTTCCTAACAGAGTTTATTGCAGTTTTTTTAGCTTTTTTTTTTTTTTTTTTGGTTATTTGTTTGTTTTTTCTCTGTTTTAAACTGCTTTTCTAAAGATCGTGGTTGCCCTAGACCTTCTTGTCAGTTTTACCTATCTTTAGGACATATGAAGGAGTGATGGCATAATATAATTATTGCATTACTGTAAAATAAACCTTATTGACATCTAACCCTAAATTACTAAGTCAATATATTAATCAGCAATATGACCACTCGAGGCAAAATGCATCGAAAGCAGCATTGACAACAAATCAATAGAAAAACACAGAATGCTTATTTTTCTTGTCCTAGATACTTCTTTCAGTATGTTAATTTTCTGGCATGTCAAAAAATTACTGAGGGAAAGAAATGTTTCCCTGCAACTCAGAAGTAACAAACAACATAAAGACTGAGTCAGCAGAGTTAGATAAAACAAAAATCTGCCATTCATTTCTCCCAAATTGTAGTGAAAGCAAGCAAACAAACAAGCCATGATAACCTTTATTTTTTAACTTGGAAAAATAATGCTGTTTGTTTTTTTGTTTGCAGTTTGTATCTTTAATACTGAGTTCTCCTCAGCAGTTTAAAATGCACAGAACAGAAATCTGTTTCCATAACACTTTCAGTCCAATTTGCAAACCTTGGACATCTATCACTTTCAGCTGCCAATACTTGTCTGTCTGAAGTTTGAGAAATTTATCTCAAAGAAGCTGAACTTCAAGAAATCTATTACAAAACCTATTAGAACTAGGTAACTTGCATTGTGAAAGAATTTATTTTTTATGTCATCATTTTTACTGCTATATCTGAAGCAGTAACAGCAGTAAATAGGGTGTATTTGAGGTTGCAGAAAAGACATGCTGACTGACAAACAAGTATAGTTCTGAGTGTAGCAAGTTTTATTATGTCTTGCTGCCAGTTGTTGGCACCCAACGACTTTTGTACATTGGTGGATCATTGTGCTGGTTTTGCATTAATTTATACTTGGTGAGGAGGGAAGAAGAGGAAATGATGTTTCTGAGAAGCTGCTAAGACCTTCCTCTGTGCCTGGAAAAAACCAATAGCTGGCTAGCTCTGAGAATTGACAGCCTATTAAACCTTTTAAAAGGTAGGTCCACCTCTGAGAGACTCACATTTTAAAGACAGGCAAGCCTGGGAAATCTCTCTTTTGCTTCTGGCTTTGAAGAGGTATCTGGGTGTTGGTGGGGCCAGCCCCACTCTGCCGCAGCCCGTGTGGCCTGGCAGGGCTGACACAAAGCCCTGCCCCGCTGCCGGCCTGTGCCGAGCCAGGATCCGGCCAGGCCGCCTCCACTGCAGCCCACGTCTGTCCCCCCTTTCCATGAGGGGAAGCCATTGGCCTGCAGCTGAAATTGAAGGAAGCTAAAGCCAGAAACCAGCTATGCAGCCAGTGGCCACCACCATTCTGGCTGGACCCTCTGAGATCTTGGAACAGCCCCAGCACAGCCTGAAATCCATCACCATCATGATCATCTGCAGGCCTGGGTAAGATATTAACTCTTTCACTACACAGAGGAGACCTGCAGACCTTCATTCTCTCTCAAGGGAGAGAAAAGGATAGAGTGAGGACACATAGAAGACAACACAAAGACACCAAGGTCAAGAAGGAGTCAAGTCCCAGATGGAAGCAGAATGAGGAGATACCTTAGTATTGGGCTGAAAGTTCTTTTGGTTAGGCCATGGAGATGGACTGATACACTAAAATATCCCCTTTAATTCATGAGAAAGTATGGGGGGATGGAGTGTTCAAACTGTAGACGTGAGCAGAGGCATCCATAATGAGGTAAAGCAGATGTTGGAGTAGCTGTGATCCCATGAGAAGCTTGAATAGCGAGAGAAATGAGAGTGATGAAGACTCTTTGCACCCAGGGAGAGAAGAAAACATCTGTTCCCAGAGATGAAGATGATCAGAGATAGATGAAGAGAACCTTTGCTTTTGAACAGCTTATCCTTAAAATACCCCATAAGTTGACATGGCCCATGAACTCAGCTGTGGGAAAGCTGTGAAAATGGAAGGAAGGAAGGAATGTTTCTTGAAGTCTCCACGGCATGACGAGGGAAAATTCCTCTCCCTACAAGGACTGATGAAAGACTATTGTAGAGGTGATAACTGATTTAAAATCCCAGATTTTGTCTCTGCATTGTCAGTTGGGAAAGAAAAGAAGTTGGGCAGGGGGAGGAGAAGTGTTCTAAAGGTTTTATTCTGATTCCTCTTATTCTTTTAGTTCTGTAAATAAAGTTTTCTTCATACTTTTTAAGTTTTGAGGCTCCTCCTCCTAATTGATATCTCACAGCAGGAAAATGAGTAAATAATTCTAGTAGGTGCACTTGTGATTTTAGCCAGCACTAAACCCACTACATTATTTGGTGTATTGGCTGGGAAGCTCAAATTGGTGAACCTAAACCACTACAATCAAGTACAAGATGAACATTTTGTGTCAGTCACATTGATGTCGACATGGGCATAATCTGAAGCAGTAGGACACATTGTCCTGAAGCCTAAAAAACCCCAAAGAATTATGGTTTGCTAAAGTCTTTTGTGTAATTAACATGCCACATAAGAGGGGATTACCTGATCTGATAATGTCTGAAATTCCTATTTGACAGAAACAAACAAACAAAAAAATGTAAATACTAACAAAAAAATTGTGGTAAAATTTTACTGATAAAACAGAATTTCTGATATTTTGTTTTGAAAAGAGTAAACTGGCAGAATATTTTCAGTTTATTAACTATTATTATGTTATTACCAATATGTTCTAAATAGAGTACTTCTACTTACATGTCAAAACATTTGATATTAAGGGGAAACAGAGTGGAATACTGGTGTGCAGGGGTTCTTCTCTTGTTCCTTCTTTTCGCTTCTTCACATTATCAGAATATTATACTCCTAACCATTCCCAGTAGCATTTGTTAAATCTTATTTTCATCATTGCAATTAATACCACTGATAAAGTAACAATTAAGAAGTCATTGGTAAAAGTTGATGGGAAAAAATATTCCTTTACCTTCATTAGATTTTTGTTGTTTCAAATATGCAGAATATTCTTCTTTACATTGAATCAGCATTTTCTGATGGAAAATTGTTCCAATTTAATAACTTTTTGCTAGGTGGTTACAGATAATCCTCTCATCCAGTCAGTAGCTTGCTGTGTGATTAATTTTCTGTCAGGAAGGTCTGGTTTTTCTTCACCAATAATTTACTGAGTATTTTATGAAATGTGTTTTAAGACTTTGCCATAGGAAAAAATGTGAAGTCAATTGCTGCCTGGGAATCTGTAACTAATGAATAATAGTAGTCTAATTAATGTCAAACTAATTCAAGTCCTGCAACTAGCTAGCTGAAATAATTTTCACTTCTTCAGGTACAAATTATATTTAAAATCCATAGAGAGTTTCTAATAATACCAAACATCAATGTCTTACCTGTACTATGTGAATCTCTAATAAACCCCTGAAATGAGCAATTAAAAGAAACGTGGTTAGGACTAGGAGTTATTGCAACGAAATTTTGTTTTTGTTTTCCAGAGTTAATCTTTTCATGTGCACTCTCATACATAGTCACATTATTCATTTTCCTAGAGAGATTTCCCTTAAAAAATAATTTAAGAAGTTGATTTAGTGCACAGCAGGATGCCAGCCTTTCTTAGGACTGGATGATTCATGGCAAAGCTCATTTATCCACACCACTGCCACCACAAGTCTGATGGAACTGGCTGCTAAAAACTGCCTGGGCTGTGATTGCCACTGAATCAGCCCCTTAAGAGTCACCACCTGGAGCAAAAAAGTTTCATAAAATGCCTAACACAATTTCAATTTATATTAGTTATTTAGTGGCAGCCAGCAGAACTTCCTGTAAAACACCCATTGACACCCTTTTATCTGTTTGGGAACTGCTTCCCACAACTAAGCCTGAAGCAAGGATGCTCCTGAGCATTATTAGTGTGCTGTAAGTACACAATTTAATACCTGACTTTTTTCCTCTGTGTTTACTATTGTTCATAATTTTTTTTTCTTTTTTACCTGAATAGCCATATTTCAAGAGTAAATTAAAATACAGCCCATATATTTAATGCTTTGGGCATAAATCCATAATGCCTATTACACACCCTCCCTCTGGCCCTGCCTACTGGAACCCTGCAAACAGTAATTTACGCAACATCCCATTGCAAATTAGTACTTAAGAGATACATCACCTCATCAGTGAAAGTGCTGATCTGGTAAAACTGCTACAAAGTCTTATTTGATGTTATTAATGCTATTAGTGGCTCCTCAAAAGTCATTCAAGGTCAGGTGCTGCGACTTAGAAGCCAGTGACCTCAGCTGGCAGCTGTTTTGTGTGAATGTGAGGTGGTAAAGCCTTCTTTCATGGTCTTTCTTAGTGGGATTTTTATTTATCTGGTTGGTTGGTTGGTTTTTTATAGTGAGGTTCCCTGATAAGGCAGAAAGAAAAAGATGAAAGGTGGATGGCTACAGCACATTATGAGTGTCTTTCTGTTCTTTCCCTCATTAATCAAATACTGAGGGATATATTTGTCTTTGAAAGTGAAGATCTGCATTACTACTTTGGCTGGTTCATAATTCAGCTGTAATGCACGAGGAATTAAATGCTTAAAATAGACAATTTAAAAGCTATAAAGAAATTAAGAGTTGACTAGACCGCAAAGAATCCCTTCTAAAGTTGCATACGGGTAATTTTATACTTACCAGAAGAAGATGTTTGGTCCCTAGCTTCTGAAACAAATAGTTGGAGTCTACAAAATGTGTGAAAAATAAAAAAAATTTAAAGCATTCAGGGATAATTTTTATTTTCATAGCGAATCTCAGTTATGTTTAAACACCATTCTGTGTTGCACATTATGTAATTTATAATGTCATTTTGTTTGCTCTACAGAAAACCTGGATTTCTTTGTTGCTATATCATTTTAGATATGACATTTTGGAATGTTTTAGCACATACTGCTTTGTTCAAGTGTATATTATAGATGTAAATTAATTTCAGTGAGAAATCTGGAGAGGAATTTGGTTCTTATGTGGGGAGGAAGCTCAGATAGTTAAAATTTTGTATAAAAGGAGTAGAAGAAAAATTTGCTGGTTCCAATGGTCTGCCTGGAAAATTTCCACAGGGAGTTCTTTGCACCAGAGGACTGAGAAGCTGAGCCATAATTATTTGCATTTTTTTTTCATTATACTCCTCCATATAACATAATGTGAGGTAATTTCCTGAAAGGTGGAGCAATATGTTTTTCATTCAGAACTGACTAGCTGGCTGTAATTGCCATTTCAGAATTAGCACATCATGTGCAGTTGATCATATTTTTAAAATACTTCCTTGTATCTTGCAATACCTTTTATATCTTCTAGGTGTCCCTGCTCATTGCAGGGTGTCATTGGCCTATAGGTGACCTTTAAAAGTCCCTTCCAAACCAAGCTGTTGGAAAAAAAGAAATAAAATCTGATCTGGCACTGTACGTTTCAGCATCACATACACACATCTGAATTTGCTGTATCTGAGATACAATGGCTATAGGAAGTTCTCAAAACACAGCCATTAAGTCCTCAATAATTTACCATTTTTATAATAAATTTAACTGTGTCTTTATTCCAGAAAGGGGTATGGAATTTCTCTTTTAATTTTAGGACACCAATTTGTTGGTGTCCAGCCTAAGATATCTTTAAAAAGTGACATAAGGAAAGTACCTCATTTTACATTTGGGCAGCCCTGAGGATATTTCTACCTGGGCATCCAGTATTAACAGTCATTACAGAGAAAGCTGGCTCCTGTATCTACCAAAGTTGTTCTTTATCTGCTTCTTCTCATTTTCACTAAAGCTGAGTTCAATTTGAGAATCCTGCTGGGCTAGCAATAGTTTCTCTTGCCTTGGCCATATGATGTATTGTATAGGGAGTTTCAGAGATCACTTTGAGTGGAGTTTTATCATCAAAGTTTCACAGTTTCAGAGAATCAGTTTCTTGTCATTGAGAGGAAAAATGCTAATGACTTGAACTCATTGAAATTTACATTATAAAGATAAAGAAGAACAATAGCAATTTAGGTAACTTTTTCTTAAATGAGTGTGTTAGGGTTCTGAAAAATACCTGAGAATGCCAGGTAGTTCAGTTGATCAGGTGTTAAGACATCAATAACTTGCTATTTGTTCATTTTGAAAAGTAGGAGTCTGTTCCTGTTGCTCATTTTTTAATATACTTCTTCAAAATGTATTTGAGTACATTTATGTTTTAATTTTTGACAGCCTAGAGTCAGAAAATGCATTCTGTATTAGAATTTATATAAATATTATTTACAAAAAGTGAAACTCTAGGCTTTTCTTTGGATGCATTTCAATCTATACTATAAAAAATGCAATAAAAATTTAACCATGGATTCCCGCAACTAAAGTTACTACAGATTATGCTGAGTCGCATCTTCCTGTGTTTTTCATAGTCTATAATTTTCTCCTTTAAGATAGGTTACTTTAGCTTTGTTTTAGGAGATGCTTGGCAGAAGCATCTTCATTTAGAGATAATCTGGAAATTATCATTCATATTCTTGGATTAGAGCCAAACTGGATGAAATCAAGATACCCTATAATTACTGTTACCTAGTACTCCCTGTTAGTGCTGTTGTTGGGTTGGTGCTTTTTCCAGTAGCAGAAACTGGCGACCAGTTAAATTGGTTTTATGATATTGTATTTTTTACAACTCTGTAGAACTGCCACACTTTCCTGAGCCCTGAGATAAACAGTGAGGGTGAATTCATGTCTTTTTAACATTTCTTGTCATTTTAACATTTACACAATTTATCTCCCAAGTTAGCCCTGCAATCAGATTAATACGAAAGTACTTCAGCTTTTCACCTCTTCTTTGGACAGAAATATATATTTTGCTTCTTCTTCCTGAAATATAAATTGAATAGAAATGGTTAAACTCATACTTTCTGTCCCAGTCATGAAAGGAGTGGAAGAAGCACTGGCTTATTAAACTCCATTTTCGATTGAGTGCATAACACATAAAGAAACCCCCCCAAAACCCCAAACCCCTAACCCAATAAGCCCTGTCCACATTGTAAGAAAGAAGGACACTTGAAGATCTGCTGGTGAAAGGAGGGCATGTGGAAGCTCTTGTTAGCCTGTGAGGGGGATGGAAGGAGGGATACATACCACACCCTGCTGCATTCTTCACCATGGAGTAGCAGGAAAAAGTTCAATTCTCACCCCATGTGTGCATAATCTTCATTCATGTGGATGAGAACTATATCAGCACAGGGAGAAGAGAGTAGATGCTTTAGGCAGTAAGAGATACGATTACTTTTCTGACAGCAGTGAAATGGAATTTTTCATGCAGAAAATATATAACTGAGAGCAGGAATTTAAGAAATTTTCTGCTTAAAACATATTGTCCAATAAAATTTAGAATTTTCAAGAAGCATATGGTGAAATTTGTGCATGTATGTGACCATATTCTCTAACATTTTTTTCTATAACTGTATGCAGTTTAGGCATAAATAACCTCACTAAGTTTATTGCTTCTTAACACTGTCTAAAAGGCACACTAGCTGTTTTCTAAGGTTATACTAAATTCTGTAAAATAGAGGAAAGTGATGTGAAATTAATTAACACTAAAATAGTAAAAAATATTTTTGTTTCTGAAACTTAAAACTATATATTCTTTTATGCTACTGCTTAGCCATGAATCTATTCTAAGCAAATTTTTCTTTTAAGTCAGGCAAATATTTCACATTGCTGTGATTCCAAAGTTTTTTTGTTCCTTCAAATTTTCTAAACCAGGAAACTTGTACCCCCACAGATTTTTTCACAGGCATGTGGAGACTTTTATAAGATTTTTTAGAAATGTAAAATTACAAATGTTTGTCTGGTCTTTGAAAATAGCTATTCTGGTAATTCTGAATTTTTAATTACATATCAATTTCACACCAATTACCTGTTCCAGAAGAATATCCACTGTATGGATTAATATTAAAATTTATTTTAAAAAAATTGGGAAAAAGGACTCTTATTCTGTAATTGATATATCTATACAACCACTTTAAATACAAGTAGCAATTTGATTGTATCATAGAGTAAAGAGAAGCCATAAGCTCAGAAAAATAAACTTTCACTTTAATTGAATAAGTATACAAGACTGATTGAGACATTTTCATAGTTGAGATATTTTCATAGGAATCTGGTTTGGAATCTTCTGATAGATTCATGTCTTCTGTTTTGTCATGTATTTCCATCAGCAGAGCCAAATGTGGGCCATCTGGAACACACTCCTGGGCAAGAGACAAGGAAAAAAATTGCTTCTGGGAAAAATGGAGCAATGAATATTATTCTACGGTAGAGATTGCTTTTTGGTATTAGCTGAATAGTTTCAGAATGGTATCTGCTGCTGAATTTAGACATGGTTATCGGTATCTATCACTTCAGCATGCCTATGTGTCTTAGAAGGCAAATGAAAGGTGTATTTTGATTAAATAAATGAGTATGAGATGCAGTGCTTCTGCATTGGTCTTAGTAAGTAGTACAGTGCAGACCTTCATGACTTTTGCAGATATTTGAAAACAGAGTTGGAACTCTATTTCTTGTCTTTTTTTATCAGGATATATGTAGGAAATACATAATAGTGTATTTGTGTCGAAATACACTTTGAAAACAGATACAATTAAAGGTGTTGTGGGTGAAACAGCCTGAGAACCTGTGTCTACTGCCACTTGCATGCAGACATCAGCTGCTGCTACAGAAGGGTAGGTCACCACTGGGTGACACACCACGTCTATAGGTCCCAGGTTGATGCCTCTGAACAATGGCATTGGATAACCACAGTTATATATATCAGTAGGACCCTACTAAATATTCTATCCTTATGTTCCAGGATTAGTCCATCAAATATTTCTCCAAATCTTTATGGAAAAATAAAAGTTAAATATTGTGGTTCAGATTTTTCATAATGCTAATAGACATACCCAGTAATAAACTATTGTTCAAGACAATTTCTATTTAATTAAGGTTGAGTGTTTCCTTATATTGACTGAACTCAAGGACATTTAAGTGTCTATTGAAAACTTAATCTGTGCTCAGCTGTGTTGGGGAATGCTCAAGGAAATTGCACTTACATAGACTGAGGAGGAAATATAAAGCAATTTCTATCTAGATGGACAGATACAAAGAAAGAAGAACCACAATCAAAGCATGCTTTAAAAAGTGAGGAATGTGGGCTAAGCAGTCAGAAAACAGGGTATAAAAAGAGTTCAAAAGGAAAGTCTGTAACTTTTAAGTGTAATTTTACAGAGAAAGGACCAATTAAAAATTCAATAGAAGATTAGGAAGTAGTGTTGTTGTAGGAAAAAAAATGGATTTAATGAATTTGGGAAAAGTTAAGGGAAAGTACAAAACTCTGAGAAGTAACATCTGAGTCCTGGAAGTCACTTATTGCAACTGTTGGGACATACAGTCAGGAAGGAATTTACAATGAACATATAATGCGTGTATGGATTCTGATCTTGCTGAAAGCAAATAGGTAAAAACTAGGACTGACTGATACAATTCTCAAGAGGTCTGCTGTTCTATTTACCTGCATCAGGACTACATCATTCTTGATAAATTTATAAATCTTTTTCTTATAACAGTCATTAATAGGGGTTTAGGGGAATCTTCAGGAAATCTGCTGCAAAGTTCAACTGTCTTGGTATTTAGAAAAAATCTAAAACTGAAACTGCTGTAGAAGGAGGATGACTGTAAAAGATACACAGAGCATGTACTTCATAGCTGGAGATACTATTAAAAGAATTTCAACTTTTACCAGAAATAATACAGCAATGCTTACAAAAGCAAGAGCTAAAACAATAGGAGAGTGTTCCGTTTCCACTAAGGTTCAGAAATTTCCTTGAAATTAGAGGGGAAGAGAGAGCCTGTGAAGAATTCTGCTTCTGAAATCATTATTATTTGAATAATAAAAACATTTTGTAATTAATTTTAAAAATTTCTCCCTGATTCCTACTTCATAGCAATGAAATCCTAATTTTACCTAATGCAAGGAAGACACTTTAAAACATCTCTTAACACCTTATGCACATTGGCTAAGTGTACCTTTGATGGTGAAAAGGCATTCTGCATGGATGGCTGAAAAGAGAACTGAGACAAAAAAAAGTTAAACATACATTTAATACATAGCATTTTTACTTTCAACATTTAAGTTGACCTAGGCCTCTTTTATCTCACTGCCACTAACACCAGAAAGAAGCAGATCATTAGCTGACTAAAAAAGATAAGCCTGCGTGCTGTGGAAAGGTACAAAACATTCTACAAATAATCAAAGGCAGGCAATTGGAAAAGTGAGAGAAAATAATTTTCATCACAGAGTGTTCCAGGGGCAATGTATTAAAAAAACATAAAAAAACTTTAATATTTGATAGGCTTCTGGTTTGCACTTTTGATCCACTTCAAATGTGTACCAGAGTAACTTTTTAAACTGGAAGGGTGAGGCAAGATTCAGTGTGGAAAGGACTGACTGCAACACTTTCCCACGACAAGAGGAAAGTCCTGTTCAGACAGAGGAAGGGTGGGAGCAGGGGGAGCTGGGAGGCAGGAAGTGACAATTGAAGTGCAAGGGGGACCTGGGAGGTGGTTTTGCTCTCTGTGGGGTTTAGCATAATTTCAGTGGAAAACCATCCCATCTCAATAATCGGTTCTGACAGTTCCACTCCCCCCTCCCCCCCCCCTTCCCCCGAACCCCCCTGCCCCCCCAAAAAAGCCCAATCTCCAACCTAAGTTGTTTGAACCATAAGGGAATGATTCCATCAGGACATATTGAATCAAATGCTGAAGTATTGATGGCTTCAGAATTTTTTTGGCAGCCAAACAATGAACTTTTGGAAAATGTGAGAAGTTTTTGTGGTTACTAATAACTTAGTGGTTATGACACTCATCTGGCATACTAAATCTTTGTTGCACCTTTAGTCTGAATAAAGACTCAATACTGGATTTCTTCTCAGGCAGAGAGTTTTGTCCCCCATCTACAGGATCAAGCACTCTTTATAGTGCCATTAACTTTTGTAATAACAAATTGCAGCTTGACTAACCCGGAATGGGAGCTAGAACATAAGACTCCATTATGAGGTGAATAGGACAGCTAGCAATCTGCAGGAGATTCAGTGTTTCTGCAGGACTGAGTTAAAAGCCTCATATCTTGCCTAGTAGCTAGGACCTAGCAAATACCTTTCAAAATTCCCTTCTGGCCTGAGACCTGTTCTGACAAAGGTTTCCTGAGAAAGTTTACTTCTTTTACATATATCCTCTTAATTCATTTCAGAATACAATTTTGACTTCAACAAACTATCATTTTCCAACAAAAATCTGTTTCGATGCAAAATTACTATTTCTATTCACATGCATTCTCCACCAATTCACATATATTTCCTGTTTCAGGGAAGAGATTATATGAATGTTGCCTAAGCTTGTGTTTTGTTTTTGTTTTTGTTTTGTTGTTGTTGTTGTTGTTTAAAAAAAAAAAAACACTTTTTGTCTCTGATCCCAGGATAAATAAATGATAAAAAAGAAGTATGACTACACATGACAATTTTACCTAAGTCAGTCAAGGAATATGATGATTTCTTACCAAATAACATCTTCTAGGAAAAACAACATAAATTAAACAAACCAACAAAAAATCCTAGCAACAAGCTAGTAAGAGAAAGCTACTACAGTTTTTGTGGTTATGAAACTAGAATAACTGAGATGGACAACTGAGGGGAAAAAGGATTAAGTACTAAGTGAAAAACAGGAAAGTCATCATTTGTTTCAAACTAATGAGCAAATAGATTAGTTGTTAACTACCATACCTAAAAAAATAATTTAATTCTAATAACATATTTACTGTATTTCATGTCTTCACCTCTCTGAAAGGAGGAATGTGAGGAGAGGACTATGAAGTCTAAATTATTAAGAAAAAGCGTTTGCTGAACACTATTAGAAGCTTTTGTCCTATAGTAGATATTTGCAAACAGTTTTTCATAATTGCATAATATTTGGGATTGTAGAATTCACATGCTCTTCTGTTCTCTTATTTAAAGATCTATTTTTTTCTCAGCAGCTTTCCTTTGCAGTTTTATAAATCTGAATTTAAAATTCCCTTTCCATGAATAATTTTTAATGCTCGCTTGAAGTTCATTGTTTCAGCAAAAATTCCTCTCCTGAATTTATGAGGTGTTTGTCACCCCAGCTCAGCTTGATTGTTAATCAAGTGTATTAATTCAGTGACATCATACAGATGCTTCCAGCTCTGTAGACTTCCAAGACTTACTGATTGGGGATCTAAGCTGAGACATGCATTTTTATTATCATTATCATTATCATCATCATAATTTTTGTGTATTTCACAGAATCACAGAATCACAGAATCTGCTGAGTTGGAAGGGAACCACAAGGATCATCGGATCCAGCTCCTGGCCCTGCACAAGACACACCAAGAGTCACGCCCTGTGCCCAAGAGCATTGTCCAAACACTGAATTGTGTCAGGCTGGCAGGAACCACCCCTGTGGGGAGCCTGTTCAGTGCCCAGCCACCTTCTGGGGGAAGAACCTTTACCTGATATCCAACCTGAACCTCCCCTGACACAACTTCAGTCATTGCCTTTAGTCCTGCCATGGGTCACCATAAAGAGATCAGTGTCTGGCCCTCTGCTTCCTTTCATGAGGGTGCTGTAGACTGTGGTGAGGTCTCCCCTCAGTTTCCTCTTCTAAAGGCTGAACAGACCAAGAGACCTCAGCCACTCCTCATCTGATACATGCCATATGCTGCAACTAGTGTCCCCTGGTTTCCTGTGCAGTAAAAATTAAGGGGAAGAAAAATGTCTCTCTTTGGGTGCTTGCATACCTTGTTGGGGTTTTTTTGGTGTTCTTTTTTTTTGCTTTTGTTGTTTTGTTGTTTTTTTTTTTGTTTACCCATGCTTTGCTTTTCTCATAGAAAAGTTCAAGGTCAGCTCCAAGTTTTTTAGCAGTAACAAAATTATCAAAACAAAGTCTTGACACTTCAAGAGAAGGATAACAGAAATTGCTCTAGGGTTAGTAAGCTTAGTATTGATGGCTGAGGTACAGCAGACAGCATCTACACAAAAGAAGTTCAGAGTGCTGAAAATAACTTCCTTACTAGAGCAGAATGACAGTTACAGGACATAATCTGTACCTTGCTTTGCTCTGCATCTGCTTCTGTTCTCACTGGGTTTCTAGGACTGTGGCAGTGAGCGCATGTGCCTGTCTCACTGAGACAGGCCTGCCAGGTGAAGAAGGAGACATAAATAGGAGCTGAGCTCATCTCTAGCCCGTCCTGTTCTGCCCTGTAATCCCACTGAGCTTTAAAAGAATACACTTTAAGGAAAAGGTTGTGGGAGAAACTGTGAGAGACGTGACCTGATTTATAGAAGCTGCAGAGCAGATTGGTGGCAAAGATGAGAAATCAGTCAAACTGATTTTGGTAGCAGTGTCTGTCTCTATGTGCACCACATTGCAGAAAGTTCTTCTAGGATTGTTACAATAGATACCAGGGCATGCTTCAAAGGGAAAAAATAACTTTTCATCTATTGAAGTGAAAGCTTTCTGTTTAAATGTAGAAGTTCCTCCTGAAAGTGCTCTCAATAACAATGAGTAAAAGAACAGACTGCTCAAACACAGACCTATTAGATGGATTTTACTGCTTGAAAATATGGAAACCTCATTCAACACTAACATTTGGTTTCAGTATTTCTGTTTGCTAAACATTTATGCTATGATAGGCTACCTTATGAAAGCAAAATATTTTTTTAAGATATTTTATCTCTAATTATTATTTTGAGTGTATTTACCACACTTGAAGTTATTCCTAGGTTGGGTTCAGTGAGCTAAAAATTGTCAAATGACTTCATATTCTTTAAAGTTCATTTGAGATGATGTATTAGAAAAAATGTTCAGGAAACGTTAATTAACAGTAATTTAGCAATATACAATGCAGCTTGATTACATTTACATATAGAAGAAAGTCTAATGCAAATGGCATCATCAGATACTTTTATTGATGCTATAGTGAACACAGGCTGTAGAAAACATTATTTTCTCTCCAAAACCATTAAAACATCTTGTTGCATAATAACTCCTTGCAAGCAGACTGTTCACCCTTCAATGCAAACTTCCTTGCTTATCTGATTACATTCATTTTGGAGACACTCAGGTGACTAGGTTTTTAGAGAGACTGCAGAGGAAGCGTTGTAGGATTTGAGATATTTCTGAGGAAATATCTGAAAAAGTGCCTTCTTTAAGGTACTTGTGTCTTATTTGGGTATACATATTCATTTTAGTGTACATAAACCTTTGTGTTACTGAGTAATTATATCTGTACATTTTCAATTACGGTTTCTCACAGTTAAGAAATTCTAAATTTATTCTCTGTCAGCACTCCTATTCATTTAATGATTTTACACTACAGGGTATTTTCCTGTGTCTGCCAGTTCAGAGACACATAAGAGAATATCAGTGGTTGGTGCATATATCAGCAGCACAGGGGAACGATGTGTCTCATCCAAAAGTTGCCGAAACCAAGGACAGTTTGCCCTTAATCTCATAGGGCTCCAGAAGTGGAGGTATGTCTCCTTCCCACATTCTCAGAAATAACCTACAAGATCCATAATAATTATCCCAGGTCAACAGCAGATTAAAGTGTCTCTTGAATACTTTATTCCCTGCTCTGAACTTTGATTGCTTCAGCCGTCAAGCATTTCCTGCATGGGTCCTTAGGTACTGCAGTGCCCGTCTGTCCATGTTCATGAAAGGCAGTTGCAGGCACATGTGGAAATGCAGGACAGCTGAAACAGGTTCCCTCTAGGAAGCACACACTCTCATCACCTTGATGCTCTGCTGCACTACTTCACTAATGTCTTTGCAGGGCTCTGCCAGTGCTCTAGGGATGAACACATGGATACAGGTACCGAATTGGACAGGCTGGTTCTCTGCCAGCCGTGATTTCCACCCCTGCAGCATTGTAATCTTCCATCTCAGGGAGCAACCCAGGGACCAAGCTGTGATTCCCGCTTTGCTAATGTGCAATGGAAACAACATAGGTCGAAAATACAGCTCAGCTTATCTTCTTTTAAAATGTAATGCTTGTCAAAATGTTTTTGAATTACAAACCATATTGTTGTTAAGTCCTTCCTGTCTGAGATCCCTACAGGGGATAAACACCTACAGGTTTATGGACAGGATAATGTCAGTTCCCTCTTTCATATAGAATTATTTTTATGGACACTTTTGTCAGTGTTATTACATTACTAGCATATCCTTATGGCATGGAATGAACTGGCAATGGTATCTCTACCAGCACAGTGGGATTCCACTCCCTCATACAGAAAGAGGACATTCAGATACAAAAATATACATTGTTATTGTCAGATGCTGCTGCTTAATATGGTTAATTTGAGGCTTGTACGTGTCACACATGGCATGTGAAGATTGCTGGCAGGGTAACCTTCTATTTAAATAAATGTGTCATTTTTTATTCTGATAATGCTTATCTTTAATCAGAAACTGTATATAAGAAATCCTATTTACAAGCAGAACTTTGGTTAGACTGTGATTTTGAATTGAAGAAAGTTGTTCCAAATAAAATATTGTTCTTTCATGGTTTGTGTTTTTGAATGTTTTTTAAAATTCTTTTGCTTCCAAATATTTTCTAGTTATGATTTCCAAAAGCATTTACACAATTTCAGCTTCATTTCAGGAATGTAATTTACCAGAAGAAGCTAAGATCATCTTTGTTTTTAATTTAAATTAATGGAATCATAAGCTTCATGTCTTTTTGTTAAAGACACTTTTCATGAAAAAAGTCTGGGGTTTTATATTCATAAAGTATTTAAAGGAAATATTTATGACTGATACCTGTGATTTCAGGAAAAGAGATTTGGAGAGTGCTTTTCAGATAAATTGTTATGGGGGATTCAAATATTTTGAGTCAAAAAACCCCAGAACCTTTTGATACTCTCCTCAAAATGCAATGTTGTTTGCCTGCAGAAGACAGCTTGCTCCTTATGCAGGAACTGGTGGTATCACATTTTAACTAAGTCTTCACACAAGGAATCTCATCTCAGCAAGTCTGTTTGAACTAGCAGATTGAAACAACACTGGCTAAGATTTTAGCCACACCTCAGGCTTATTTTGTTGTTGTTGTTTTTTTTTTTTTCCAAACAGTAGTTCAGTGAAAAATAGTTCTAGAATAACCATACACAATTCCTCGAGAGATGGAGTTTTGCTTTTCTGTTTTCTGAGCTCTGGCTGGCTGGCTCAGGACGTGTGTGCACAGTCACCCTGCCTCACTTCTGTGCCTTTTTTTGGCTGATTAACACTGTAGGTAACAGCAGCTGTTTGTGTGGCATTTTTTTTCTTTGTTGCTGAAGGTTTCTGTCAAGATAGCCAAGAAAGAAATATCCATTGAATGCTTTTCTACTTTTGACAAATTCACTAGAAGCTGAACTTGAATCTTCTTTTTTCTCATCTTTCTTCTGCAGTTTGAATGCAACAGACCATGTGCACATGGAAATAGTTACATTGAATGCAAATAGCACTTGCAGTATGAGTGCCTGAGTTTTTGAAAAACAGAAAAATAGGTCTCCATTAAGGAAAAAAAACAAAAACCCTAAGAGCTTTGGCAATTATTTTAAGTTACAGTAAAAGCTGTAGGTCAAAATCAATGTAAAGATTATTTTTAAGTATTGGAACTTTGGTAGCATGAATGCTCATTATAAGCTAATCATATTCATCACTAGTGTAGAGACTGTATAATATTTTCAACTTTGGAACAAATTAGGCAAGATACCGATTCTGTTTTTGCAGAAGAAATGCTTTAGCAAGATGCCAACAATCTAAATTTCAATGAAAAATTAATTCTAAATGCAAGCAAAGTAATTTTCTTCTTTCAGTGAGCTAGGCTTCCCACAAAAAAAGTCCAATAATTTTTAATGTATGAGTAGCAACATTACTTATGAAATACAATATTTTATTTTTTTTTTTTTTACGAGATTTATATTTGTGAAAAATACTATTAGCTGGCAAGCGATACTATTGTATCTACTACTGTCAAACTATTTGAAATCCAACTGATAATTCTAGATGCATATATGATCACAATTTTCCACATAATTTTCAGAATTTATAGGAAGCTGAGCCTGCCAAAGGGAATTATAGTCATTCTACGTATATAAGCAAAGTGCAAATTGTTATTTTAGTTAATCTGCACCCACTTTATGGATTTCTACCAGTAGGGGGTGCTTTGAGCAAACTGGTGCTCAAGAGTCCTCAGGCAAAAACACTGAAGCCTTTTATCACACCATGGCTCTTGATACTCAATGTACCCTTTCAAATATTTTAAATAAATATGTATATACATATCAGCCTATTTTCAGTTATCAAAGTCTCCTCAGTGTTTGAGCATGAGCATTAAATAAAAAAATGAATTAGTTTTGGAGCTAGCTAAGCTTTCAAAAAAAACCTCACGTTAGATGTATGAAGTATCATGGAAAGATTTACTTATTTCAGTTTCACCTAGTGAGACCAGTAGCTGAGAATATTTTTCCAAGGATTTCTACATAACTTCCCCCTGCCTCTTTATTTTTTCTTTAATTTATTTTTGTTAATGAAGTAGTGTGTGTTTGTAGGGATTTAGTTTGGTGTGGAACACAATGTCACTGCACAATGGCCAATTTTAGTACTGTAATGACAGTACTTAAGAGGGAGAAAAAAAAAACAACAAAAAAAGAAAGTGTATTCAATGCAACAAAAATAGCCATTACACACAAGTTGCCTCTGAACTACCACTGCATTTGTTTGTGTCAGTGCTGAGTGTCAAGCAGTAGATGTGGAAGAGCTGTCAAAGACTCATTTCTGAATTTTGAATTATAAGAAGCATACTGCCATGGAAGATATAAGATATAAAAATGATCAGTCAGTCACTCTGCCAGCGTGATAAGAATATTTTGAACTCTGCCCAGGAAAGTCAAACATGAGTATTGGTATAATGGAAATAATTTAGATGCTATTGGGTTGCTCTTTAGAATGTATTCTACTATAAATATGCATTTTTATTTTCTTAATGAAATATAATCCTTTTCCAATGTACTTTTAGATCAGTTTTTTTAATAGTGGGGTTCTAAATATGATGAACTGCAGCAAAAGCGTATTTGAAAAATGATAGTACATAATGTTTATTTTCAAGCTGTAATTACAGTTTGTGTAAAGTTAATGTTAGGTTTTCTACATGAGACATACATCTCCACAAAGTCATATAGACACAAAATGAATAATTAACAGCATGGATAAATTCACTCTTATCACAAATAGACTAAAATAAGAATAGGTGCCCCAATCCAGATGCATATGAGTATTTTTTTATTACACTTAATAAAAATGTATTAAACTTCCAGTGTACATTGGATTTGCAAGTATTTTCAGGAAGCAGTAGAACCAAATGCTGTGTGTCTCTTTAGAAGGTCATAAGGAAACAATCTTAGTCCAATTGTTCATACCTGTGCTTTTTACCTTAAGGTAATTGGTGTAGCTGTCTTTGTTGGAGGGAGATTTGTTTGTGTTTTGGCTTTATATTTTGGAGGAAATGGCAAAAGTGGCTGGGTTGGAAGTGTCCTGTTTGTGTAAGAAGCAGATAAGCAGATTTCATAATAGACAGACAAAACTGTCTAAGCTATCTGAGAATGTGGATGGATTTTGCTGCTCACACAATTGGTAAGTCAACTCAAATCAAGCCTGAAAGCAAGGATGTATCTGCAAGCACCCTGTGGACAGGAAAGCAATTGTTGATAAATGCCTCCACTTTGGTGTGGTTTCATGTAGTCACTTCAAGTTAGGATTTAAAGAATGAGGTAGCCTGATTTTAATTTCAACAGAACCAGTCTATGTCTGATTGTAAATGCCTTTTGGTATGCTTTGGGGAATCCCTTGTAAGTAAAAGATCTAACAATGCTGAATCAAGGGTTTTCCTGACTAAGAATCCTACTAAGTATTCTTCATCATGACACAGTAGATTAAAAAATTATTAGACATCTACACATCTACATAAGTGCTATCAGTGGATCTAAACTAAGAGGGGTTTTTTTCCACCTATTAAATGTAATTTCTGGATTTTTTTTAAGCTTTGTGAGAATTGAGGAAGGTGTACATCTGACCCCTGGAAGGTCAGAGTATTCCTAATCCCGCCCCTTCTCACTCATTGCAGAGAATGATGGACTAGTAGTCCAGAAGTAGGGGTGATCTCAATTTTCAGCAATCATTTTGATTATCACTTGTTCATAAGGTGCTGTTCAGCATACTGTCAAGGATGCAAAATAGTACTCTTCTGAGGTTTTACATAATAAAGGAGTATGTTAAATTCCCTGTGCTACACAGAAAAGTGTTTTCGAGGAGGTGAACGTTAGTGTCACACATAGCCAGGGAGGTTTGGCTTCATGTTCTCAAAGAGCTACTTCTTTACAACCTGCTCTTGGTCAAATAATTTCCTCATGCCTCTAAACTAACTGACATAACTGATTAAAATGTAGAATCCCACTGAAAACCAGACTTTGTTGGGCTGAGACCTTCTGGGCAGGTGCTTTACCAAAATTAGCTAAAATTAGCGACACACCATTTAGGGTAAGGAGGAGGTGGTGAACAATGCAAGAATGATAGACGATTCCTTATTTCCATTCTAAATTCTATTCTTTTAGTAAGTCAATAATGTTTTCTGCACAAGCAAGGCCACCACTTTGCAGCTGCTTTGCTTTATCAGTTTCCCTTTTTGCTTGCCTCTGTCCCTTCAAACTTTTCATTACTAAACCTATAGTGGTGGCATTAAGAAATTAAGGAAAAAAGTGGAAACCAGTAATGATAGAGTGAATTCATACTGTAAAACTTATTGGTAGTTCTATGGTGTGGACAGAGAGCCTCATATTTTCAGTAAATTGAATACATTTTTTAAAAGGCAGGGTAATAGTGTTATTTCTGTTTTATTATAAAATTATTTGCTGTAAGTTTTCAAGAAAATCATTGACAGATAATGTAAAAAGTGTTTTGAATTTCTGTCTTGTTCTTAAACTATGCTCTCATCTTTTCTGCGCATCATCTGAATCTCAGACTGGGAAAGGTAGAAAGGGAAAAGTGACTTATTTTCATATCCACCTTATATTTGTGTGGTCACAGTAACTGCCAAATATTTCTATAGAGAATTCTGCTGCTTTTATTTAACTGCAGGGTTTGGAGTGGTCACACAGCTTCACAATCTATGAATGGGGAATTAACTGTCAAGAACTGTAAATATTTTTCTAAGAGAGAAAAATAAATATGGGTTTAGGTGACAGATTTTAATAAGGACATGTTTTTGATTGTGAATAGCTCATTATAATTACATATATTCAGTGATTTTTTTTTTTAAGTTATCTTTCTTGTTCATCCTGACTAAATGTGTTGGCATAAATATGGGCAGTTAGTGTTCTGTGTCATCATTTATCACTGGTATAGCACTGTAACTGTTAATGGTCCTTTATAACGTACAGAAGTATACCAAACAAGGACCATAACTCAGCTGTCAGGAGCTTATGAGCTCAGAACCAAATATTTAGACTGCCTGATGTTGTATTTAGATAAGTTCTCCTTTATGTCGCTTGTATATTGAATTATAACATAAAATGCTCATTAATCTAACCTTGCTGTAGCAGAGCATTTAAACCCTAGTTCTGAGCAGGTGAGCATCCCTAATGACATGCATGGAACTAAATGTTAAGGGTCTGTGCATGAACATACGTGTGTGATTCTACCTAGTATAGGGAAAAAACATTCAGCACTGTCCCAGAATGAGATTTGGGTAGACAGTCCCAGAGATCATTTGATTTTGTTATTGAATAGAGCTGGGGCAGTGCAAAGAATTTTTGTGAGTGAGGAACAAATCTCATGTTGACAGAACTTTAGTCTTGTCAAGAATCTTGGTGTGTGTCTTGGCTCTTCTTTTCTCATGATAAACTTCAGAGACAATGAACCTTTAAATCTCTGTCCCCCCCAGTAGTTGCAGCTTCACTCTGGACAAGAGGGTGAGACCACTTGCTTCTGTACAAGTGATGTTTGGTTATTTTATTTGGAGGCAGGTATTCCTGAACCTGGGGGTGTATGGGGGCTCCTTCTTTTTCCTTCCCTTCCCACCACTGATTTTTTTTTTTTTTTATGCTTTTCCCACAAAGATGCAATATGCTTTAGTTTTATGGGCTGTTTAGGAATACTTTTAGTGCAGGGCAGCACAGTGGGCCAGCTGCAGATTGATCTCTGGGTGGTGGGAGCCCCAGGCAATGGTCTGGTGCAGACCCTTTATATAACAAAGGGCCTGGAGACCTGTGGCACAGGCAGGTGACCAGACTTTCAGAGACAGCAGGAGCTGAGGACCCTGGATTTCCCTGTGTTTGGATTATGAGGGTATAAAAGCCCAGGGTTTCCTTTATTTAGGGTCCCTCCTCAGAGGCATCCAGGTCAAGCTGTTATTTTGTTATTGTACTATGATGAAATTAACTGAAGAATCCAAACATCTGGGACTCTGCTCTGGGAAAACTGGGTTCAAATCATTAAGGAAACCTTGTCTGACCTTTGGGAGTGGTGTGTGTGGGGAGTCAAGCAGGGCACCCATCAGCTCAGAGGAGTCACAGTCTGTGAAGGGACTTTTGATCCAGCATAGGCAGTGTGACTGTCCAGGAAAGTTTCCTTAACAGAACTGTAGCCCTACTTTGCTGTTGTGGCAACATGTGAGAAAGAAGAAGGAAAGAAAAATATTAAAGAAAGAAAGGAAAATGCAGGCTACAAAACTTGGCAAGCTGATGCTTGGTCAAGCAGCCCAAATATCTTTGTCTTCCCCCCTCCCCACACTAGTCTTCTATTCTAGAATTCCTCTGAATTCTTAATATTTCAATCTTTTTATCTTTGTGGTGTTGTTACATCCTGTAAATGTAATCTCTTCTAGGGAGGTCATGGTTGTGTGAGGCTGAATTGAAGGAGTTCAAAGTTCCTTTCATTTGACATGGTTCTGAGACTGGGCACCTACATTCTAAGTGCTTTGAGGACAACAGCAATTTTAAGCATAGTGAAAGATTACAGGTTTTTATAGTCTTCTTCAGAACTGGCTAACCTAAATGAATTCTGTACCATTTGCAAAGTTTGCAATATTGGATGTCCTGAACAGATTCATTAAGAAAGCACCATTAGTAACATCCCTCTATCATGGAAACAATTCCACTTGCTTTTTCCCTTCTTATGACCTCTTGTGTAGTTGTGAAATTAATACTCCTTAATTCATTTCTACAAGCTTTTTGTCTGCAGTACAGGATAAGGGCCTCAAGGCTGGGGAAGGGTCTGGAAGGGAAGGCTTATAAGGAGCAGCTGAGATAATTTGGTTTATTTTTTCTTGTATTTATTCTTTCTATCCTTGAAAGAAGTCCTTTTAACATAAAGTAAGCTTTGTTTATTTACATAAAGTATTTATTACTCATTTAAGCATTACTCAATTAAAAAAAATAAAGAATATTGCCAATAATAAATTTAGTTACCAAGCTATAGGGCTTTAGTTGATAAGGTGAATTTATGTCATAGGTTGGACTCGATGGTCTCAAAGGTCTTTTCAAACCCAGTTGATTTTGTGATTTCATGGCAGTCTGTGTTACTGAAAATTTCTCGAGTTATTTAATAAAAATAATAGAGCCCAAGTATCTCACTTCCCACATTGATATTAATTAATCATCTAAAAAAAGTTAGTCTGACCCTCTCTTTTTCTGTCAATAATTTCTTTTAATGTAATTTATTACAGTACAGAAGTGCTCTAAAAAGAGAAAATAAAAAAAAGAACCATGGTCCCAAAGTAATTCCAGTTATTCAATGAGGTGATACTGTAAGCACTATGACTCACCTCAGGTCAAAAGCCTGAGTTCAGATTCATTTTGTACTTGGTTGAAGAAGATGTTTTACTGAAGAAATTCTAAATCTTAGGAACTGGGTCACACTTCCTGGGATATTTTCCTCTTCCAATTTTGTGACTCTACTCTTGGAAATTTCTCCTAAATTAACAAACTTCAATGTCATCTCTTTTCGTGCTGGTTTGAATGAAAACCATACAGTATTATCTCACCCTGTCCAACTCTTCTACCCTGAATAACCAACTTGCCAAAGATTGCACCTTGAAATACAAAACAATTCTTTGTCTCTTTTCCTCCGAATTTGGAGCCAACTCATCCACATACTTTCTATATGCCTGACAGTTGCTTGGATTTTTTAAAATCTCCTATTGGCTTTGTCCATCATTTGTAAAATGGAGATCATAATGCTGTCTTTTCCCCATGCATTGTCTTGTCAGCTCACTTACATAATCACTTCCAAGTAGGAACTGTCATTTTTGATCTTCTAATCAAATTGAGTTGGCTCACACTTGGAGCCAGCTGATGTAAACTGAGGCATGCAGGTATTACTGTGAATTTCTGTAGTCCATTTCAAAGATTACTAAGGTTTTGTCCTAAATTTTCAACCTTGCAGTTGCTGTGGACACAGTATATGTCAGGGGTTAGTAAGAGCTGAACTCACAGATTTAAAATGTGATTATTTTGTTTCTGCCTAAGGCTGAAAGCAAGCAGGGTTCTTCCTGCTTGTCCCTTTTTATTTCAGTATTGGGGCTTTAACATTGCTCTTAATATTGGATATGGGGAACAGTGGATATTTGACAGTGTGCAAAAAATGTTAATGTTTCAGTGGCTTTTTTTTTTTTTGACAGTTTCTCAGTATCCTGCAGAATGTAAATTAACACCTTTCAGAGAAGCTTATTTGGACTTTCTCAAATCCAGATTCTGACTCATTTATTGACAGTAAATTGTACCTTGATCTGTTTGAAAAATGTATATACTTGATTTAGGAATTATGCATACAGAGAGATTGCCACTAGTAGCAGTTTCTGACTACTTACAGTTGATTTTAGATAACTGGTATCACTGAATTCTGGCATGATGCACTTGGAATCCCAAAATGGGGGCGGCTGGTGGTGTTTTAAGTAAAGCATTTTGTTTCTTAGGAGTAGAAAGCTGTGCAGAGACACATTGCCAGGCACTGTGGCTTTACTGATGTCCAAAGAGTGCTGTTAACCTGATTCCAGTGACTGTCCATGTAGTAGGAAGTAGGGCAGTACTTAAGCTTGAGTGTAGATTAGTCTTAAAAATGCAGGTTGCAAATAATAGCAAGAAAAATATCCAAACAATTAACAAGTTTTTAGTTCTTAGTTGAGATGAGAAAGGTACATCAATAATGACAGCTGTGAGTGTGATTTATCTACAATGCGTGAACTACTGGGGAACTCTTAGTGCTTCACAACTGGAAGTGAGACTCAGAGTAGGTGATCTTAATTAATTTGATTTGAAAGACCTTATTTCCAAATGACATGGCAAAAATTATTCACAGCTTAGTAGGATTCTCTAAAAAGTGTTGTGTATATTATTGCTTATTTAGGAGGGGACATTGTTTTCATACCTTTGAGTCTATATGTTGACATGCTGAGCTTTAAACAAACAGGCAGTTGAGGATACTCATTTGAGTTCCTTTATTTTGGTGCTTCTCTGTTCCACAACATCATAAAGTGTTAAATAAGGCATAGTTTAGAGTTGTCCAAAAGTGACAGTTAAACAGCTTCAGGAGGACAAAAAGCTATGGTAGCATTTAATCTTTCACCTTTTCCCCTCCTCCTCCAGTGTAAAGGAGCTGTAAGAATCATCCTGTCCTCTCCCCACCCCTGCCGTGACCTCCTGCTTCTGTTCCTTGGCCTGTGAGCCACCGATTCAGTGTCATACAACCAACAAGCCATTTGTATCACCTCAGATTTAAACTCCTTAACTACTTTCATTGTTAAATTGTCTGAAGCATCCTTTCTCTTTTGGACAAGCCCTACGGAACTGGGCTAGTAAGGAAACCAAGTTCAAGGCAGCCAGCTGCATCAGTGGTTAATGCAGGTCTGCAAATGTGCTTTTAATTTTTCTGAGGAAGCTGCTGTTTGTTGGCTGTCAAAGCAGAAAAATGTGATTTTTTTTTTTTGTAGTTACAGCTTTCCAAGAAAAGCACAATGCTTCACCGGGGGAAAGTGAATGGTGAGGTCTTAAAAAAAATTCTGTCTTTTTTCTTAAATCTCTGTAACACCTTGGGAATCAGGATTAGGTTGAAAACTTGGATCATTCAAAATTTTGAAACTATTAAAATGAGTAACAGCTTTGAACACTGAGCTGTAGGAGGATGCTGTCAGCTAGATGTTATTTGATTCAGGATGTGCCAGCTGTCCTATTAGGCTGCTTCCTCAGACTGAGGTTGACTGGGATACTCATTTCCCTTTACACAGGGTAAAGGTCAGTCTTTTTTGTTGGTGTACAAATCATCAAATTGTAAGGGGGAAGACGAAGTGTTTAAATAGTTATATTTTTCTTAATACTAATCTACTTCCTATATCTGAAATGCTGCAGTAACTGCAACTAAAATGTGAGCCGACCTGTAAAAGAATAGCAGACAATTTATAATCAATCCAAAGACCCTGTCTGCAAACTGGATCTAGAAGTAATTAATAACTGAACCAAAATAAGAATAATTATCTGAGTCTCTAATACCTGAGGCTATTTAATTGGTTAAAAATTGTGAGATTTAAAAATATAACCAGACTAAACATCTTAAACCTATTCAAAAAGCTGTTACCAATTTTTTTTTTCCTTGAAATGTAGGGAAATCCTCTTGAGGGGTGAGCTAAATGCAAAAAGGACAAGAAAGTTCAGAAATAGGAAAATTGTTATTAAACAGCAGTCTCTAAAAGTATTATTTAAGGGGAAGCAGATCCCAGCAGCATCCTCCTCAAAGGGGAAGGAAAACTGTTGCTGAGAAATATTTGACCAGATAAGTTTTTTGTTCCCTTTTTGTTCTGGGTATGTCTTCTGGGAGGTCTAGAAGCTAAACACATTTAGCTTGCTGTTTCATCACAGTCCTTGGACAAAGCCATGGATGGTCTCACAGTGAGAATAGCAAAGACAAGCTGATGATTGTAAACAGTAGAAGGAACCCAAAAAATAAAGAAAAGATAAAAAAATTCAGGAGTCTTCTGCATGGAACTAATGTAATTTTTTACTATTTTTTTAGTATCATGCTAGAGTTGTCTTTCGATGACCAAATTTTCCTAACATCATGTTCTACCAAACACAGTGGTGTTTATTCTGGGAAAGGTATCAGAAAGGCTGTTTTCTTCCACCTGACAAGAATTTGCAGTGTCATTTCCCAAATGTATCTCAGTGCTCAGCAAGAGTAAACTGGAAGGATTGAATATTTTACAGAAGTACAAAATTCTGCTGAAACCTGTTGCTTCGTTGCCTTCCAGAGAAAGATGGGTTTGGGTTTCTCTTGATGAAAATTCCTTTATTAGTTTTAAAGCTCTTCAGATAAGATAGGCATGCATCATGATCATCCTTGGCTTAGCAGAAATCATGGATTCCCTGATTGGTTCAGGAATTATAAATCTCATGAGCTTTTATTTAGTTTTAATATAATGCTGTGTCTTGATCTGAAGTGTGAGCTATAGAAGAGTCGATCAAAATGGAAAGTAAGACTCAGATTGTTTCAATGAACTGATTCCTAGAGATCTATGAGTGTTTTGCACAGTAACATTCAGTTTGCAGAGCAGGTGTCTTTGCCTCCCTACATAATGGCACACACACCTGTTGTGCTTCTGCTGCATGGCAAAAGGAGAAGGCTTAAAGAAAAAATAATGATGGGCTTGCAAAACCTTTTTCTCTAGGAAAAGGTCTGACCTGAAAGCTGAGGTGTGGGATGAGATTATGGCCACAGTTTATACCCAAGCTGAATGATTGGTGTCTGATAGTGATTTCAAAACTGTCTCCTTGCCATTTTCTCCTGCAATTCAGCTCACAGGTTGCTGCATGGGGGCACTGTGGTAGCTAGCAGAGAGTAATTTCAGCACTCTCTGCAACACCTTAAGCAGTCTTCATTCACAGCTTGGTGTGGAGTCTGTTAGTGAGAGTTTTAATGGGCTAGTTACTGAGCAGCAAGGTTTTCTTATGTAATCCCCTAAGCAGATAAGAAGTTTTTATTAAAAATGCTGCAAGGTCCTTTCAAAATAAAGCCAAGAAAATTGCCAGTAAAACTGTTACCTGTGGATCTTTGAAGGAATTCGCTTGGTCCAGAGCTGCTTATATTAATTTCCCTTCCTTTTTAGAAGATACATTGAATGGTCAGATGCATTATGTAAATGAATAAATTATCCATCCTGTATGGCGATAAAACTATTCTAGTGGAGCCCTCAGGAAAACTGAAGCGCATCAATACCGCCTGTTTTAGGCCTCCTATGTAGAAATAGCACATGATGGTTATGTATCAATGGCCCTCCAGTAGTAGTTACACAGTGATTTTCAGCAAGAGAGCTCTAACAGTTCAAGAGATGCAGTCATCTAAAAATAAATCAGCCTCTCCCAAAGTGCCCACAGTAGCACATCATAATCAAAGTTGATTACATTTGCACCCTGCATCAAATAGATGTATCAGAGTGCACCAAATCGCAGAGACCTAATGGTTCACACCTGGCAGATAGCTATTTGACATTTCACACTATTAATGTAAGTGTTCCTGAGGCATGAGATTCATAATACCATCAGGCGCCACTGTAGTGTATTAAAGAGTTATCCCAGCTAAGGCACATCACTGTGGCCATTGACTTCTTTTATTCTAACAGAATCTTCTTCTGTCATGCATCATAATAAAGACTTTGTCCTGTCTGTAGAGTGTTTGCCTCCCTATAAAGACAGCAGTGTAACCTTTTATCTTTGCTCTTTCCTGTACCACACTGACCAGAATGACCTCCTTTCCAGATGGCCCAAGTCATGTAGATAAAGTGTCAGCTTAAACACTATTCTTTCTAGCTAGGCATATACACACGCCATGGTCAAAACTTTGCAGTTGGGTTTTCCCCTCTTCCTCTTTTTAGAAAGGGTGTCCATGTGTGAATGTGTATTACTTTTCCTGCATTCAAGTGGTGAGATCTGTTCTTTTAATTTTTATGTGTACCTGCAATTTTGCCAATAGTTCCATTTTCTTCCATCGCGTCTTTCTATGCATGTTACAAAAACAGGTGGTAAACTGGCTTAGCTCACAGCCTCAGTCTTATTTAAAACCAATTATTGTGACAAATCATGTTTTACCATTATGCTTTTTTTTTTCATACTACTTCATGTTCTTTACAATTTTATCTTTTCTACTGATTTTTTAATGTTTACACCATCAATAATACAGTCATAACCAGGTGACTAGGAGAAATCTAATTATGTGGGATGCATGGCCATTATAGCTTTGAAAAAGTCTTTTAAAGCTATTAAAATAAAAAAAAAACAAACCTAATTGAAGCTCAATCAACACTCCTTCAGTTGCCTAAAGTGGACTTATTTTTATTATGAAAACATTTACAATATTAGGGGCTTTAGCAGTAGGGGTTATCTCTACCCTGCTGTCCCTTCATGTACCCTAAAATCTGATATCTTGAGATGTTTTGCAGGATGCTTTGGAGGCCACCTTTTATATCTTTTCTACTTTCCTGTGGATTGTGGTGTAGTTTTTCTTTATTATTAATATTCATAATATCTGTTTCAAATGCATAAGACTAGTTTGCTATGACAGTATTATTCCAAGGCTTTTGTGCACTAATCTGTGTTCAGATTCATCAGGAGCACAGTCCAGATAGGTGTAAAAATCTTTGTCACATTTACTATTGGCTAGCAAATACTGCAACAAAAATCATAGATATCTTTAACTATTACCTGAAGATCTTGTCTTGGTCTTTCTCAGAGATATTGCCATTGATATAAAAGAGAATTTTTCACAAAAAAGAGGATGATTTTTTTTCACAAAAAAGGGCCTTAAATGACAAGAGTTATGTGTGCAATTGAGAAGTTCGAATTCAACTGACTCATAGGTAGTGGACAGGTAATTTGGGGATGGTGCACACGTTCCTTGCAAAGAGTTAGTCTCTTCATTAGAATTCAGCACAGTGATTTCCTGGCCCATATTTGATTGACAAAGCACATACAAAGATCTTCTGAAGCTTCTATAGGAAATAAACAATGTCCTTAGGCCAAATTCCTTGTCAGTAGTCTTGAATTTTAGCAAGCAAGCAATTTATCATGTTCAGCCCACACGGGTGACAAATCAGTCTTGCAGATACTATTGTACAAAAGCATCAGGAATTTGTAAAACGGTGTTTTTGTTTTGTTTTTTTTTTCTTAAAGGAAAGGACAGCAGCTAGATTTCTGGTATGGGATGGCTTTTTATTTTTTGAAGTATCAGCATGCCCAGGAACTTTATATATTCATGTTTCATGAGTATCACCAAACTCCTGATGTTTACCTCCAAAGTCTGGTCAAAACAACAGAGCTTCACTGCAGTGATGAATAGCTAATAACACAATGATGGATATGTGTGAAAAACAAAATTAAAGGTAACAAGAAGCATAAGGAGATAGAAGTCACATTTACTTCAGGTAGCACTGCTGAGCAAATATTTTCTTTTTCCACATTTCTACTTTTTATTGCTGATGGTGTGAGAACCAATTTATTACTGTGGGAAAATTTTATTTTTATTTCTGCTTCCTGGCAAGTTGGGAAAAGCTATACCACTGGTAAAAGGAGATAGCTATTCATTCCCAATTTGAATTTGTACTCTCAGCACTGAGTTTTTCAAATTTACTTTATGCCTAAACTCTGAGGGGAAAAACCAAAATTGATTCCCTTGAAGAATTTCCATAACCACGGAACTTACGTAGTTTAACTTATAGTAATGATCTAGGGCATCCCTGGTTGTGCTGTCTCCAAAAGAGAGTGGACTACTATTGTTCTCTGGATTTCATAGTTTAAAAGGCTGATATACTAAAAGAGAGCAAAAGGAGGCATATAATTGCTTTTTTTCTTTTTTTTTTTTTTTATTGTTCAAATCTAGGAATACGGAGGACATAAATTTTATTAAATACGAGAGTAGGGGGACTGTAGAAACCTTTGGAAGAGCAGGGTGCTCAAAGCAGAGCTTGCAGAATCAAGTCGTAGGGACAGTTGTTAATACAGTTTGTATAAAACAATTCATATTCTTCCTTACCCCACGCCCAAACCAATACTGGAATTAGAAAACAGCTATACCTTTAAGTGACTGTATTATTTTTCATTCAGACTTTATCCAAATAGTGACTAGGGAGTGATCATAGTTAAGATCACTCTTATAAAAGATTAACCCTTATAATAAATTCTTCTATAAAATATTCTATATTCTCTAGTAAAAAGATATATCTTCAATATAAAGAAGCCTCATATCATAAATGACAAAAGCTCTTTCAAACATCACCTGAGGCACTGGTAAAATGTAGATACAGCGCTCCACAATATGGTTTAGTGGGAATAGTGGTATGGGTCAGAGTTGACTTGTTGATCTTGGATGACTTTTCAAACCCTAATTATTCTGATTCAATGCTCAAAACTCTAAGTTGTGATATACAAAGATATAGATACACCATCTGTTGATACTTTTATTTCTGTTAGTATTTGAAGGTAAAAGAAAGTCATGCCTTAAATCAAACTATATATATATCTATACGTGTATATATATATATATGTATGTATGTACTTGCACAGAAAAAAATTGCCAAAACCAACAGTTGTTGGTAGGATTTGTAGGATTGACAATTAACAGAAACAAATAATTCAAAATTAGGAAATGTTCTCTCTATAACAGTGAGATTTTCTTTAAGGAAAAAGTGATTCTTAGTAGCTACCATTTATTTCCAAACAGAAATGAAAGATATTTAGTTGCACTGTCTGAATTCCAATGCAAATGATTACTTGTTACCTAAAAGAAAGATCTAAGAAGATTGTTTAAGGGAATGTATGAAATAATTAAAGTTTTGTTTGTTTTGCTTTCCTTGAGGAAAAAGCTGCTGCTCTAAGTATTGATTGAAAGAATGATTACTTGGAAAGTAAACATGTTTGGTTTTTTAAAAAAGGAAACAATGTTAATCTCTTTAATCTACAAGGAATAAAGAAATGAACTCCTAAATAAGCAGTAAACTGCTGCAAAGTCACTCTTAATTATTCTTCTCTAAGAGTTTCTAATTCTAACTACTCTTTGTAGTTCTAGAATAATGTGCATTACTTTTTGTCCTTTGCTTCAACTATCTGTAGTTTAATCTCTCAAACTATAAAACTACTGGATTCTTTAAGCAGTCCTTGATTAAAACAATTCTTAGTAGTCTTTTAATTCTCAAAGTATAAGTAGTTGAGATGACAGAAATCTGATTTTAAAGAAATTCTAATTGATTGGTGTGTTTTCGAAAAAGCAGATGGGATCTGTAATCATTATAGTTTATTCTAATTAAGTTATAAATGTTGTGTGATATTATCTGAAACAAAAATGACATCTGTGACCAATGCTGTTCCTTGAGCAAGTATGTTGTCTAGAATCTGGTGCCTCTTAAGCTTTTTCTCTTCTCACTAGACAGTGATGAACGTGGAACATACTGCTCTTTTTAGGACGTCTTTAAAGAACGACAGTAACATGTTGGAGTTACGATCTGAAAGGGCCATAAATGTGTTCAGAGAAGAGTATACTCATCCAGACATATTACAACACCTTAGTGAGGTGATTTCAAATGGAAATTCCTCATGCCAAAAGTTCTTAGGTAGCATTTGGCAGGCTTATGTTATCCTGCAGATGAGAAAGCTTTTGGCTACAATGAAAATTATGTTTAAAAACTATATAATTCAGCTTCACTTTAAGAGTTGTGATAATTTACTTTATTATTTGGAGATGTTCCACTACAGATGTTCACAGAACCCACTGCATTTTGACAAAACCTTTCTTAAGGAAAGTATCTTGGCACAATAATGGTGTGTATGTAGGAAAGAGCAGAATGAGCTCCTCTGAAACAGCTGCAAAGCTTCAAAGAGGGTGCAAGCTAGAGCAAAGGGCTTCATTTAGACTATGATACAACTTCATGGGTCTGTTCTTTCAGAAATCTTTCCTCTGAAAGAAAGCAAAATATTATCCCTATCTGAAAATATTTAGAAACTAAAGAGTTCTTTATAGTACTTCAAGGTTAATATATTTTTATTTATATTGATATTGACTGAAATGGCTTCTTCAGGTTTATAGTATGTTTCTCCTCTCAAAAGCTGCTTGCAGGTTAAGATACCACTAAATGTTTTAGACACAATTGCCGAGAGTATTGTAGACTTGTAGTTAAAAGTCTCTTGACTCTCAAAGTCTCAAAGACTCTCTTGAAAAACCCAACAATTTAAGTAGTGTAACAGAATACTGGATCATTTTCCTGGATAGAGCCAGTATGGGAAGAGCTGAGGGAAGTGCAGTTGATCTTAGATGTAAATACTTTTTTGGGGGGGTTTAGGGGATTTTTGCTTTTTTTTCCCTTTAATTCAAAAAAGATAAAATATATTTTATCCAGTCTAATAGTTGAAATTGGAACTTCAGAAATAAAGTATGTAACTGTTCATTTAAAAACAAACTTTTGATACATGTTAAGTAACAACTCAGAAGTCTAGTTGGACTCAAGTTGAAAGCTTAAAAAATTAGATATGCCACTGGATTTTTTTTTTAATATTCTTTATTAGATTGTACCCTAGGCTTCAGAGTTTACTTGCCTTACAGCTGATTTGTTTCCAGAGGTGTTAGACTTGTGCTATAAATTTTACATCAATGCTGTTTCATGCCTACACTGCTGATTTACTTTAACACTGCATTGTTCTTTGAAATTTCTTAAAGGGTGAGTAAACAGAGCGAAAACCGACATTGCCTTCTGCCCTTTTTCCCATTGCTGCTCCCCTTTTGTTGCTCAGACTTCTGTTCAAGGGCCTTCTGGTCTAATCCCATGTAAAGGACTGATACCTCTTGCTCTATTACTTTTTACTTTTTTGTGTCTAGTGTTTCTTTTATCTAAAGAGAACTGTAACTGAGTGTATGAAAATACAAAAATCTAGCCTGTTTGTCTCACATCTCTTAAGAGAGATTAAAAATTGTCAGCTAAGCTTCCCTAGTAGTAAGAGCTTAAGGTTGGACTTGGTCAGTTCATATATTTACCTCATGCATCCAGTTTTGGTGTGAACTAAAGCAAACAGTGTTTAGGTGTCTGTTCATGGTATTAAAGCTGTATAAGCCATCCAGGACTCTTATTTTCCTTCAGCTGTTTGGACTAGCAGAAGCCACAAGTCAACTACCAGGGAAAGCATCACAGCTGTGGACATTCTAACTACATTTGATGGGAGACAAAGGGGCATGACAGATTTCTTTACTCAGTCTTTGGTACCTGTATATGTGATGAAGCCCTTTATATTTTGAGAGTGAAATGTGTATTTGTGCATTTGGAAACTTCTGCCTTGTTCCTTCTTCTTTTCCCCCTCCCTGTTCGGTCAATGTAATAAGGAGTTTGGTCTTTGAATTAGCAGTCCTTGATTTTTATAAATGGAGAAACTCATTTTCCTGTGGGTTTTTTTTTTCGGTATTTTTTTTCAGATAGTCTGCAGACTAGAGTTCATTCTTTGTGTTTCCTGTAGTTACAGTGGGTTTTTGAAGATTTTATTTCTTTAAAATAGAAATATGTAAATGACCAAGGCACAGTCTTAGAGTTTAGAATCCAAGTCTACTGGGACCATGCCTAAGTCCGGCTCTTTTCTTCCCTAAGATAAACAGTTACATCTTCAAATGAGATATTTATGGTGCCACTGCAAATAAATGTGAATGGAGAGCAACTGATCAACATCAGAATATAATCAAACTTGTATCATCCATTCCATACAACAAAAGGCTGTCTTTCAAGTTAAAATTACTTTCCTAATCAGCTAATTTGGCTGTGGCAGTGTTCCACTGTTTTAAAGATGCTGTAACTAGCATTAGTCTTCATTTCTGATAATGACAGCTAATGGCTAACAGGGATAATGGTGAGTTGTGCATGTTTCTTAATGAAAATGCAATTAATTCTCAGGGGCAAGGTTTCTTTAAAACATTAAAGAAAATAATGAGTGGCAGCAGTGTAGCACACATTTCATGTTTTCTCTTTCCAAAGAAGGATGGAATTTCATTTTCTGGCACTTATTTGGAACAGAAAAGCTCTTCAATGAATCTTGAAAGAGAATATATAAAAGATCATTGCATTCAAGAAATAACCAACTGGATAAGAAATGCAGATCAATGTGAATTAACTGCAAGTGGTAGAAGATTCACTAATAGCACCTCAACAATAAAATTAATTATACTATTATATTTTATTAAATAATTATAGTCTACAATTTTGTATTATATTATACAATATGTTGTACCATACAATATTATATTGTAAATATTTTATTGTACTATATATAGTAATATATAATTTATTACATAACATAAATGATGTTTATTAATATATTATATTTAATGTAATTAATAAAACCACAGTTTCATAGATTTGCCAGTGTCATTAAGATTGGAAGGGAAAGGCTGGATTCTGAGAATGGCTTCTGCAGTTAACAGTCCACAAATATACACATTGCTGAGGTGTAAGACAGTACATGGAATAAATATTATTGCATGAAGCACTGTATGACAACCAAGAAATTAGAAGTACATAAACATATCCTTAACTATATTCAAGAATAAATGGTAGAGATATTTTAACTTAGGAGGCTTACTTACTATTTTTTTACAAGCTGTAGTACAAAAGTTTTTATTTCTTTTAAAATGAATAAAATGTTTGAAGAAGACATTGACAGTTTCAGATATTGAGGAAGACAGTGTGTAGATAAAAGGGGAAGAAAAATATAAGGTAGTGCTGAACTTAGATAAAAAGGAAATAAAAGGTTCTGTGATCAGAATAAAAGGTACATGCTGCAGTATAGCTTTGCTTTCTTCTTTTTGACATCCATCTTTAACTACTAAACTGCAGTGGGTGTTAATGTTCATACAGCAATTTCCCTAATCACTGGCCTGTTAGAGATATTTTTCTCCCTGTCCAGGCTACAAGGTCTTGGGGGGTTTTCTTTGTGTTTGTCTTCTTTTTTTTTCTGGGGGTACTCCCCCTCTTCAGAACTTGTACTTGCTCATTTGTTTTATCATCTTGTCGCACTGTAGCTGTTTCAGATCACCTTATACATAAAAATGAACAAAAGCATTCTCAATGCTGAGACTTGTGTTACTCTATCATCTGTTCTCCTCCTCTGGAGCAAGTTGCTCAGCTATTCACCCTTTCTAATGTTTTCCATGTACATGCTTCCTGTTTGATGATTGTCTCTATAGCTTGTGCTTTAGACTGACTGTTTTAAACATAGATGGAGAGTATACAACTAAGAAGTTTTTTCAATGCGTTTTGGAGCTCTGTAATATATATGATTTACCTTCTGTGGCTGAAAATGAGGCTAATAGGAAGGACAAGGCAGGTTTGTCTTATCCTTTATTTATCTGCATATATTTCAGAGCCATAAGGTCAAAGAAAATACCTGATTATATTTTACAGGCTATCCAGAGCAGTAAGAACATCCTAACAGTTGTTACCTTTTAGAGTTACTATCATAGTCCTAATAATTGACAACTAGGGCTATGCATGACTGATGTACAACTAAACACAGCAAAGTATGCTTGGTGCCACTTGCTTCTGAGGACCATTATTTTTATTATAATTATTTGAAGTAGCAATTATAATTTCAGTTATTCCAGGTAAACTGTTTTTAGAGTGTCCCTGCTAGAGGGTGAATGTTTATTCAGCTTGGCACTTTGTCAGTGAGGAAACATTCAAGCAATATTGCTTCCCTCTCTTAGAGACACACAAGTACATGCAAAATAAATGCAGAAGGATACAACCAGAGACAATCAGCATTCCATTTTTTTTTTCCAAAATGGCTTAGCTTCCTCACACTTCCGCTAATTCTTCCACACTTCTGCTAATTCTCTGCATCAGCACGTTGTTGATCTTAAAGAATTTTGCAGTCATTCCACATGTGTAGGGATCATAATTTCCACTTATCCATGTAGAACAGATTCACACTGGAAAGTGCATTTAAGGACATTCTTCTGTCTCAGATATCTAGTCTTTGCTGCCAAAATGACTAGAATGTGTATGCTCCTGGGTGCTGTGCAGGGCCTTGCCCTGGGGCCTCTGTATCTGCGAGTTTTTAATGGGTAGAAAAAAGGTTTAATTTTCCGTACGATCATCCTGGCTGTGTGAAACTGGGAGCCTGATGTATTGGCCAAAGTAAAAACTCCTCAGACGGACTTCCACATGGACACATGTGAAAGGAACTTAGGTCTGGGAACCAAGTCCTTTCCCACTGCTCTGTAATGAGAGATTTAGAAATAGATGGCCTTTGTAATAATTTCAGAGCATAGAAAGGTTGTTCAGAATTTCTGTGATAAAAGTGAAATTTCTCACCACCTCAGTGTTGCACCCCGAATGACTTAGCAATAAGTTAGAGTCAAAATATCAAATAGCCTTTTGGTGTCACATTTATTCTTTTGAGTAGCAAGGAGTTTTAAGCCTTTATGTTCTTGTTGAAAAATAAATGCATCAAATATCTAATAGACTTGCTACTCAGATATTTATGCTCTAGGAAGTTGAATGTTGTACAAATGGATGAATTTTTTTGCTGCAGAAGTAACGTCAATTCAATTGGTAGAAGCCAAATCCAAGCAAAACAGAACAAAGCAAATATCTTTGAAATTCTACCAGTCTGTGTCTATGCATGCTGTAAGTTCACATGTTGATTCACATGGATGTAGTAGTGGGGGACTGTGTTTCTTCTCCCCTAATTTGTTTACATAATGTTTTATTTGCTTAGAATGTGGATAGAAAAAGGTCAAGAGCTCAGTCTGGTCTTCAGACAGTTCTGTTGGTGGAATCACAGTGATTTAAGTTAAACATTTCTTAGTTATACATACTTTGTTGTGAACAGACCAGCATCTCTTTCCAAGAAGTTGATCGATTAGAATCCTGCGTAAGAATTTCTTCAGTAATATTGCAGAATTTTAGGGAAAAAATTGGGGGGGAAAAAAAAAAAGAGAGAGAAAGAAATTAATTTTATAAAACTTACCAAGAATAACAAACTAGTAATATTAACTAGTAATAATAGTAGCAGCCTTTTGGATTTTCAGTGTATTTTAGAAAGTGGTTTTAATCCTGATTTTATCCTTAACAAGAAGTGAGGAGATAGATGGCAGTATGACATACCTGGCTACTAGTTTGGTGTTGTGAAATATTTATGTTCCTTAAGAATCTTACCCTAGAAATTGTCCCCATTCCTACAGTACCGATTCAAAGGGTAGAGTAAGAGAGATCTTAAATCCTGTTGTTCTCACCATATGTGCTCACAAAAGTCTCTAAGAATCACTGAAAAACAAAACTTTATGAATTTTCTCTGCTTTACAGTGGATGAACACTTAGTGTCTTTATTTATTTTGATGCTAGAGATAATAAATTAAAAGAGAAATGGAGGAGGGGAGGAAAGCAGTAGTATATTCCCAGTATAAATAAATTCTGTTGTAATAGTAGAAAATAATTGCATTTATACTAAAAAGTTAATGGTATAAACTTTTTTCATTTAAAATATTAAAATATTAAATATTAAAAATTAAAATTAAATTTAATTTTAATTAAAATATTAAAATATTTTTTTCTACACTCAGTCAGGATTTGACTTCTGTGGCATCACTGAGTAGAGTATGTTAATTCTTTTGAAGACTCTGATCTGTCTGCAGTTTCCCAGATACGTATAATTCCACTTGACCCACAGGTTCTCCTTAATCCTGTTCTTCAGAATGACTCTGATAGGTCACTCACACTCTCTCCATTTCACAAGGAGGACATCTTAAGTAAAAGGCAAATAGTTGCCATACCTCAAACTGAGAGTTCTGTTTTACACTTGTACCTTACTGAGTCCTTGATCTTGCCATCTTCCTATAATTATTAGAGAAGCTATGTCTGCATGTCTTTCACTGTTGGGCAAAATAAACTCTTTTGGCAAGCTTTTTCTTAATTTCTAATTCATTGGAACACGTAGGTGAAGTTGAATAAAACTGTGTTTCAGAGGAACAGAAGGCCAGTGCCTGCCACAAAGCTGCCCAGGGGAAAACTCTGAAGCACCACTTCTTATCCTGGGCACCAGTGTCTATGGTACAGACATGGCACTGCTGTTCTGAGATCCAGAAAGAGGCATGAAATTGTCTTACTGTTATTTTCAGAGCAACATGCACAAAGCTGAGATGTATTGAATACTGAGTCACTCTGTTCTGCTAAGACAGATACTCTGCAGAGTATTACAGTGGAAAATAGTAGTCATTTATTAGTAGTTTTGAAAAAATAATTTGCAATAAACCCACATTTCTTGAGGAAAACATACATAGCATCTTATTTGGTCAGAACACAGTTTAAATAAGTAAATAGCTTAACATAGCTTATGAATTGCAGTAAAGAATTATATTTTTAAATAAAGCAATCAATTTTTTCCCTAATTCACAGAAAACAAGAAGAGATGCTCCTAAATGTTGTCAGAATGCTTTTAGAACAGGAAATTCATCATCTGCCTGAAAATGAAAATTGGTTTTATGAAATAGTGTAGACAAAAATAAAAGGCATACATTTACTTGTCTTCTGATATATTGGCTATATTATTATACTATGCATCTTTAGTACTTGACCTTACATGTCACTAATATAATAGACATTTTATGATACAGTTACATTGAATGCTCTTTGTGAATACTGCACTACATCCCAAGGTTAGGATAAAGATAAGATGCATTAAAACAATATCTCTGATACTATTAATAAAGAAAATCAATCATTCTGCCGCTTCCTGTTCCCTTGCTTGCAATTTCAAGATCAGCAGCTTCCAATAATTATTTTTCCAGCTCAACTGGTATGGTTGCTGCACAGAAACTCTTCTAGGCTTGTTTCCTGTGAAAGGCTTTGACAACATTAGTGATGGAACGCTAATGGTCTTTTTTTATTCAAACATATTGCCATTCTGAATACATGAAAGGATTGTGATTGGGGTTTTGTTTTTGTTTTGTGGTATATACATACGCTCTGTTTCTATTTACACTGGTAGATTCAGCTGCTCTGGCTTCATTGGCAATGCAGTTTCTTTGAAGTGACTGCTGCCAGGTGTATTCATCTGATATGTACAGTAAGTGTTGGGGTTTTAATTGCAGCAGAGGAGGGCAAGGCAATAGAAGTAACCATCCAAATGATGGAAGAAAAATAATGTAAGAAAATATAAGAAATTTAATGTAAGAAATTGAAACAAACAAATGAGAAGTAGTATAAAATTCAGAAAGAGGATACTATGAAAGCTGGTTGCTATTTAAACAGCATAGCAATAGCTGTTGATGAAGAAACAGTATTTCAAAGGAGGAAAATTTAGCTGTTCAGTGAAAACAATGGGGGGAAATGCTGGAATGCATATTTTTTCATTTTTTAAAGTTAGACCCAGAAAGACCCTTGAAAAATGAAATTTAAAAAATGGACTTATTCCCCTTGTGTAGGACAAAGGCATGCAATGGGAGGTTGTCCTTGTATAAGAGAGAGAAGAAGCATAGTAGCCATCAAATGTGGCAAAAGCTTTCATACCAGATAGGATAAATCTAGAGATATTATATGACTGGGCGTGCTGGAGTTTCTAGACACTACAATTTAAATAATGTATTAGAGACATCCATAAGTACTCAGCAGAAAGTCCAATAGGAATGAATGACCTCAAACTGATCTGATGTAGCCACATAAGTCAGGCATATCTTCACTGACCTGAAGACATGTGGCAGTACAAAATCAAAGTTACTTCCAAAACTAACATTTGCAGCTGGCCTTTCTGAGAAATGTGTTGTGCAAGGACAATATGCTGTTACAAATCTACTTCTAGAGGTATCGCTGGAATGAATAAACTGGAATTCCAGCTGTTCACAGATAATAAAACAGAAAGAGCTGCCAGGAAAATGGCAAAGCAGAAAAAAATGTCCTCTGGAAATATCTCAAAATTTTCCAGCAGTAATAAGAAACATGAAGCAAAGTGTAGGGTGACTCTGAGGATGTTGGTGTGTCAAGTTTTACCATGTGTCATACAATAAAGCTACAAAAATATGCTTATAAATATATATTAGCATGTATGGCTGCATGTACATTGCATGCATTTATTAAATCATCTAGTTCTGTATACTTCAAAGCGCTTCTTGAACCACCACTTTTCTATCAGATGGAGATCATCTATCACACAACAATAATGTTTTTGAACATTTACCTCTGTGGTTCTACCTGCTGATTTGTGACATCACTGCTTCAATCACTATTCTGCTGCAGCAGTTATTTTGGGGTGAATCTCTTTCTTCTGTTTTACAGCTGATGAAACATATTTAGAGAGCTTCTTAGCAAAGACCTTTAAAACTGAGTCAACGTTATCCCTTCATTCAGGTTTTTTGTAGGTTCCAGCCCTTAAATCTCCATGTGCCTTTATTTCTGATAGATTAACTCTGAATTCCAGCTTCAGATATCCACACTAGGTGTTGATCAAATAGAGGGCTTTTTTGTGTTGTTTTTTTGTTTGTTTTTTTTTTTTTTTTAACTAACAAGTTGAACTCCAGCCATTGCACTGTAAGTGCTAATTGTCTGGTTGTCCTCTAGTGACATTGTGCAATAAACTTTAAGCAAACTGTAAGTTCACACAAAATGTAGTCCGAACCCAAAGTTGTCAAAATGTGTTGAAATATCTTGTTTCAATGTTTTTGCTGAAATATTCTGGAGGCTGAAATATTGTTATAGGCATCTGTTTTACAAATATATATCTAAAAGAGCAACTATATTGCAACTTTTTATTACCATGAAGATTAATAAACATCTCAGATTTCTTGCCACATCATGAAATATATATATATGACGATATTCTGTATTCTGTCTTTCTGTATTGCAATGGTTTCTTTTACTTTAGCACTACATACAAAAAGCCAAATTGAGCAGAAAACTGATAGGTTTTCTTTTGGTGGGTTTTTTAAGGGTTAATCAGAAAGTAGAACTTTCTCGGTTTTGGACTGGCATGTAATTAACAATGAAATAAATTACAAGGTGAAGAAAACTTCAGTGAAGCCTTAGTGCTCTGCCTAAGGTTGAGGCTTTTTTGTCTCAGGTGCTCCTGTGAGAACAGGCTCACCTAGAAACATTTGTACTCATTTAGAATTTCTGCTAAACAACTTGATACTTTCAAAAGTATTTCATATGCTCAATATGTTGTACATAAAATAAATAATTGTCTTTGTTTTTTCAATATATTAAAGTAGAAGACAATTAAGGGGACACTGAAGGAATAGTCTACATTACTCTGCTCTATTTTGTGGATAAAGTACAATATTCCTGAGTACAGACAGGAAAGACCATTTTGCAAGTGTTAAATGTATATATAGAGAGGAAATTCTAAAAATATTTGTGAGTTACTGCATTTTTTCATTGAAATCACATTGTACACAATGTAAGAATATTTGTAATGGAAACAAAAGCCAACAATGTATGCCAGAAAGAAGGTAATCGGCTGGACTTGTAATTTTACAAGTGAGCCTATATTTCATCACCCACAAAGTTGCAAATAAAGCACCTCTGCACCTAGCTAGTAGCTTTTTCCCTTTTTGATATCCCAGCACATTTCATACTTGCAAGTGCTGAGATGGTGTTGCAATGTTTTTTCATGCTGATGACTGCAAATACTCAGTTCTGCCATTTTTTCTGCATGGTTTAAGTTTACAATCTAGTAAAAGATTTAACTGGATACAGATTTCTCCTAGTTTTAGTGAACTACTCTCTAAGTAGTTATGAAAATATTTTGTTCTGCTGTACTGGATCAAAACCTTTGTGCTGATCAAGTTTCGGCTGAATTGCATGAAGGTTTTTTTTTTTTTTTTCATGAAGTAATATTGCTGTTAATGAAGAAAGTGAGAAACTGAGTTTTGGATGTTTTGCTTTTGTTTTTTTTTCTCAGTGATGTTAATACAAGCCTGTGCTGACATATGGCATTTTTACTTCAGAAGATTTGCTTATGTACACTTAAAAGTATCTTTTCAAAAGTATTGACTTTGAAAATTTTACATTTCTCCACTCTCTCATGAACTCTGGAAACAGAAACCTTCTTTAAAAGTATTAGAAATTACTCCTTCTGGCACTTGTATATCCCCATTAATGTTTCAGACCTTATGCCTTGTACATTGATTTGATTATTTTGCTTTCTGTAACTGAATTAAACAAGATGGAAACCATACTCTTAAAAATTAATAATAATTTTTTAAAAAAAAGTTTTTAAGGGAAAGTATGTCCAAGAAGCAGGTTAGTGTAACACACCACAACTTAGAGATGCAGCATGACTACAGACATCTATTGAACATCAAATTAAGTTTATTAAGTTTATTTAAGTTTATTAAGCTATGTGACACTGGCACACAGAAACCTTCATTGAAAGCTCAGTCTTGATTGCTGCCAGTGAAAATCAAGAATGGGGAAACAGAGTTGCCTTCAAGGATTCTAGGTCAGGCTTTGAAAACAGAAGTGACCTTGCCAGATGTGCAAATCAGGAAGATTTCAAGTGTAGTAATGTCTTTGTTTTATGATATTTATATCTTCTAACTCACAGACCACATTGAAGCGTGATGTGCCAGTGACTGTTGAGTCAGGGCAAGAAAATAGGTAACAACTTTAGATACATAAAAATGATTCTGATTAGGAAGATTTTTCTGCTAAAATTGTTTATAGCAAGACAGACCTGGCTGTCAGGACACAAACAACAAGGCATGGGACCACTGTGCTATTTAGATGATTTATTGCCCTGTCGCCCTGAAAACTCAGCTTCTGAGCGTGCTAACATAGTTTTCTAAAGACTTTCCCAGGACAGTAACTGTAAACATAGATATGTGTACATTCTTTCTGTTACACGTCTTGTGATGGGCATCTCTCATGGCCAGTGCAGTGAGAAAGTGTTATCCTGACCATCCAATCTCTGGCCGTGGTCAGAAGCCTATAAATCCTGGGAGGAAAAATAAACTCTCTCTTCACCACACTTCGACCTGTGTCCGTGTGATCTATTCATCTTCAGCGGCAACATTGCCCAAATAAGTCAAATAAGAGGTCAGCCTCAAAGGTGTGAGATTTGGAGAGGAGCAACAAGTCAGCCAGAGCTCAAAGGTGACAGTCACGAGTTTCTTCTTCACACAGCAACATATAACATTTTGGTCCAATAGACAGTTGACACGAAGTTTGTTTTGACTATATAACTTATCACCTTTGCTAAGTTCTGTCACACTGCATCTGTCTTTCAGCCAGTAGATTATTAGGTCACGTACACACATACACCTTTATCATAACTTCTAGATCCCTAGCCTGCTCTATAAATCACACTATTACAACTCAAAACTCTTCACTATCCTACCTAACACTATTTCTTAGTTAAGGCATATTCTTACTTACAACTGTAGGAACATTTATGATTTCTCTGCTTAATGTCAATGTACTTTTACCACTACATTAACACAAGCTCTTTCAAAGACTACAGGTCAAACCCTTCAGCATCTATGGAAGTTTCTATTTTTCCATTTCCCACACCTGGCTAGGGTGTAAGGGCATGTGAGGTTGCAGTGGCATGGAATGAAGAAGGGGAGCTGAAGAGCTTGGAAGCGGGTGGGACCCCAGCATTGCAACCTTCCTCATGAGGAAATTTGCCTTCCTGCCATCCCAAAGTGAACCCAGATGCTTTAGGCTCCTTATTGTCCTATAGATATAAATGCTCATCGTACAAATGGTGGATTATGTAGACTTCCATTGTCCCATGGTTTCTCTGCAAAATACTACTAAGAAAAAAGAGTAATGATGTGTGTCATTAGTGACAATGTGTGGGGATTAGTGAGATGCTAGGAATAAAAAGAACACCAAAAAATACAGCCTAAATTGGATAAAGGTAAAACAGAGTCTTTGAGGGCTTATATTCTCCCTTAAATTTTCTATTTACCAAACATGAATCAGGAACTGAGAAGATGGATGAGCTGCTGCTCTTGTCTTGGTTGTTGGTGTCTAAAAAGGGTGTGACATATTTTTGAGGGAAGGCTTTGAGATACGCAGTGACTGCTGTTATCAATGTTGAACTGTGCATCCTAAGAGTCAGAAGTGTTTTCATTTCTGTTTGTATCCCTGTGGCTGCTGTCAACATGTAAAATGCATCGCTACCCTCAGGCTAAAGTCAGATATATGTCAACTCCAATAGGACCTGCAAGATTGTGGAATTACATTATGTTTGATAAAAGAATAAGAAAACTGATATCCTTAACGGACACTAGCTATTTCCTGAGAAACAAACACTGTTTCACTCATGCCATGTATTTTCAAAGGACCTTCTTGAATTTAACATTCAGTACTTTAAAAGGGTTTTCTTTGATTACATATTAAAATCAACAATATGTTATAAGATTAGAATTTTTAAAATCATAGATGGTTTGCAATAATTAGTTCATTGGTTTTTGAGACACTCAGATTTTCAGAAATATCTTTGTATGCCATGAAAGACAAGTTGTGTCACCTCAAGAACTGCAAACCGGGAAAGCAAAATCACCAGGCACCAATGAAAATCTTGAAAACTAGCAGAAACATTAGTACAGCTTGAGAATAGCTATTTAACACAGCATCAAGGTTTTGCAATCATTTACAGTCATGCAACAACAGAACAACATCCAAAAAAGCAAATTCTCAATTAAATGTAGCATCCAAAACAGGGTAATTCTCTCAGAGAAGAAATCTTTGCTCTATGTGACTTGTTTTTTTGGAAAATTAAACTACATTAATACTGAAGTGAATTCTAAATTCCCTAAGGAAAAATTAATACAGTAGCAGCTCTTCCACAGCTTACTTTAGACTGATAAGATATATTTTATCCTTCTGTTTCTTTTTATTATCCAGTGTAACATTTTAAAATAACTCTCTTAAAATAATTTTATTTTAATATGTCTGTGAATGTCTCATTGCCCTCACATGGCCCCTACAGCCAGATTTGGCACTTATAAACACACCTAGTGTCTCCTGTGTCTGTGTGTTTCAGGATAACAGAAAGTCTGCTCCCTTTGATAATGTCAGTGAGCCATACAACAGTTCAGCAGACATTGACTCAAATCATGTATGACACGGCTACATAAATATTTCATATACACCAAATGGAAGTATGGAGAAGTTGCAGGGAAAAATAAGACAAAATGTATTCCTCTACAATTTAAACAGGGAGGAAAAGCCATCATAAGGAGAATTAAGAAGTGACAGGTTAACACTTGCATTATGAATTGTATTCTACTCATGTTTCAGGGCAGGATGCATCTTGATGAGCTGGGCAAATTCAGATGTGGGTTCTTCAGAATGAGAAGTGTGGCCATATTATCCTCTTGTTTCTTGCATTCATGTGTTTTAATATGCAGTAGAGTTGTCTTCTTAAAAGCATTGTTGGATGCATTTGCAGAGTAGGTTTTCCATAGAAAGTGTGGTACTATTACAAATAATATTTTGAATACTTTGAACAAATGGTTGAAGTAAAAGTTCACTTATATGGATTCAAAATCTATTAAGGCAATTCTAAAATCTGTTTCTTTGCCTCTTTTTCTGGTGATCTGCTGTACTTACAGATAAGCCTAGAATCGAGGTGTAGGTAAAATTCTTGGTTGCAGCTACTTTTAAAAATTATTTTGGAAAGAATGAAAAGATAAAGTGGTAAAGGCAGAGGAGGAGGGTGGGAAGAAAGAAACACTGCTGTAATTCAAATAAGTCCATTTAAATTTAGGCATATATGAAAAACTTTTTTTTTTCCTGATTATGCAGAACATATTCAGAATGTGAAACAAGTGCAGGGTATGAAAAATGCATGAGAAAAATGGTACTCTCACTCATGAGATTGCACACGAATGAAAACATTAGCTGTGAAGAGGTTGAGCTTTCCCCATTTTCTTTTTAGTTTCATGCCACTTCTGGGACTAGTGCTCTCCTTCAAGTAAATGCTATTGAAATTCTACTGGTCCTATAGCATTTTTAAGCGTAGCTGGCAGAAAATAATTGGTTATCTTGCTGCTGCTCCTAAAACAGTCAGAGTTCCCAGGCTGCTGTCTCTCGTCACCTGAGAGAAAATACAGTGAGAAAAAAGCACAGATATTGTTGTGATGGTGTTCCTCAGGTCATGATCACAAAACATGGTTTTTCATAAATGTAAAATATTTTGCAAAGACATGTACATGTTCTTAAGAAAAGTCCACCTGAAGTCAGAACAGTTGTGTGTGCATTTGCAGCTCACCTGTTTGTATGATCACAGCCCATCTCCCTTGAAAATCTGATCCTCTAATAATATTAACAATGGTATAATCATACAGTATTTATGACAGAAAAGCTAATTTTTACCCAAACCTTCAGAAACACAATGGGAACTGATTCCATTATGGATTGCTGGACTTAGGGCTCAGTTGGTTAAAAAAAAAAAAAAAAATCAACCTAATTACGACAGTTGTAGCTTAATAGTGTCATAGATTTGCTGCCTGCTGCTGATGTAAGGTATGCTTAAAACTAAATTTGTAAGTAAAGTCCATTTGCCTACATTTAGGATATGGTTTAAGAGACAACCCATATTTTTTCACCAATGTGAACTACTAAAGTAGAGATAAAAGAAAAAATCAGCCCTGTGGTAATTCAAAATATTGGAATTTCATTGAAGATATCTTATTTACCTGAAAAACTATAGACATGAATTATTGAATAAATACTTCTATCAAACAATATGTTTTTTCACAGATAGACTTTGACAAACTGCTTATCCAAGTTGTCCCTGTGTTTTTTTTAACATGCCAGATATAATCAATGTTGACAGGTGCAACTTTATAGCATCGCCTCTTCTGGAAACATATTTTTCTAGGCTTTACAGTAATTAAAATTTTCCATATGGAGCTGCAGATTCATTGAAATGTCCAAACCACTTTGTCTGTTTGCTTTTCAAATTTTCCAGTCCTTTTTCACACGTTAGAGAACAGTTTTTCTGTTCTTATGCAAATCTAGTCTGCAATGGAGAGGGCTGAAATATTGTTCCTACTGGATGTACGAGCAGTGAAAACTCTTAGCTCAAGCCAATAGCAAGAAAACTCCTCACAAAGCCAAAAGAAAAACCCACTCTAATAATAATAATAACAGATATACTAATTGCAAAAATCAAACAGAGATTTGCTCTTAGATTGGTTACTCATGGTTTCTTTTAATTCTGTATGGAACAAGGTCTTCCCCATAATGTCTTGGATTCTAATTTAGACTGATGTTTGTGTTCTCATTTTCTTCATTTTTAATTAGTTGATGGTTTTATGTTATTCCTGATACTCCTCATTCACCAGTGAAAATACAGAAGAACTGACTGTTATACAGAATTTTTATTTTTTAACTTGAATTCTTGTCTGTGCAATTTCTGTTAACTAATCTTGTGATAAACCAGACAACTTATTAGGAACACTTTTGGGTCCTTTAGTATCTTAGTTTTAGTGCTCATTCACAATTGATTATTCTGTTCCTTTTCAAAGTGTGGGTAGAATTTTGTAGGAAAAGAAGATAAAGTAGCTGCAATTTAAAGAGATTCCCTTGGTGTGATTTGTTGATTTCCTGGTTAACCATTTTCAATTTAAGATGCCCTTGTGTTCTGCTGCCACTGATAGTCTTTGAGAGCAGTGCCATGTGCAATAAATTATCTTGTTCTGGTTTTATCCTTCATAGATAAAATCAATTTTGGAAAATAGTTGGTTTTGTCATTAAAATTGTCATTTTCTACTCATCCTTCATTTCCTCATAGTGTTGTTTAGTAGATCTGGATTAACTTTACAGACTGAAGGTCTTAATTAAATTTTTATAAGTTTTGCTATGGAAATTGTCAAATATTATGTTCTAATAATAGTTTATGTCTACACTGTGGCTATGAGAGGAGGAAGATTTTCCATGCAGCACCACTGGCTAGCAGGTGTGAATTATTTCCTTTTGTGCATCAATTCCTACAAAAAGGAAAAAAAATTTGATAGACTTCTATTCTTATAAATGTGTAATACAGGAAGTAGAAAATAGCTTCACTAGAATTGAAATTGTGGTATATATATTAAACAAAACAATTTGAGCACCTTTAGATGGAAATAGAACTTCTCAATGAGAAAAACAACATCCTTGCTCTTTGTGGTTACAAATATTACTCAGCACAGAAATCACAAGTTCAAGATCTAACTTGTTGCTAAACAAAGCGTTGGTAAAGAGCATTAAGTATGTTTCACTCTTAGACTGCAAGAGAGATCTCCATAATTTAAGATGGCCTGGGGGTACTGATGATGATAAAACCAAAAAAACATCTGTTAAACATTAAAAAGAAATTTTTCCTTCAGTACAATCAGTAATCAGATTGCACATGTGAGTGCAGTGGGACAAAATGGCTATAAGTGAATGCTCAGTAAATTCCCAAGAATCCTCCAAAGCCTACCACAGTCTGCTGCAGTCTATCTAGCCTATCTAGATTTATATCAAAGCCTCTGAGTCCAAAAATACAATAGGCTTTTTACAGCTCAAAGGGCTGTTACAGCCTGTGAAAAGACCTGCTGTAGCCTTTTGGTTTTATCTTAGTGGTGGGAGTGGTAAGTGGTGCACATGTGTAGAATTCACTACTCAAAAAAATCAGAGGAGAGGAGGAAAAGCAGTAAAAATAATGTATGATGGTACATTTTTCTGACTTTTTATTTACTGTTATCTTGGAGCAACTCAAGGACTTTAGTCTTATACTAAAGCTATAATGGTACAAACACTTGGTTAATACCAAATTCTGACACAGATTCATTAAAGCATTTTAAGACATTACTCAAAAATGGCAGCTAATCTCTCTTTCATTTTCTGTTTCAGTGTTGAGAAGGTAATGTAAGACTCCTTTCTCCCTCTCTGGTTCTTGTCATCTTTGTGTTTCCCTAGTTAATATAAAAGCTTGTGCACAACAGCCAACATTGACATAAGTGTTCTACTGCAGAAGGTACTTTTTTTGAACTTTGGAATAATACCCATGTAATTCCCGATTCTGCTATTTTTAACTATTTTTCTTTAAAAATAATTTTCCATTTTTATATTTAGCTCTTGTTCAGATTGTATTCTTCTACATGATTTCCTCTTTTGAAGTACCTGTACAATTTTGTAGGAAAAGCAGCTTAAGTAATTGAATATAAAGGTATTTTGGCTTTATAATTTGATTTTCTGTTCATGTGCAAAAGTGTCTTTAGGTGTTTATGGGAGCTCTAAGGACCTCAGTATAACACATTTTCATCCCTACAGTTGAGTGTATGTGGGAAGTTTTCCAAGAAGCCCATTGAAGTCATCTGTGTGTAATTCCAAATAAAATTTAATAAGTTCTTCCAGTACCTACAAATTATAAAGAAAAAAGCATGATTCTAAAAGGAGAAAATAGGGTCTGCAATTCTGCTTCATGTGCTTAAAAGAAAGGAATTAAGGAAGTAAAAATTTGGGTTTGAATAATATTTTTTTTGTTGTACAGGTTGCTGAGTTCCTGACAAGGTGAATGTTAAGTGATCAAGAAAAATTACTTTAGGTAATTGGGTTATGTGTGTTTGAAACAGAATTAAATGTCAGACTTGAGTTATAATCAGGTACAATGTGGAACCATTTGTTGGTAAATACTTACAAAAACTTTAGCTTCCACCGGGACTTATTTAGACACTTTTTAAATAATTATTGAACTAAGGTGCATAAATCCTGCATATATTTCCATTTATTTGTTTAATGTGTGATTAAAAAAAACCAAATAAACCAAAAACAACAACTAAATTAAGAGATTCAGTCATATGGTGACTGAATAGGATTTCTAATCATGGCACCTACATGTAAGGTAATGGAAGAAATTTAGAATCCTATTCTTCAGATGGTCAGATGGCAGAGTACATAAATAGGCAGAACAGTTATACTGTCTGTCTCCAAATCACAAATAGAACAGATCCATCTGATAAGATATTTCTGTCAATTAGAATACAAGACAGGAAAGAAGAATTTTCCTGATTCTGCAGGATGGTAAGCAGGACTGTTCTCTGCATTTGCTGACCACCACTGACATTACATGGATTTGTGCATGGGTTATTTTTCTTTCCTGTGCTTGCAAAAACTTTTCTTCTATATACAGAAACACTGGAAAAAAAAAGAAAACTATAAAAATAAGAACTAAGAAATAAAACAAAATTAATAGGTGATTGGAATTTACTTTTAATTTTATTATTGTTGGTGTTGACAGTTTTCCTTGAAGAAATAGATGAGTATCTGCATTCCTTATTTAATAAACTACTTTAAATTTCCTTCAGCTTTTCTTCCCTATTGAGACTCGCTCCAAGAAGACATGTTTTAAAAAAACAGAAATAAAAATAAAACCAAAATACATAAGGAATACAGAAGATTACAGCTTCATAAGTTTAAACACTGAATTTAAATGTTTCTTCTTTATTTTGGTACAAGAACATTTGCTGTTGATGGGAAATTTTAATTTAGCTAGATTTCCAGTGGGCTGTTTATTTTACTTCTTCAGGCTGCAATGAGTCATTGTAAGGGTCCATTGTTGACCAAGTTTAAAACAAAATAGAAATTTGCAAAAGCCCTTGATCAAAATCTGAACAGTATATTCTCTGTGCTTGGAGAAATGATAGATTTTGCTTTTCAAAGTTTAATCATAGCTTTTGCAAACAAGCACTGTGTAACTTAGTTCTTTTGGTGGTGCTTTCTTCTCTTGTGCCAAAAATGTTTCAAAATTCTCTTGTATTTAATGAGCGACAGACTCTACAGCTTGGTGATTAGGGCCTGGGCTGAGAAAGATATGATTTTAGGAATAAATAGCATGAGATGACTGGGTCTGCCTGATCCCATGTGAAATACAGACTTGATCTTGTGCTCCTGTAGCCCTGGGCACTATCTTAAATGTCTGCTTATATTGGAAAGGTGAAAGCTCATCTGTCAATTTGAAAAATATTTTAAAAAATAATACTGCTAAATGGGTTTGGGAAAATCTTTGGCTGAAAATTTTGTGGGGTTTTCATTTAAAAAAATAAGTAGAACATTTGTGAGATTTGTTGTAGAAAAAGTTGCCTGACTTCAGTCATTTATACTGAAAAACAGTGCAGGAAAATAGTCTATACAGACCCTCAAGCATGCTTTCAATCAGAAAGACCCATTAGGTCATGCAGTCATTCTTTATGGGGCCACACAAGAGTTATAACATAGAAAATGGGAATTTTGTTTCATAGAGAGACGTTCCTGAGATAATACAACTATTAAATAAAAATAAACCATCTGGGAGAGCCAGCATAGGAAATAGTTAAGTGTTTTTGTATGAATCTGGCTGAACTGTTAGTCTTGCAGGAATCCCATGGCATATTTAATTGTTTCACTCATCTAGTTCAAGCAGCAAGATCAATATTAGGTAAGTTTTATGTACCTAAATAAGAAGAATTCTGGAGTATTTTTGGTCTTTATGGGATACAAATGCTATTCATGTGCTAGCTTTTTGGGATCTTTCTGAAAATAAAGAAAATGAATGACCAACTGAAAGACAATCTGTCAACTCACTATTTTCTCATGTAGGCATGGAGAGCCTGGTCTCCTTTTTATCCTGTGGACATTTCTTCCTCTGTTGAATGAAATACTTGTTTTATATATGACAAGTATGCTCACTAAATGCCTCAGTCTCTGCATTTTCCCTATCCACCTCTAAAGAAATCTGAATCTTATTGTGAAGGGAGGAAGGAAAAGCAAATTAAAAAACAGTTATTAGTGGAGATCTTGGAGGAAGTCATGATTCCCAGGAAGACAAAACTCTCCTTAACTTCTCTGGGGAGAAGACGTAGGCAGGAATGCTGAAGGCACACAGAACTGTTGACAAGAGAGAAGCCTGGGAATATGGTAACCTTTGCCAAACTAACAACAGCTCACATCAGTACTTATTGTTTAAAACAAAGAGGTGCCTAGTTGATGCCAAAATACCATTGTTAGAACACTGTAGAAATACTATGTCTTCATTAAATTAGCAATAGTTATGTTATAGATCTTCAGATCTATAACAGATCATATATCAGATTCAGATAATTTCTTATTATGCATTTGGAAAGTTTTTGGCTACATTCAGGTCTGGAATTCAGTTTTCAGCTAGATTCTGATTCAGTTCCCTAGGAATCAGAAGGCCTTATAGGATGTAGGGGTAGGAGATTGGCAGAGAGCTGCTGTGGTGCAGAATCAGCTACACTGTGTTTGTTGACTGTACAGTTAGCTGAAGTTAGCTCATTTTGCCTCTGGAAGCAACTTGACAGGAATACGGACCTCACTACAGACTTCTTTAAAATTCTGGATGAGGCAAGTAATATCTGAAACTTCAGACTACCAAAGCTAGGCTGCCAAATCTATCTTAGAACTTTTTTTATTATTATTTAATATGACACAAAAAGCAATATGAAGACACCCTGAATCTAAGCACTCAGGTCCTTGGAGGACATCTCAGGGAACTGCTTTATGAAGCAAAGCCTTGCTTTCCTGAAGCTGCAAATAAGATGCTCCCTTTTCTGGAAAATCAGTCTGGCAAAAACATTGCATAAAGGTTCAGTGTTTCCTAGCTTTGAGTTAATCATTAAAAAATAATTTTATTTAGTGGCAAATCCCACAAGCGGCAGAAATAGAACTTGGTATTTCAGTAAAAATTCCTAGATGAGAAAGAAAACCTCTTAGAGAGCAGGGGTGTATATTTGTAGTGTTAATCTACTTTTGACATAAAGAAGTGAGCTTACTCAGCTTTTTTTTTACATATGCATGCTCTGTCTTCAAAATGATCAACTGGAAAAATGGAAACAACTCATTTTAACTGTTGTGTTAAAGCACTCTCATTTGAATGGAAACCAAATAGCCTCTTGCAAAGCTGCGTCTCATTTTCATGCTATTATGCAAATAAAACACTAGAGATGAATCACAGATACTACTTCTTAATCCATTTTCTGGAACTGTGTTTAGCACATACAAGTCAAAGCAGTTCAAGATCCTGCAAGGCTACTCTCAGTAAGAGGCAGTGCCAGTGCTCACGTTCAACAAACTTGGCCCAGGGCCTCTGTGAAGAAACCAGAGCTTTGAGCAGTTAATGGAATCAGCCTTGCCAAATTGTTTTCAGTATCACAAAAAACATGTTTTTACTTCATGATTAAGGTAAATAACTTCCTGTATTGAGCCCTTGTCTTCAGATAAGTATTAGAGATATTTAAACCTGGCCTATTGGATATCTTATTTAGAAGCTTTTTTCTTAGCACCTTAGTGTAATCTTTCCTTGGGACATTAAAAACTACTACTTTTCAGTTTCCATTGAAAACAACTACTTTTCCCTCGCCTGGCAAGTACAGCAGATTACTTTTACTCTGAATGAAGGTCAGATATCAAACATATCCTCCCTGTGTAAGTTAGTTAAAAAAATAGGATAGGTACAGCTATCAGGGCTTAACAAACTTGTCTTGGTCCATACAGTATGTCACCCTTTGACATTTGCATGTAATTCTTTGGATAAGGTCCTTGCCACACAAGTTTTTGTGGGATTGTGTTAAGTTTTTTGTCTTTTTAGGTTATGAATAACATACATTCATGCGCAATTTGGTAACAAAGCACAGAAATTGCCAATGAAATACTAACTGGAAAGCAAAAGCTGAGGTTTCCTTCCCCCAGTGATGGTAAGGGCATTCTTACCTATGTAACCTCTGCTAAATTTCCCATCTTCCCATCATCCATTTGTTATGGATTTAAGCTGCAGTCAAATGAAATTAGATTAGGAGTCAGCTGTTAGAAAAAAAAAAAAAAAAAAAAATAACAATAGTGCTATGTGTTAATAATCATAATGCTATGTGTAGCAATGGGGTGTGAATCCAGTGCTGTATACACAGCTTTCAAAGGAGTCTGGGATTAAAAATGAATAGTAAATCTGAGCTGATTCAATTTAGGTGCAAAGAAAAAAAGCAACTGCAGTTCTTTTAATCATGAAATGTGGTCTCAGTTTATGCACAAAATTTAAAAGCTTTCTTTTCAAAGTAGTAAGTTCTTTTGAGTTCTCACCATATCACCATATTGTTTTTACAATGTCTTATGTCTTTGTTTTTCTTTTATCTTCTAAAGCTGCTTTCCTCCCAGAGAGAGGGTAGTCTCCATTTTTTTTTTTCACATGTCCAATTGTAGGATATTAAATGCTTCTATTATCACTATCATAATGAAGAAGTTAAGCAGAGAACATTTTCCCCTAAGTCAGACTAAGCCGAAGTTTTGATTGTTCAATACTTCACAGAAGATTATGAGAATTTGAGATTGGGCCCTGTATTTGTAAGGAATGTTGAATTTGAGTTCTGTAAAAAAGACAATTTCTAGCTCTTTAGATAACATGTGTTAGTTTTTAGTGCCTAGGAAGACAAAATTTAAGTAACAGAATTTGCCACAATCAGTGTAACACTGTGTATGTGAGCAGGTTTCCATTTCCAGATTTTTCGGGGAAGCTCTATTAATATTAAAATGAATTTGTATCTTTTTCAGTAGTTGACACTCTTACTTCCAACAAAATTAATTGCTTGTTAGGGATCTCTTTTTAAGTTTTATGTCAGGATAATAAATGCTGTTTCAATATTTATGAAAGCTGAAAATTAATACTTTCTTATTTCCAAATCTCCTAAGTGGCAGCACTTAATACCTTAATAAGTGATTAAATACAAGTTAAATAAATCAATATAAAAGCAAAATTGAGAAAAAAAAATCATATAGGAAAACAGAAAAGAGCACAATACCTGAATGAACTATTTTCCTAGAATTTAATGTCTAAAAGGACAAATCTTATTCAGCCATTACAGAAATGATCAAATAAATGAAGAAATGTATTTAAGCCATGGAAATCTCAAAGTCCAAATTGCACTGCTTTTATTGAGATGTCTTCATTTAAAGTAATGTTCCTCAGATTGCCAAAGGAAATAAATAAGTCCATTCAAAAAGCCCCCAAGAACTGCTTCCCATTGATCAATGTCTTTGCTTTTCTATCTTCACAAAGCTGAGAAAGGAGCTAGGAGGGACATTACATACCTCAGTTTAAGATGGATACACAGAAAAACATTTCTGCACAGAAAGATTTTATAGAAGACATTTGGCCTTGTCATTTTTAATGGTGCAGCCCAAAGATAAAACACAGTTGCTTTACTGCTTTGTTAGATATGACAGTCTCATCACAAGGATGAAATCCTGTGGGAAATCTGTTGATGTCACTGGATCTAGTTAGGTGCATTTTCTGAAACATGTAAGAGTTAAATGATGTTCAAATATATTTGCATTTTTTAAAGTATTGCTATAAGTTCAAAACAAAAGTAAATGAAAAAAGCTTGTCTAAGGAATATTAATACATTAGTAATTAACATACTATGTGAAACTGTAGACCAGTTGAACAATTATACATTCACAAGGAATGTTGTAAAAAGCACTATAAAAATACTGTATTTTTAGCATTGAATTTTTATTCAGCATTGAATTATAACTGTATGGGCACTTTAAAGAACAATATAAATAAATAGACGTAGCAGTGAAAAATAACATGTGAATGGTAACAGACTAATGGACTGAAAGAGAAGCACTAAAATTCAGTGGTTGAAAAGATACAAGAACATTTTTGATGTTTTGGCCAAATAGTGAAAAATGGTAGAGAGAAATTGCAATCACACACTGTTCACAAATTAAGACACCTTCAGTTTGAGGTTTAGAAAGAAAATGGGCTTTAGTAAAGAGCATCAGATGGAATAAAATCATGGAGACATAGTCAGTATAACAGCTGAACTGAGAAATGGAGTCACAAAATCACAAGAATCTCACAATTCAGATTAGAAGGGACCTCCAGTCATCTCTTCCCATCTCCTACTTCAGGCAGGGATAATGTCATAGGCAAAGAAGGTTGCTCAGGGTCTTTTCCCATTGAATTTTGAGATATTCAACATTCAGACTAATTTGTCAAAATTTGTCTGAACACAGATTCACTGTGTTAAATCTTTCTGCTAAAATGGTTCCAGTTTCTTCACTCTCATTGTGAAATACATTTCCCCTGTGCCCCAGTAGAATTTGTCTTACAGAAGCTAGTGACTATTGACTCTTATTCTCTATTTTATATGATATCTACATAAAGCTAAGTAACAAACATTTGATCAACAGTGCAGCCTGTTCCTACTTCCGTTAAGACATTCCAGATAAGTTTCTTTATTTTTCAGTTAAAAACCTTTACATTCTACTGTTTTTCTGTTTTCTTTGGATTTTAAAAGCCACATGATAAGTGCTGGGTTTTTTTGGAGGGCGAGAGGGAAGTGAGAATCAGATTTATTCAAATTAGGATTATTTTTTTCCCCCTGCATGATATCAACCTGTCCAGTAGATCATGAATTTTGCAGCATTGATTTATGTCTCTAGTATAGTCTCCAGGAGAGAGGCATTTGTTCACCACTGAACCTACATTTCACTGGGTGCCTTTTCTTATGGGAAAGAAAAAAAAAAAAAAAAAAAAGATTGTTTTATGACTTCTGTTCTAAATCAGTGTGCCATCTGCAGTAAATAATCTGGCCCACCTGAATACTGTGTGAAGCATATTTCTGCAATCACTGGAATTTTTATGCAGAATGTGCTACAGGTTTGATTACATGGTTGGCAATCTGTCTCAGCGTGCGTGGCACAGATCAGGACAACAGCCTCCCCCATTATTTCCTAACCTTCTGTCTCTGCTTTTTTGTAATGCTGCTCTGTTCACTGCTAATGTGTCTTTTGATCTTCCCAGCACTGTCACAGTTGAAGTTGCCTTTCTTCCACACAAGTATTTGAAAACCTGTCAAAGAGCTGAGGTTTTCATTATATGCTTTTCATCATTACTCTCTCTACACCGAACAAGTTTATTTCAAAGGCTTTGCAAAAAATGACAAGAAACATGACAATTTATTTCCTTGTCCTTTCATTAGATTAGAAATGCCACGAAATATTTAGAATCCATTTATTTTTATTAAAAGGCACGGTGCACTTTTCCTTTCCAAAGAAAAGGCAATGAGAGAATGAGAAATATTAAATTAGGCTGTTATGATGATTGAGGGGCTTTGAGTCTGAGGCATTTGAGTAGAAAATCTATGTAGTTCACAAATACAAATGTTTTAATTGCATTTTAGAGATGAATTGCTGTGAATAACATAGAACAACCAAGAATAAAGAAAACACTTTTGATGCAGTAACTATAGTACAGGCATTCCTTTGTAGTCAGCCTTGGAGAATTCCATTTTCTTTTGCTCTGAATCACAAATTAATGTGGTATTTATCGTCAGGCTATTAAAGATGTTAGTGCTATATAAGCCATAGTTTCTTTTTTATTTTACTTTTACTGCATTTGGTACAGATCAAGAGATTTTTACATAATTTTTTCCCCTTAGTAAATAAACATGAATAAAACATGCAAGATTAGCTGAGAAGTACCATGCTTTGGAAGGTGCTATTCCATCAAAGTATCAATCTCACAAATCATGACTTAAAGACTTTTCAAGCAATCCAGAAGCTAAATCAAATTGGAGAATTGCTAAATCAAATTGCAGCATTCTTAAAGATATAAAAAGAAATATTTTTGAATTCTAATAAAGTTAGCTGTTTTGTAGTTATAAACAATTCTGTTACAAAAAGTTGAAGCATGTTTTATGTGTAAGTGAGCAAAATTTTGAAGGATGAAATTTTGATCCTGATTAAAGCAAATGTGTCATCTAATAGTCCCTGATATTTTAAAAACTGTCTCTCAGAATTTCTACAAAAGAAGACTAAATAGGAGAAACCAATATGAGTTTTTGATTTTGGAGATTAGGAAAACTGTTTCAAGTTAGCCTCCTTACAATACACAGCAAACCCCGTTCCTCCTGAGCCTTCTGAATTAATTGTTGATACTTTGCATTCACCTGTATCCTTTCAGATAAAGGAATTATATGGATTTAACCCAGATGGAGATCTGGGAACATATATAAAGAAGGTGTAGCCCACTGGATCATTATGAGAATAAAGACGCTCTTTAAAGGACTGAAGCATAAAAATAATAAAATCTAGTTGTATTTCTACCAAAAGATCTTCAATCTGAATTGTAGAAAATTGGATAAACTTCTGCTGAAAAAAATACCTTCGGTGTTAATTTACAACAGAAATATCAAGCAGTAAAGAGCAGATGTAATAAAAACACTGAGAGAATGTCACTCTTAACTCACAGTTAATTTGCACATTCTCATTAACCAGCATCTTGAAATAAGGCTCATTTAATTATTATGAGCTTCTAAGTACAGATATAAAATATTGACCTTCTCTATAAAGGACATTGGTCATTTTTACTGGGTTTCAAACACCTCTCTCCAGGGTAGGATTTAAAACTTGAAGTGATTTCCTCTTAGAGTTGCTTCTGTTAGGTAAGAGAAAAGTGAGAGGGTGAAATGGAAGTCAGAGCCCAACAATACCTGGAATTATGAAATATCGGGATTTAATCAATATATTTCATATGAATATTCCCCAATTTAGAAAAAAATAGTGTTGTCACCCACCTGAAATGTTGGTTGCATTTATTCTTGGAGTTGTACTCTAATGTTGTATACAGCTAGTTAGTGCCAAAACATCAGTAAAAGCCAATGAGTTTATTTGACATATAGAGCATCATGAATTTTGCAGGCACAAAGCAATTGTGTGGGGTTCTTTCACATTAACTACATGTCTGACATTTATACACTGATTTTTTTTTGGTTCAAAGAAACATAATAAACAGTGCTATTAGAAGGTTGGTATTTTCCATATTTTATGGAGCCATTTGAGAAATGAAACATAATGTAACAAGTCTGAACATTTTGTTATGATCTTCTCTGGCTCTTCTTCCGTAGTTTACAATCTTTCCCTAATTTGCTAAGCAAAATAGAAAAAAAAAGAATTACATTGTTTTAAGCAAGAGAAAAGAAAAAAGGAGAAAAGAGATAAAGGAAAAAAAGAGAAAATAAAAAAGAGAAAAGATAGAAAAAAAAAAAAAAGAAAACAGAAGAAAGAGAAAAGAAAAAAAGGAAAAAGAAAGAAGAAAAGTTTAGGAGTCCAGATTGCTGATTCATTGTGTGACTATTTTCTGGTCATAGAAAATTAATTGTAATTATGGGAATCCTAAAAAAACCACTTCCAATGGTTGTTGATTTTTGGTTTTTACATAGTATGGGTATGACTTTATTTCCCCATTGCTGTGTTTAAAGAGAAAAACATCATAGCTATTATTTTATATTTCTTAGTCTATTTGAAGATGCAATGCAATCCATTCTTTTTAAAACAAGAATGTTTCACTGTTAACACACAATCGGTCTTATTTATTGCCCTAAATCATCCTGAATTTAATCAATTCATGTAATGAATTTGGCAGTGCTGTTTATACAAAGCCTTTTTTTTTTTTACTTGCAAGTGTAAATCAGGAACATTGTCATCCAAGCTGAAAGAGAAGGAGTGGAAAGTGTGATTTCAGATAGACGTTTTACAGCAAGAGGAATGCAGAAGGAATGCATTCAGTATTACACTTCTTAGTAACCCTCTGCAACTGTCAGCCTTGTTACTGACTGAAGAGAGAAATAAAGCTCCTGAAAAGACTATTAATTATGCTTCTCTAAGCATTTGTAGAAATCACGTCACTCTTCTTCAAGAAATATTTCATCTGACAAAAAGCACAATGAATTTGATGAAGACACAGCTTGCTTAAAAGAGGTAGGAATTAAGGGAGAATAGGTAAATATTTATATCATGTATGAGTTTCTCATATGTCTGGAAGGTTCTAGATCATGTTCTGTCTTCAGTTCATTTCAGATTGACTTTTAAACATAAATCAGTACAGTTGTTAAAATGCACTTGAATTAATGTACACGTTAGAATTAGAAAATCCATCTCAGCTATGCTGAAAGCTGCTTATAAGAGCCACACTTTTTTGTCCTATTTGAGGATGCAGAAGGAACTCTTCAGCTGAACCAACCCTCAAACTAGCCATGAATGAGGCCAATTACCGAAAACGTGCAGTGGTTTTCCAGAAGCTGGGAAAGCTGATTATGGTTCAGATACACCCTATTCAGGGCAGTGTTTTTTTTTTTGCTGGGGATATGTGGCACCTCTGGGTAAACTGACCCAGCTTGAGCTCCTGGCAGAGGGAGCCCTTCTTCTCTTTCTTGCCAGCCAGGTCATTAAACTCACAGAGTGTCTGAACAGTGAATTTTAGTGCATTGTCTTGAAAGGAAACTAGATGAAAAAGAATTTATTTATTTCAAGTAGGCAAAACAGATCTTGTTCCTAGAAACCTGCAATTTTAGAAGACAAAATACTGAATAAAATTTTCTCTGTAGAGGAGCATCTTGATATAAATATTAGAGAATAGTCTTTTTGAAGAAACAGTTTACTTTAGCTGCCATTCCTACCTACATTTAAAATGCATGGGCAATCCTAGTTCCTCTGGGACTATTGTAGAAGAAAGGTTATGTACTGCAAATTTCAGAATTGAGCAAAGAATACATGTAAATCTGTATCTGAATGAAAATAATTTATTACAGTAATATTTATATAATAGCAACAGTAAAAATAAAATAAATACAATAGAGTGTTTCCACTTAATTTTTTTCATGGGGCCTTCTCTCTTAAAAAGATTAGTTTATTTTCTTTCTCTGGGTGCTACGTGCAATGTGTGAATGTTACTCAGCTTTTTTACATGTTCTCTTGTTGTTCCACTTTCTTGCACATCTAACATATGATTACAAAACACAGTCTCCTGACTTCAGCAAGTTGAAATCCCAGTTACAAAAGCCCTAGGTAATTGGGGAGTACCATTAATCCTTCTGCATTACAGTATTCACGGTTGAGACCACTGATCCTGCACAATAATTAAAGCAAATTAGAAAAAAAAGTATTGCAGAAAAACTTTTGCTAATAAAAATGGAATTCTGCTTAAAACATCTAGATGTACTAACTATATTAATTAGTGAATTTTTTTAAAATGGTGCTCTACATTTTCTTTAAAAATATTATTTTACCTGACGAGATATTCACTTTATAAATGTCACCAATTGTTTATTTATTAGTGGAGAAAATAAGACAGGATTTCAACCTCAGCTGTTGAATTTCAACATTGAATGTACAGTAAGTGCTGCTGTTAAACCTGCCATGAGGGAGAAATTAATGTATTTCTGTGATGTTAATAAGCAAGTCTAGAACATTAAAATCAGACCTTGCTAAGTCACAAATAAAATTTCTCTCCCTCATATTTCCTTCAGATTTCAAGCTTTCACATTTATGCATAGGAGTGAACCTTTTGTGCATCTGCTCTTCTTCAAGGGACATTTTAACTGACAGAAACTGCTATCAAAAATGCAGAGGCTCAGAACTGGGGTATAAGAGTTTTAAACTTTTTTGATCCTCTCTTGTGAATAACAGATAAGATCTTCAAATAAAAAATATTAACTTTACAAAAATAGAATTAGCTCACCTGTGATCTGTTATGGCTAAAGGAGCCCTTAAAATAAATCAATGTGAATTTCATTTTCTTGAGTAATATCTCATTTTACTTTATCGTTACAGTACTATGATATATCTGATGAGGGTAACTACCTCTTTCTCGTGAAGGTTGTTGCAAAAAATCTCCACCTTTTTCACTCTGTATTACACTTGCATGTCTTATCACAGCTAATTATATTAATTGTTGCTGCGCAGTCCTTTGGCAGCTCTAAAGCACAGCAGGTGCTCTGACCAGTATCTCTTGTACCCAACCTCTAGACACTACATACAAAAATGATATTTTTAAATGCCTAACATTTCAGATATGGACATCCTAGATTAGTAAGGTGAAGAGCAGTGAACATTTTTTGCAGCCAGTAGATTTTTTTTTTATTTTGAAGAACAGATACATGTGGTAGGAAAGAAAGATGTTTATAAGAAAAATGCAGAAAGGCTTTTCTTCCCAAGGCCTGTGCCAACAGGAAAAGGGACAACCATCTCCAACTGGAAGAAGGTAGATTTAGATTGAATGGTGGGAAAAAATTTTACTGTGAGGGTGTTGAGACACTGGACTGGGCTGCCCAGAGAAGTTGTGGAATGGTCAGTGAAATCTAATGCATTGGAAGGTGTTCCTGCCCATGGCAGAGGGGTTGGAAACAGATGACCACTAAGTCTTTACCAACCCAAGCCATTCTGTTGTTCTGTGTGCTGTATAACAAGAAGTCAATTAAGAGTTAAGTCACCTTTAGCTATGGTTAAAAGATATTTTATGAAGGGAAAACTGAACTGCAAATATATGTTTTCCGACATATATTTATTTTTCATCAATATATCAAGAGCATTTGTATTCTTATTCTGATTTCTCTTAAGGATTAAAATAAAATTAGGTTTCTGTGTTTTAGATGAGTAGTCTACAAGTCCTGTTATCTGTGATGTTTGCATTATTATTATACTTTACCAAAATTAAAGGCTTTCCTTTTTTGCCTTTTTTGCATAGATTAGCAAATACTATATTTTTCTAAGTATTTTTTTACTATCACATCTTCCTACATGATCAACACAATTTTTAATACAAATTTTTATGAAATTGAGAGGATTTCAAACAAAACAGCCTTTAAGCAAATTAAACCTGTAGTGTCTCACTCCTTGTGCAAATGGCTGAAAACCCAACATGTTTGGCCATTGGGAAAGTGCAAGTGGAATTGTAAAAATATTGACAAACTCACTTTCAAAAGGGAAAAAAAAAAGGTTGAAATCCATATCAGTGCAGCTACCCAACCAATGTCTATTCAGCAATGTTTTATATCCATTCTTGCTTTAAATTGGATTGGTATCTGTTTTCTCTTTACCATCATGATCCAGTAATGTCAGGACTGGGAGGCCCCATGATCAAAGTTGTTGAGTTGCAATACAACATAGATGAAGAGCTTATAAAATAAACTGCAGCTATTTTAGTAATTAAAATAGAGCTGGGGAAGCTGTTAATGCACTGGCCTGTGACCATCCACACTGCTTATTTGTTAGCCTGTTTCCCAGCATGGTCCTGATTCCTATCAGCTACCAATTTCTCAGACAGTGCCCAGACACTGTTAAGGGAAAACAGGAAACAGGAAAATCTGCTTCAGCCATCTCTCTTTGCAGGCAATGATAATTTAGGCTTACAGGTGTGTGTACCCTGCCTCCTTTTGCTGGGTCTATCCCAGAAGGTAGTGAAGCACTGTGAAATGGCATATCAAAATATCAAAATTCAGGAAGAGAGCAAAGGGCAAAGTCAGTTAAAACTCTTGTCTCTTTAGACAGGACTCCTATCACTCCACCACCTTTGCCTTCTCTAATGTAATTCCCCTAGATGCATTCTTGTTGAAGCACACTAAGAAATGCTGCAGGCTTAGGTGAGCAATAGTGGTAAATATCATCACCCTTTGTTAACTTTTTTAGTACTTTTCTGGAACTTACATTGCCTTAGAAACATGTTTAGCTCTTGAAAGTTTTGAGGACTAGGAAGATATTTTTTGATTTACATATATGTTTTCCTTCTGTATATTGAGAAATAAATAAAAAAAAACAACTTATGAATCTATTTTTACCCATAATTCAATGGAATGTACAATTTTACCCTGCTGACATAATTTAAAGTATAATGTATTGAATAACATGATTAATGTGATCAGGAAAAATTCAGCATTTTTCAATTTTTGTCATTATTATTTCCAGTCACGAGTCCACACTAGCATTTGTCTTCATTATTTCTCTGATATATTGGATTAGCCTTGAACAGAAGTCTTTGAAAAAGAGAGATCTCTTGAGTATTGAAAATACTGCTTCAATATGCTTACTCCAATAACTATAATTTCATGGCCTTAAGAATATAAAACTGCTGTATAAGGAAATTTTGCTGTTAATAATAGTAATAATAGTAGTAATAGTAGTAATAGTAATAGTAATAGTAATAGTAATAGTAATAATAATAATAATAATAATAATAATAATAATAATAATAATAATAATAATAATAATAATGCCAAGGACTAGTTGCCAGCCTTTTAGCATTCTACTGCAGAGATGTAAAGAACTTTGAAGCAGAATTTAATTAAGAAAAATCTTATAAAATTTGCTCAGACTAAAACATAAACTTTTAGATGTTGTTAAATAAGGCAGCAAAACTACTTTTTGAGATAAATTTTCGTTACAGCCTATTTAAAAAATGTGTTATTTCAGTAGATTTTCACTGAGAGAAAGACATGATTCTGTGTTTAGACTCAGGCAACCTGCCTTAATTTGCTGTCTTGTCTGGTAACTTAAGTTCTAGTTATTTTGAATCAATTTACTTGAAAACACGTAGAAGAGAAATTAATTTCTTGAGCACTGTTTACAACACCACCACAGAAATTAAAACTGCTGACAAAGTTAACTTCTCTCGCCAGATATAAAACAAAACCAAGATTTGGTGCAAGCACTTTTGGGTATCATCTACACTGACTAATGCATGCATATTTATTTCTTCCAGATAACCTTCTTTATCCATCTCCTGAAATTCTGTATAAACCTACCTTATGCAATTTTATACAATTTTTTGGTCTGTTGCCAGAGTGTATTAGGAACTGTCTGGCTCATTCTATTTGTGACTGCTTTTCTAGGAGTCTGCCACAGTGCCTGCAGAGATGTTTACTGTCAATGATCTTATTATCAACAACATTCCATTAAAACTGATTCTCAGTGTGCAGTGGCTTTTCTATTCATTTTGTTCACCATTTTCAGAAAGAATGCTCTCTAATCATTCTAATGTTGCAACTATAAAAAAGATTTGTGTTTCCAAAAGATTTTTATCAAGAGACAAACTAAACTGTTATTTTAGGTAAGCCAAATTGAAACTTTCATGATATCAATATGCACCAAATTAGACAATGTTTTTTGAGAAGTCAAGGAATTAAATTTAATCTCAACATACAAAACTTGTTTTTTTCATGGTCAGCTGGGTTTTGTTTTCATTTTGGTAGCTGTTAAAATAAATATTTCTTTATGAATTTTGATTTAGAAATTGAAGGCCTACGTGACGATGTATTTGAGCTATCACAGAGTTGAATTAGCAATAAAATAACTTCATGGAGAATGTTAGATAAATAGTTTTATTTATTGGAAAGTATCTCCTGAATTCTGTACAAAGCAATCTCCTGAGTAAGAATATTTGCTTCACAGTCAAAATTCTGAAAAAAAAATTTAGGTTATGATAATTTTGCTCCTGGTACACTTCAATTCTGCTATTTCTCTTTCATTGCATTTCATCACTGAACAATTTCAAAAGGTAAGACTTATAAGAATCCCTACAAAACTGGCTTATTTTCATGAAGTCCTTCCCTTCAATAGTCAATCAGTATAAAGAATAATGTATTCTTTAAAAAGTGCTCTTCTTTTTAATTATGTTTTATATCCTTAACAATACATTTTCCAGTTAGTGTTCACTCTTAGTACAATCACAGCTTTTCATAAGGAGTATCTGGGAAGCAACTTTTAGTCAAGGTGATGCCACTCTCTAGATCTCAGGAAGTGCATTTACCTCTAATGAATAGGATTAATTAAATCAGATCCTTACAGGAACTTCCACAATTGTTAGCCACAAATAACTGAATAGACAACAAAACTGACTGCATGGATTCTTTGTGCCTTTCTCTTTTATGGGAAGATAAAAAATTCAGACAGGTCTGAGATAGCTCCTGGCTCTTCCCAATATGGAGCTCATAAAATCAACTCAAGTATGTTCAATATTCTGCTGGAATTTGCATAATTGCTTTGGATTCATCTCAGAGAATAGTTTGGAAAAGTGATTCAGGCCTGTCATCCACGGGCAGATATCACAGGCTTATTAATCCTTCCCTTAAGTGGTGGGAAAAGGGCAAGAGAAGGGTGGATATAACCACTCTCCATCTGGCTTTAATGTTCACATCAAAGACTGCCTTTTCTTGGGAATCAGGAAGAAATCATATACAATGCTTCAGGTGTCTACTCTCTAAGCTTAGTCATCTGTTCAAAGTTTGGTTAAAATGGAGGGGGAAAGAAGGAGAGACCCAATGCCCTTGACAAAGGCAGTCTTGCCTCCCTTTAGCTGTGTCTAGACTTTTTTCAGGTGGTCTTTTTGGCAGTACTGGCCTATTGTAGCCCTTGCTTCTGACTGCAGGATATTAATGTTTGGATTGGTACAATCTTTCTTGTCATTGCCTTCATCTGTCTCTTTATTCCAAAATTCACAATGACATAAAAGCAACAGTGACAGCTATCCTGGGGAGAGAAGTTGCTTCCTATGTTCTCCTATTTAATTTTAGTCCCTCCTTTGCAAAAGCAGCTTGTTGTTCCATTGCTTGTGCTCATCAGGATAGTGGAAGAGCACTGGGAGTCATAGAGAGACACCATCTGCAGAAGGCTCCAAGCCTGCAGCATGACAGATTTGGGCTTCATTCGTATTGTCTGAAGGCCTGCATCTCTCCTGACTTCAAAGGCATCAAAATGAAGGGTATTTTACAGAATTATGTATTAGAGTAGCCTAGTCCTCCACCTGCAGCGTACTATTGAACTGGAGCTCCTTTAAAAACTCACACACTATTGTATTTACAAGGCCTGGCTTTGACATATGAATTTTAGTTTTGACAGGGAAGTAAAGAAACTTGTAATAGGTGGTGTCTACTTTTTTTTTTTTTTAAATTAATTTTTTTCAAGAAATTGAGAAAGAGGAGGTAGAGTTGTCAGTGTTTCTAATTTTATTTCCAGATATCTGTCCTTGAAGTCTGTTTCACTAACAAAAATCCAAACCCAAACAAAAAACCTTACTTTTGATTCAGTAGTAAGTTACAGATATAATTATGTAAACTAATCTTTCTAAATGATGCTTCGTTAAATTAGACTGTTTAGGAGTGAAACTTAATTAAATCCTACTGCTTGCAGAACTGAATAATATTGTTACTTAAGAGATATTTGATTTCAGAATTTATGTGCATCTTCTTAGTTAGCAATGGATCATATTTTGATGTCTGCGTTAGCTTCAGTTCTCTTTATTTAGTTATCAAATTAAACCACTGACAAAAATAGTCAAAACAATATATAGTGTGCATATATCTGTTTTCCAGCTTTGATGATTCTATATATAGTTAGGAGGTTGTGACTTTCATCAAAAGTCTGACAAATAGAATTACAAGGGAAACATGGATAATAGAAAAGGAAGACATGACTAACTAGACAACTGGAGCACATCTAAGAATTTATTTCCTATTAAAGTGTTGTGCCACATCTGGGAAAGAAATGTGTTTCACAATATTTAATTCATCTCTTCCCATTAAAACATGGACCTAGACAGCAGGGCAGCACATTTTATACCGGCAGTAATTGCTTCATTGTGAAGTGCCAAAGGAGTGGAAATGAGAAACTTTTTGTGGAATGAAACAATCTAGCAGACTTATTCTCTGTGGAGGCATATTCTGTAAATTGAAATGTTCACTGACAGCAGATTTATGCTTGAAGTCAGCAGGTTTTGCAAAGGCCTTTTGTTGTATCATTCTTGGGTGGATTAGAAATGGTCATCTTGGTTTTCTTTACAGTTTGATAGGTAGGTCTGTAAATAAGAAAGGTAAGTTGAACAAACCTGCATTTGTGGGAATAACCTGGAGAGGTTTCTGCAAGTTTCTGATACCTCTCAATGCCCTTTTGGGCCAGTGGGAACTGAGATTTATAATGATTTTGAAGATTCACATAGTAACATAGCCTCTCTAATAAATATATATTTTTTAATATGTCAAATATATTTGTCTTTATAGACAGAGCATAGTAATGCACTTACCTAAAGTGAGTAAAAGTCCTGATCTTATTCTTGTTCCTGAATTTCTTCAGCTAAGTGCTCATCAGTTGAGATGCTGGATATGTTTTGATGCATAAGAAATTTTATTTCTGGTTATCTGTATACGCCTACATTATCTGATTGTCTCAACCAGCAGAAACTAACAGTTTAAGTGTAATAATGTGAATGTAAATTTCAAAGAAGGCAAGGATTAAAGTGAGCATTTGCAATACTGAGAAGCCTTTTTACTGACACTCACAATGATCTTAAGTACTCTGACTTGTGATTTAGGCAGCATTTTATAAAGGGTACTTGTTCACTTCTGGAAGGTGAGAGCAATTCATGGGGTCTTACAGAAGCAGATTTTCAATCAGATCACCTATTACTTGCCCCTTGTTTCAAGCATTTCCTCTAAATAGTTTTAAGGAAAGCCGCTCACTGCCTGTCCTGGTGAGGATTTCTTCCAAGTGTTCACCTAAGCATGTCATTATACCAAATACAGTGAAAAGGAGAACTGACTCTTACTTTGTCCATTTGTCCAATGGAATAAATGTCTAGAGAGCCTAATACCAATAGTCTGGAAATAGACTAGATAGGAGAAAATGGAATCCAGGCTCCTTTTGTATGAACGCCCATATATATATAGAAAAAGCAGGTGGGCATGTTACACTTTGGGTATGCCCAATTCTACTTGGTTGCATCTATCAAAAGGTCTAATTACATAAGTAAGAACTGGCAGAAGAAGTTAGTGTATTTCAAAGGCTCCCTTTGCCCATGACTTGGTTTTGTTGTCAAATGAAATAGCACTGTACTAAATCTAATTTATAAGAGCTGCCACCAATTTGTAAAGCTCTCGTTACACAGGAGAGTGCACCTGCTTTTTCACTTCCAACCTAATCATCAGTGCAGTCCATTAAGAATCCATGGGCTGAGTTACTGTCTCTCAGTTTCCTTGGTCATTTTGGATGTGTGGAACACATGAGACAGGTTCAGTTTTAATAACAGGATGTGTAAGCCTAGGCTGACAAAGTGCAATTTGGATCAGGACCCTGTGGCCTCTTTCCTTCTCCAGATGCAGGTAATTCTGCAATAGTTATGATGGTCAGAAGAGATGGCTTCATTTATGAAAACCACACATCTGTCAGTGCCCTGAGAAAAATTGCAACTTTTAGTCTGAAAGACCAAAAATCATAACACAAAAGAAATTAGGGATGTTGTCAGAGGAAGAGAGCCTTCTGCCAGTATTAAGGTGCATAGGGGAATACACTCCAATAGTCCTTGGAAGTGAACTGTATCTCACAGGACAGAGAAAAACCGAAACTCCAGTATTGTTGTGCCTATCTGGCCTGAGGGGAAACTCTTCACCTCAAACCTAGCATGTATAAGCAGGATACAGCAGCTGAGTATCTAAGATGCTTTTACTTCATAGCCCATTACTATTTTAGTGTTAATTACTGATATTTGTAAATTTTACATCTACTTTAAAAGTTTAAGAAGTAATTTGTAATGCATTGAAAGATCGTCCTTCTGTGAACTCATTTTGGAAGTTGATACTTTAAGATAATGAATACTCAGTCTCTAGACTCTGATAATGTTTGTATATTTTACTCATCCAACACTTTCTTCATTAATAATTTTAAGACATCCACTAAAACAAATTATCTACATCTACAGTGCACTACTTGAAAGATTATCTACATCTACACTTCACCGCTTACTCAAAAGATTGCATAATCTTCTCAATGTTTGAGTGAAAAGTAGCTTAAACTATTCATGTTGGCATCCCACTGTATCCTGAGAATGTAGATTATTAGGATGCTTTCATGAATCTTTATGCACGTTTTTCAAGTAGTCCTCCTAGTGCAAAAAATATAAAGAAAATATGCTGGAAAATAATTTTTGATTGTTTGCAGTTTCCATTTATTACTTCTTAAGGAATTCACTTTTGGGGTTTTGAAACAATCACAAAGGCTCTTTCCTGTGGTTTGAGACACCCTGAGTTTTTTATATTGATCCTGCATTAGTGTAGCTGAATGTTTCAAATTCTTACTATCTTTATTTTCCAAACACTTCCATCTAACAGAAGGAGTTTTTGAGGGATGGTACACATCAGCATGGTACAGAGCAGTGCCATGGAAAGTTTACTGAGCTAGCTCGGGTGCTGGAAATATATTTGCATTAACATAGCTTCTCTCTTGAGCAAATAGCTCAACTCAAAAGTAGTCTGTCAACACTGCGGGCTTTATCAGCCCTACAGCTTTCTTCACTCTTTGCCTCAGAGCCTGTGTATTTCCTCAAGCCTCCTGATGGGTCTTTAGACAATTGCAGGCAAATGAAGTTGCTCAGTCATTCCATTCTGAGTCATTGTCTCCTATTTGGCAGCTAGACTGAAGCCTCTCTAAAATGTATTGCCCAGGTGCCACTGTTGTTTTGCTCATCCTTAGGATGGAGCTTGAAGATATTATCGAATAAAGCACAGCAGCAACAAAGATGTCTCACCCAACATTTCTGAGGCTTAGTTATTCCAGCTAAGATTTGGGGCATGACCTTTCTGGTGCCTTGTAATATGCATTTGTAGAATGCTGTGGTATTTGGAAGTTGTGTCTCACAGTAAGTAATAAGGCTGCCCAGCTATGAGCAGGTCTGAGCCCAGTGTCTCTCATATGGCACCAGTGTTTCCAAGTGCAAATGACTACTGCTGGCATGTGAAAATGTGCAGCTGACAAATTCGTGACTCTTTCAAGTGGTGATGGCAGATAAGGCTGATAGTATCTGCTGGAGTGTGACTGAAATTGAGGTAAAAGTAACCCGCTAAATAAAACTCCTGTACTTTTATTTAAAAGTTTTAATAATCTATTTATTACTGGTAAAAAATTCTTTACTGTCCTTTAATTGTATGTGTTCTATTAGAAAAATAAATTTTTTATAAGTTACAGTTAAGCTAAACTTTAAATCCAGGATGACATTTTATATCCATGTATCCATACATTTATGTATACATTGTATATTGTATATTGTATATTGTATATTGTGTGTGTCTATATATATTATGTATATATTTATAATGTTCCTATATATTTATGTACATACGCACAATAGATAAAAGATCACTTCTCCAAAAACAGTCTAAAGTATATTCAAACATTTGAATCTTTACGTAGGGTTTGCTTGAGATGTTGGCATTCCAATCCCAAATCTTGTTTTGTATCTCACTGTAGTCAGGAAATTTCTGTATCAAAGAAATTAAAAAATTATAAGTACTGAGTGTGGTGTAATGGCTAAGAATACCAACCTGGGTCTGTTACTGTGAGATTCTGGAAGTGTCTGCAGCCCAAAAAGGATGATATTCTCTGTGGCAGAGGCCGGTGAGAGTCTCCAGGACTTCTTTATGTTGCTTGTTTTGTATCTGAAGGCTGAGCTTTGTGCTCCACCGCTCCCACTCTGAGGTGATTTTTCACTGGAGACTTGCAGAGCAGTTGGGATCACTGAAGTGGTTTGCTACCGTAGGGCAGTTGTCTGCATGGAGGTTGATGATCTTTGCATACAGACAGCAGCAATATCAGTGCTTCCCAAGTCTGTCCCTTTACAGAAGGTGATAAAACTGCTTGACTTCTCACCTTTTTCAAACAGAGGTGTGTATGCTTCTAGCCGAGGGTTGTGCTTGAGTTCAGGATATAGTTATGCTGTCAGCTGTATCCAAGGGGTCTCTCCATGCTGTAGCCATCTGTGAGGACACCCAGAAAAGGCATTTGGTGGTTTGAGTGAAGAAGGATACAGCCTTGATGTGACTGAACATGGCACACAGCCCTTTTGAGTGCTGCAAGTATCAGTCTCACCAGAACACTGTGATTTAGCTGATTAAGGAAATTTGTATTCCTGCTGTTGGCCGCTTCTCCAGCTGGGTTGAAAAGGGCAGAAAAAGACTTTACTTGGAAATGCCTACCTGGCTGTGGTAGAATTTCCAGAGCAAGTCAGAGCTATCATTACCACTGCAGGTTAATGCCTGAGGGGGTAAAGGCAAAGAGTGTTTTGAGATACTTCGAGCAGACCTTTGTCTTAAAACTTTGTCCTTAAAACAGAAGTTCATGTGATTTAATATATGATTTAGTTTTTCAAATGAAATAAAATAAGATGGATTTCCCTCCCATAAATACTATGATAGAAGATACACTCCTCTTTTAATTAAATAGAAGAAAATTTCAATGAAGGCAAGGATAAAAAGGCTCAAGCAAAGTCAGTATTGGAAAATAATAACAATAATATCATAAAAAACGGTAGGTTAAAAGTAGTGTTAAAAATGCAAGGTCCAGCAATCAGCAGTTGTAGTACATTTTAAAAGATCTGTGAAGACAACAAATATTTTCTGAAGGTCTGTCTTTATTTTAGTTGAGCCTTCTTAAACAGAAAATAGAATTTAAAAAATAAAATCCAAAACATAATGGGTTGAACATTATGCTCAGACAACTGTCTAGTTACAAGTTTCAGCAGTCTGTGTGGACAGCCAGGAGTGCCAAACACAGCCACCACTCATTAGCTTTTCCCTCAGTGCAGTTTCTCTATCAATGTTAGCATTTTAATGCTGGTTCATCAGTGAAAATCTAAATATAAGGTCTTAAAGGGAAATAATGCAGGCAACATGACCCATCTGCAACAGTGGGTTTTTATCTGTTTTTGTGATGGCTTTTTTTTTCATTCAGAAATATTTTCTGAATATTATAAAACTTCCTTTAGTTTTAATTTTTTTTTAAATGTGCTCAGTAGTCATCTTGCTAACCATATATACAGCATAAATAGTTTATAGTTAAAGCAATAGCTTGTTTGAATAAAGAACAAAGGCTTTTTCAGATGACATAGACTATTGAAAAATTTAGGATGACAGCCTGCATCTTAAACAGGCTATTTTTTGCACTGAAAAGAGAAAGTTCCTATAGGTAACTTAGGCCGTTTTCATTTGGTTTCAATTTTACTACCCTGAGAAACTTTTAGAAACATTGACACAAGATTAGACATCAGAAGGCGCTGGCATTTGGGGAAAAGATCACTTTATTCTTTACCTTCATTTTCCATCCCTTCCCTAATGTGATAATTTTTACTGGTGCCATGGGAAATAACAAGGCTACATGGTCTTTGGTGTGACTTTGTGCAGGTGTTCTTACATATGCAAAACACATTCTTTCTAACTCAGAACATACATTACTAATGTGTTACCTCCTAATGCATTCATAACTTTAATTCTTTATGTAATCCATATAGGTTCTAGCTTTAATTTTTGCTTAAGGCATACTGCATATGTGTATTTGCTAGATTCTTTCAGGGAAAGTTTTAATTAATTTTTTTCATAGTCCTTTATTTGAAAGTGATTTTCTCTAAAAACTGGTAAGTTTAAATGTTAATGGTCTGTTCCTTCACAGAAAAAATGCCTTTTTTTAGGGCTTTTTGTAGAAGTCAGCTGTCGACAGGATAAAATTAAGATTGCCATCTTCTAGGTATTTACAAACTAGAAACCAAATTATATTAAGTGTTTCTTTTATTTTAAAAAGCTATTTGTTTGATCACTTGCAATTTAAAACTCATATGAGTACTATGGAGACCATCTTCTGATCAACGTTATTATTCCAGACAACTGTTTTAATGAAAAATGCATAACTTCAGAAAATTCAGTACTCCTTTGAAACTACATTGGCAAATCAACATTTTGTTGAACAACAAGTTATACATTTTGATGTGCTCCTGTTCTTGAAAACGTAATGTTTACTAAGACGGGAAAGGTTTGGGGGGTAGTGTGGCTTTTTTCTTTTAGAATGTGATTTTGTGTTTTTCTTTCATAATTAAACTAGGGAGTTTAAATAATCCTGGAAGATAGCTCTAAAAAATTCACACTGTTTGAAATGGTTAGTACACTGAGAAAAGCTTTAAAAGTTATCCCTTAATGCTGAGGTCAGATTGCCAACTGTTATACCTTTTATGTGTAATGCCTCTTTTATAGCCTGGTGCCTGTTTCTTGTAGTTTGAAGTGGCATTGTTCTTCTACCACAGTAGAAAAGGTATTTATTGTTATGGAGAAACATTGTGAGAGAAACCTCATGCAGAAAGCAGAATACTTTAAAGGCTTTCAGTGGAAAAATGAGGATTTCTTATTGCTTTGTCTTGCTTGCATTTTTTCTATAGTTTTCTGTAATGAAAGCCTCTTGCTTTCATTTTTCCTGGATTTGGTGTCTTCTGCAAACTGTGGGCTTAAGTATCTGCAAGAGAGAGGGCTAAAGGAATGGCTGGCAGACTTCTTTGGTGATATCCAGCAAATGCAGTATCTGGAGAGGAAAAAAACATCTTCCTGGAAATGCTGTAGAGCAGACCAAGACTACAGAAGCTACAGATGGGCTCTGTGAGATGGTTTGTCTGGTTAATCCAGCCTTTATTCTTCTCATAGACTTGTATTGAGACATTTTCATCCTCATTGACTTTCCCATCTGAGTGCAGCTGGGTTCTTCACTCTCATCCTTCTAATGAAAATGCAAACAAGGCTGCTAAAGAGCCTAGTGAGAAGATATGGACTCAGTTCCTTTTAGGGTACTGTGATATACAAATCTATATCTCCAGCTCTTTCTGTAGCACTAAAAGGGACTGAAGGACTCTGGCAAGCAGTGGATCTGGTGTGTTTTATATGCTCTGTGCTACATAATGCTGATAACACTCTCTTCTGTGAGAAGAGTCGACCTTGTTTTTTAATGCCAAAAGAAGTCAGTGCTAATCAGAAAGCCAGCAGGTTTGATCCCTTGGATGACAATAGAATATTAAAATAATTGTTCAACCACTTTCTTCCCGTTTTTTCCCCCTATGGTCACAATAGTTATTATGATAAATTCAGAGAGAGTTTTCACACTGACATTTAATTAAAATGAAATTACCTACCATTGTTATGGACTACACAGAAGCTATTATTTATGTTTATATTATTCTAATACCTTATTAGACTAGGTTTGCATTTGCATCAGTAAGTTAGCATGACTTGAATTATTTCTTTCTGTACTCCTTATGTAGCAGTAAGAGCAAGCTGCAATATTAAATATCTACAGAAAAAGATATTTCAGTCTTCTTGGAAAAGGCAGGGACAGTGTTCAGCCAGAGTTTTATTTTTTCCACTGTACTCTATTTATATGTTGTTCTGTTCACTATGGCTGCTCATCACAAGACAGCAGAATGGCCGAAGGACCCTTGTTTTTATCATCTTTTTATCATGCTAGCTGGTTAGATTAATTCCCTGTGCAATAGATGAAAAGATCACCTTCTAATGCAGAAAGATTTAATAGTGTTACTCTATAAACTATTAAAACATAATACTGTAAGAACACTTAGAAGCAGCATTTGTCAAGTGTACCATACTCTTTTTTTTTTAAGTAACAGAAATAACTGAGTCAGGGAGGCGATGAAAGGGTTATGTCTATGACTATCATTAATTTTTCAAAGAGAAAAATAATCTGATAGGCTTTTTAATTCCACACAGAGTCTGAGTTGAGAGGTCTGGGTAAGAGTGATGGTTGTGTCAATCTAAGAGTGCAGAGTCAGCTGTTCCGCTTCCAAAACAGCTGCTCCACAATGTCCTGCCACTTCCCACCTGCATCCCTCTGCTAATTGGGGAGCTCCCATTGCTCCTGATCCTTTCCCTCCATTTCCTAGAATTACTGTGAAGCTGTTAGCAGATCATTGTGACTGCTTAATAAGGGCTCATGCTTTCAAGGAGAGAAGCTACAGTGAGTTTCCTACCCCTAGAAACATCCTGTTCAGGCTACTTTCTAATTTTTCTTGGACCTCTATATTAATGCACTGTCTTTTGACCATGTGCTATGGGTGTTAGCCTTGGTAGTATTCAGGAGCAGCATTGGTAGGTACTGCTCCTTAAGGAAAGGAAAACTGTGACACCAAGGCAAGCAAGGACAGTGATCCAAGGTTAAGGGGCAGTCCCACAAACAGAGCAAATTATGGCAGGCAGCTTCAGCCAAAAGCCCAGACAGACAGGAAACTGTAATTTTTGATGTAAGAATTCAACCATGCAGCAAAGTCAGGACAGGATTAATGACCTTTTCTCTCCCTTAACCCATGGGTGAATAACTACCTTACATTTCAGAGATGGAGTGTCCAACTGTTAGCCAAATTCTGCAGGAAGATAGGATGAGGGAACAGCACATACCTTCAGCTCTGGGCTTGAGGGCAGGGGGTACAGTACAGGCAGCTGCTGGGACACATTTTCAGAGACAGGGAGAGAGAGAGAGAACTAAGAATTATTCCTACTTCAGCAGGAGACTGGAAAAAGAAGGAATAATTTTCTACAGCTTTAGTATAAATTTGGCAGCAAAGATGGCTCTCCTCTGGACAGGGTACCAACAATGTTTTTTTCACTCAACATTGCTTCACCAATTTGGATAAAATCCTGCAGGCTACAGCAGTCAAATCCTGCGTGGCTGTGCAATGAGTTACAGTATATACCCATTTAAATAATTGGCATAACAATATGGAGTTTAATTGGGGATGACATGAATGTGGATGAACTGTCATATTCGCTAGGTATGTTGCATCACAATCAAGTGAATTCTCTTTAAAGAAAGAGACTAATTAATGAAAAAACAATCATTCTTACTACATTCCCAGTAACTGAAGTAAAAACATGAAACTGATATTTTAATTCTTTAAAAACCCAGCGAATGGCTAACTAGGTTTTGAAGCACACGAACAAAGGATCTTTAATTTCCTGGGTTAAACAGGGAAGGGGTAAGATCCTTTATTTACAGGGGTGGGAAATTTCAGATGTGTTTCTTTTGGTAAACCTAGTTTTCTAATAATTCTGGAATCTGGAGCTTTTTTTCACTCTTGAGAAATTTTCTATAAAAAAATGAAAAAGAAAATTAACGATAAACTCCACACGAACTAATTCATGCACTAAACCTGCCCATCAGATTGAAGCAGGAAAGTTTTTCTAAAAGGTGAAAGAAGCATAGCTTTGGATACTTTTCCCTATAGAGGGAAAAGTAGTAGCCTATAATACATAAATGAAGGATGAGAGAGGTATAGGCAAATCTTCCAATTTTTATGGAAGCCACAGCTAGAGTTGCTTTGGGTTTAAACATCACATACAAGCAGAGATGAATTGGCAATTATATGCTTTAACTGCAAGCACAGAAAAGACAAGCAAGTAAGAACATTTAATCGGCATATTCCTGGTAATAATGCATTAAGATAAACTGTAGAACACTGAAGCTTAACATTGCTTATTGCTCAAATGCTTACCCAAACCTAGGCAACAATTTAGTAAGTGATATGTTTAAAAAACAAAAATACAGAGCCAAAATATGATTTAAAAACTTCCATATGCAAATAAAAAGCTCTTTCCTGTTGTATATTAGCATTTTGGTAACATACTTATGTGTAGCTTTATTTTTCTTCAATTTGTAACTGTGATATTTGCAGAGTAAGTAGCACTACCTAGGTTCATTAATGCAGCATTTATATTCTGCAACTCTTCATGTAAATACTGTGTTTCAAGGCAGCATTATGAATATTTCACATACTTAGAAATAGTTGTGAAGTATTTTTCCTCAAGAGGGAGACCTTTATTGTTAATATGCTGCTTATCTAAAATGATTGGTTCAAAAATATTTCAATTGTATTTTTCTTCCTTTGACAAGCATGCTTCTATTACAATACTATTTAATTATAAGATTTTGTAAATTAAAATATGATGTCATTTTAGTCTTACTTATTCGCTTCTTGCACCCTCTGAATTAGGAACCCTTGAAGACAAATCAAAAGCTCTTTCTGCTCCAGAGTATTGCTACTTGCACAGCTCACACCAACAGAGAGAATTGCTGATGCTATAGCAGCTTTAGCAACCCCTTATTTGGAACAATGGGTAGTTCAACCATTTTACATTAATTTTAAATTAATTTACATTCATTAATGTTCCTTAGAAGGGGAACTTTAGACAGGTATTCCTTATTTTGAATGTAAAGATATCTATAAAACCTGTAGTGCTAGGTCTCAAGCTTTGAAATACACCATGGAGGTACTTCAAGGTATTTTCATTGACTAAAATTACCCAGGGCGTTTAAAATCTCAGTTGGGGGAAGCTGTTTCCCCAGTGCTGTTCCTGTGCTCATATTCAGCTCAGCTGGAGGCTGCGGTCTGGTTGCCAGGAGGTAAATCCTGGATTTTGCTGTGCCAATGTAACAGATGAATTTCAGTCAATATTTTTTACTTTGTCTAGAAATCATCTCTGTTAAATAATTGGTTTTCTTTTGAGTGTTTGTTCTGCCTTGAGGAGGTTTTTCTGGTTTAGTCTGCAAGGCCTGTACTGTCCCCTGTGTACAAAAATCCTGAACCCAACCATAGGCATACCATAGACCTGAAAAACATTCAACCTTTCCTCTTATATTGCACATCGAAGGGACTGCTAATATCAGAGTCAAATATTTAATTTTCAGACACAGATACCGTTCCTCTGATGCTATCATATGCTAATGTAGGGGTTAAGTAAACAAGCACAAATGGGGCTGCTATTACTGTTCGGACAGCCCCTCGGTCAACTCTTCGGCACTTTGCCTGCATTTCAGACAAACAAAGAAAATTGCACATTGTCATGCCTTGATTAACTCATATATTATTCAGTAAGTAGCCAGATGACTCAGGAGTATAAGACTTTAATCAGTTAAAAATAGTTTTTTGGGGAAGTAAGGAAGGGAGATCTCTTTCCTATAATAGAATATATTTCTCAAACATGAACTGGACAAGGACTTGAGCATTGGTAGTGATGTTTCTTGAGAAAGAGACTTAATTTGTTTCAGTAGTGTTAAGTAATTCAGGTCTTTGTTGGAATCTAAATATATAATGGAAGAAATTTAGACAAAATGATGCTTATATTGAAGCATTATTTTATTTCAATCCACAAAAAACAACAAAGAACTGTAACTGGAAATGGTGTTTGCAGTAATGAGGATATTTCAATTGTTTCTTAGTAGAAATTATTTCAAAAGATAATCAGGTTATCTTAAGAAAAAGGAAACAAAATGCAACTTAAACAAACATTTGTTTCCAGCATTTGGAAACAAAATGTAACAAAAAAGGAAGAAATTATTCTCCAGATGTCTACCTTTCACTCTTTGTGTCTCACATGCCTGTTCTGTTTAATTCCCTTGTGATTAATTTTTCAGCATATGGACATAGCTTTTATTTGCCTAAACAAAAGTACGGGAGAAATGTGATATTTTTCATAGGGAAGAATTAAGAATGTCCCTCTTTGGAGGACACATTCACACTCTAAAACTTTTCAGGTTTTAACTTTCCAAGAGATTACTGGAGGGTTCAGAAAGGAAGAGGAATTTCTGTGTGCTAATGGTAGGACACCATTCCATCTTGGATGGAAGGAAAGCTTTGATTCCATATTGTGTCTCTCGGCGGCTCAGAAAAACCTGTCCAGAGGAGCTCTAGCTATACTCGAGCAGCAGTCCAGGGAGGATTCCCCTGGGTCACTGTGGGGCCTGTGGAAAATGTTAATGTGTCCCATAGCCCGTATATTCCAGCTTTGAGTTAAACTATTCAAGATAGGAGGCATGAATAATTTCTCCGTGATTTATCTCCCCCATGACAATTATACTTCAGTTAAAAGGCCCTAAATACATCTTGCTCTCTAGGACTAAAAATGTATTTCTTCAAGAGTCTTTTGGGAGTATGGTAGTATTCCTGAGATCCTTGAAATGTCTATTTACATTTAAATTCAAAAAGCCTTTGTAAGACTTAGCAAACAGCCTCTTTTTACAGTGTTGAAGGGAACTTTTACAAACAAGTGGAAAGGGAGGGCAGGAGTGGGAGAAAATCTTTTCATCTCTACAGAGCACCAGATATTACCACCACAGTGTAACTCCTAAGAAATAGATCTTTCCCAATGAGTATTTTGCCTGCCTGTGGCAGTGTACCTCTGTTCACTGGATTTAATAATCTTGATCTCAGTTCTAAATCTTGTTCACTATCAGGGAAAGAAGTTGTTACTGTCAAGTTATTTTATGTCAGGTTATATTAGACTAATTTAAATAGTAACACAATTATCACAATATCTCACCCAATTTATTCTAAAAAGGGAGCATGTTCACATTTCCCTGTCTTCATTTGCTGATTTCCCCAAAATCAGCAGCTAATATAAAAAATAATTGAGATAAAAATGTAAGAAATAAAAGGCCATTGCCTTAAATAATTTTTAAATTAAAAATCATATGCCAACCTAAATCAAAGGAGAATAGTTTAGATTAGGAATTCTTTACTAAGAAAGTGTTGAAGCACTGTAACAGGTGGCCCAGAGAAGCTGTGGATGTTCTATCCCTGGCACTGTTTGATGCCAGGCTGAACATAGCTCTGAGCAATCTTGTCTGGTGGGAGGTGCTCTTAGCAAGGGGCTGGGACTAGATGATCTTTAACGTCCCTTCCAACCCAAACCTTTCTATGATTCTATGATTTTAGCCATTTAAATTTTTTCTGTGTATAATAAAGAAGTTGAAAAATTTTCATTACAGAGTAAATCTCATTAGGAATGAAGGAGAAAATAGAGTTTAATTTTGCTAGTCTGGGCTGGGTGGGGCTTTTCCTACAATAATTTTCTTGTGGAAATATACTTTATTGTGTACACCATCTTTCTTGTATGAAAGAAGGCAATATGCTTGTCTGTTTACATGGTGTTTATTTGCATGGTGCACAAGCATGACTTAGAGATAACCTTAGACGTAAATGCCTTGCAAAATTGGTCCTAGCTTAAGAAAAAGTATTATAGAAAGGAAGAAAGGCATGGTGGGCTTAACTCGGCCAGCAGCCAAAACTCTCCCAGGTTTTTGCTCACTGCCCTCTTCTTTGGAATGGGGTTTTGTTTTGGTTTGGTTTTTTGTTTTGTTTTGTTTTGAAGAAATGTCTGTCGTCTGGAGCCATTTTTTTCCAAGTTTTATTCATACATAGCAAAGTCTTCGTGGGTAAGCAGAGGAATGCATGACTACTTGTTAATTTTTTCTGTTAAGAGGACATCTTTTCTCTTTTGTGAAGTTACCTAGCACTTAGCAAAAGAAACTTGGATAATGCACTATACTGAAGCTTGATCATGCCAGCACCATATAGAGACAGTTTTTGGCTGCCTTGTACTCAGCAAATATATGAAATACACAGACAGATTTTAAGTGAGGGAAGTTTTGAAAGATGTGTGTGATCTTCTGCCTTGACCTGAAATACCATTTTTAAAGTAGTATCAAGGATTTTTCTTCCTCTAGAAAACCTTATTTCTCCTTAAATGGAGAGGAAATCTGAATATTAATTTTCATTTGTAAAGTTGTAAAATAATTTTTGAGACCAAATTTAATTTTTTACTTCTAAATTTCTGTATTGCAATGGACCTTCTGTGTATTTTAACCCAAATCTATTATGCAATTCTAATAAATTAGTCCAGTTAATATCTCATGTAGACACTATCAGCAGTCTCCATTGTACAGTGTTACATAATTTCTAAAAAACAGTTTGGTGAAAATTAATTCTTATCTTTCTCCTGTAACTTGTGAAATAAAACAGGACATGTATTTTTGCTAAAATATTCATCGTAAGAAACTGATGGATGAAAAATTTAATTCTTTAGAGATACAAACACATGAAAAAGGGGTGTGTTTTTTTATTTTTAAAAAAGTACCATTTTTATGTTAAATATGTTTTTGGTAATATGTGACTTTATGCATATATATATATATATATATATATATATATATATATAAATATATATGAACATATAAATATATTTTTCCCCCAATCTTATAAATTATTTCCCTGCTTAGCGCAAAGACTCTGTGGTACAGATGTTATTATACTCCATTCTATGCTGAATTAGAAAATTAATTAACTTCTTTACTAAGGCTTGAGTTCAAGAAACGTTGGATTTTGCCTTATCAGAATCCCAGTCACAAGGACAAGTGACTGTGATTTCCTTGCAAATATTTCAATTTTCTAGTCATTGAAGAATTAAGAGTTTTTTCAGATATGAGGATCTTTCAAAGTTATCAGTGAGAAGCACATTATTGTTTTTGTGAGCAGGGTTTGTGAAACCTGCATACCCAATTAATATCCTCTATCCTAATCATTTCTATAGGCATAGCATAATCCAACCCACTTGACTTGGTTGTCCTTGCAGCATTTGGAGATCTGAAATGAAAAAGTCAGACAATTGGCTAAATCAGACAGGAAAGATAATGATTACAAGATGGGGAAAATCTTAACCTAAATATGGGCAGTGAGCAGTGTTTGCTGCTTTTGTAATTTGATATGCTTAATAACAAGGCAAGAAAAAGTTAACATTTAACACCTGCAAATGCTAAACAGTGGGAAACAATTTTTACAGATCTTTGTAAGCCCTTTGAATAGCCTTATATTACATCTAACACTGAAACACATAGTTAAATGGTACATTAGAGGCTATGCAACTGGAGGTTGAGGCTGGTACTTTGGATTCTCTTTTCATATGCAGTTGGCCTTATTAACAGCATGTGAATATATGGTCATAAGAATTTCTTTGTAAATCATGTTATTAGCATCTTATTTTATTGAATGACTGTATATATATTAAATGAGAGAAAGGTCATATAAATCCAGAGGTGTTTGAATTGGAAAGATATGCAGTAGTCCAAGCACGATGGCTATAGAGGCAATTGATTACAAAAACACCAAATATCATGTATTTTGGGTACACATCTCTAATCTGAAAAAGTGTGGAATAAAAAGAATTGCTTTGAATTACTTTGTAATTTAGAAGTTTATCTGAAAATGTACTTATTCAAGATGTTATGTCTGTGCAAATATTCTATGATGGTTACAAGGCATAAATATAAACAAGTTATAAAATCATCAAAATGCTGTATGCCTTAAGAGATGGGGTTGTGTTTGTTTTTCTCCAGTTGTTTTTTAAATTCTTTTGCTGTTAGTGCAACAAGCCTTTGTTTTGGGGTTGTTTATCTTTCTCTCTGTAGTCTTTTTTCATTCAGGATTGCGATGAATGTTGCTGCTTGCTCTTGGATGGCACACAGAGATAACAAATTCATTGCAACAACTCTAAGCCATGTAAGAATAGCCACACAGAACATAAAACCAGTGTGCTTCTCAGAGCTTTGCTTCTGGTTGCTAATGGAGGGCATTCAATATGGAATAAACAATTTATAGTGTTTTGCATGAGTCCTTGACACAGCACTTCTGGTACAGAAGCAGCATCATGTATGTGTACAAATCAAATGTTTGTCACGGAGGTTGAAGCTATAATGATGAAAAACGTGTCAGAGAATGAACAGCTCTGCTAATAGGAGCAGTGATGCTGCTTGATGACATACCTTCTGACCGAAAATTACAGTGTCCAGAACATAATCAAATGAATTTTTAACTTGCCAACTGCAAAATTTATTATTCTAATATCTGGAGTATTTGCTGCCATGAGTTCTATTTCTGGAAATGATGTAAAATCCTGAGGGGAGTCTAAACAACAGATACAATATACCACAAATACTATGCATGTAATAAATTGAATAAAATATGCCAGGTTTTAAACACTTTGTATTATTTACTTACTTATGATAAAAGGTGTTTAGTAATAATCTTGAAATGACATATCCTGTATGACATGATAATGATATACATCTATACTTCAGTACATAGGAATTTCTCCATTTCATTTCAAAAACTATTTTACTTCTGTTTTCTATTTGGCAGTAACAAGAATGAAAGGACTAAAACTTCTTCTCTCTTCTTAATTTTTTTCTTTCTAAGATTGCAAAAAGATAGTATTCAGTACCGATTTTAGTGGTCTTTGTCCAGACAAAGTTAGAAAATTCCTGCCCATTAGAAAATAGGATGAAATGGTCTAATGTTTGACAAAACAGTAATGATGATTTGGTATGATGATGGTAATGATTTACCATTTGTATTGATTTTTATGTAATGGTGAATTTGATGGTAAGCTACTGGTAGAAATCTATACACCCTTTTACACATCTCCTGGACCACTTATTTATTTAAGTGTAAAACTTCTTTGTACGCACAATGAAAATGTCTGATATTGTGAAATTCACATACCCTCTTTTACATATGCTTATCTTGTAAGCAAAATAATTACAGTAATATTGCAGAGGGAAAGTGAGTGTATATCTATATATATTTTCAGGAGTTGTGCTAATGAGAATTATCTTTGTCATTATGGAAATTTAGAGAATTATTTATGCTCTATTCAGGGGCTGTATTTTTTTCCTTAAGAACATCTTTGCAATTATGTTACCTATGATGTAACCAAAAATTTAAATAAACAAAAGGCCTCTTCTGTTTGTGAGTTAGTTATAACCCATGTAATATGTAGTCTATTCACTCTATTCCTTCCTAAATAATGACAAGACTGTAAACAGGCTTTGCTTTTAGAAGGTCAGTTTTTATGCTTGCATAAACCCCGACAAGCTACATTTCTCATGTCTGTTTTAATATGAATGGATGAGCCATTTACTGGTTTCTTTCCCAGAGGTGAATGCCCATTTCCTAAGCTCTGAAAAAGGCTGTCATGATCAATGTTCTCGTTACCCGTTTTTTTTCAAAAAAAATTATAGGTAATATTAGCTAATTACCTAACATTACCTGAAATTACCCAAAGAGGAACTATCTGTTCCATGCATATCCTCCTGTGAAATCTCAAAAAATGTTTCTGCGAGCATTTCTTCTCCTTGATACTACTTGTCCATTTTATTTGCTGCCAAGATAACCTGGCAGACTTGCTTTTTTCCAAGACTGGTAATGGAAAATTTTAGATAAAAAACAACAATTCCCATTACATGTCTTACAAAACAATACTTTGTGATACTGGAAGATTTCCAAAGAGTTTTTGGAAAGCCTGTATATACTTATATACACTGCCATGAATGAAGCTCAGTGTCTTTTAACTTTGTACCAGGAATAGATCAGTGTATTGGAAGATAACTAAAGTCAACTGTCAAAAAATATAAAAAATCTAATCAATTATATACATATCTGAGATCTTTTACAGTGATTTAAAATATTTTAGAAGATATATGAAGCTAGATAACATTTTATTTTAACTACCTTCCCATTAATATGCTGATTCCAGAGAACCTTCAGCTTTACCAAGAATAATGGCATTAAAATGCAAATCTTGAAATATAAATTTGCCAGTTCTTTGAATCAGTTCAGTTGAAAAGTTACATTTCATTTGAGTGAAAAGTTACATTAATGACTTAAAGAACTATTGTATAACCCGGATAATGCTAACTTTTTCCTGAAAAAAGGCATTTTGTCAATAGGAATGCACATCAAATAACAAGCATAGAGCATAACTGTATTAATGTTGGTATTAAACTATAGGAGAGACTGTACATGGAGAGACTGTTAAACAGAGATCACTCTTGAATTAAGTGCTGTTCTTGTCTTCCACCAAAGCAACTTCCTCCCTTTACTTAGCTCATGCATCTTCTAGAGCAGGCTTGCTCTGTTAGATAGGGAATCAAGCAATTCCCATTGTTAGGAAAACACATTTTCACTTGATCACCCTGCGAGAGATCTCATCAGGTGAATATTAATTCACCTTATATTTGCTGAAAATTTATAGGTTTATGTTTTTTCTCCCAGTGAAAGGTGACAGGGTGGAGTCTTGTTAATAAGACTTTTCATCAATGAGTGGACTAAGTCTTCCACAACAATTAAATAAGGTGTTTTTTTCTGCACACTTTGTTTATCTAATGGCTTGATGAACATTTTTGGTGAATAATTATTTAGACAAAGATAAATGTGTCTGTAGACAAATTTGAGGATTGTCATTCAATGTAACACCTGATTTTCCCTGAGGTGATGTGGGTTTATAATATAGTGACAAGGTGATCATGTAGGTGACAGTTTGGCTAAGGACCAGGTTTTCCAGGCACTAGATAACTCTGGAATCAGATGAGATTAAGACAGCAAGATACTCAAAAAGTTTTCTGTACACAGTATGAAAAATCTGCAGTTTAAAGACATGGAGGATAATTTGGTAAAAAAAAAATGCTGATATAGGATTATAACTTTTCCTCTTAATAAACTAAGTTAAATGGTGTACTTTGCCGTGGCTTGTTTGTTTGTCTTCAAGAAAAAGGAAAGAGATGCTGGAAATTCCATGGTGGTTTTTAATCACAGTGTCAGTGTAGTTTCAGCTAGAAAAAAATAGCTATTTCGGACTTACCTGAGGACAAAATTGTGGTTAATGACTACTTTTCATGGTGAGTTTAATGAATGAAAGATTGAAGAAACACAACCTTATAAAATTTAAATTCATAATGCCAAGTTTAGTAGTATAAAACTCCAAATTCACGTAGTAGTTTGCATGAGGCAAGAGGAAAGGTTATCTTGAAGGTGACTTGTCCTGTATCTTATTTGTTTCATGTCATGCAGTAGATACTTTTTGTCTTTGTTTTAGTAGAAAGTACAGAAAAATGCAATTCTGATTATTAATCCTTGAGCTCCTATGCTGATAATAAATAAGAATAAAATACATCCAAATTCTGGTAGTCAATGTTTTTTAATCTGTTATAATCAAATAAATGTAGATGAGATTTGTCAAATTACAACTGTTATAGCAATTCATATTAGAAGAGAAATTAAATCTAAAGGTGTAACTTTCCGAAGTGAATTTTTTAAAGTAAAGAACCACCAACAAAAGTATTGGCAAAAGTCGGTTTAATATAAAATCAAAAACACAGCTTTGTTTGTTGGCAAGATTCCCTCTACTACTTCTTAAGTGGTTAAAGCATACAGATTAAAAAAAAAACAAACCAAGATCAACTCAGAAATTACAGAGTCTGGGGAGAGAGGGAAGGGAAAGAGTAGGAAAGGGTAAGGATAGAAAAGAATAGGGAAGACCCTGCTGTTGAGTTAAAAGGTTCAGAGAAGACACCCTTGCTAAACTGAGTGCCAGACTTGACTGACAGGTTAGGCCTAAAGATTTAACAGCACTTAATTGATAGCTTAAGTTAAGCATTTTCACAAAGATTTCATACAGAATTTACTATAGCACAGCAGTAACTCACTCACTGGCTTAGCTTACAAATTTCAAGTACTTAGAATCCAGGAGAGAAACACTTATACTACATTTGCTATAGCATATTCATAACTCCCATGCACGTGTAAGGGTGTATGTGTAAAATACTCCCCCTAACTTCAGTGAAGTGCTCACATCAGAGGCCTTTGCACCTTCTCAATGGACAAAGGGTTGAGCCTCAAGGAGTGGGGAGTCAGCCCAGGGTCTGCTGCTGTCATTCACCAGTCCTCTGTGTACAGCAAACCCCATACTTCCCTGTCTGTGGATACTTCCCTGTCTGTCAGAGGTGTCCCTGGCAGAGCGAGGTTGCTGGTCACAGCCTGCTGAGGTCCAGGAAAGCTCAAAGGGTCTCACTCTGGAGCACTGTTTACTGGGGTTTTAGGTTTTTAGGTTTTAATCATAATAATTTTTCATCCTGGCCAAAATTCAGGGCAGTAACTGTCTCTGAAAGTCTGATAACAAAAATGCTATTCCACTTCGGTTATTATTCAGACAAGAAAAATAAGTTTCCAATGCTGTTCACTAAGAAACAGGAGCTTGGTAGACAGCACTAGTTCCTGGCAACAGACAGTGTTTCTGATAAGCTCAAAAAGAGCTTAGCCCAGGTGCTGTTCATTAAAGCTGAGGCCTAAGGAGAATTTCTCAGCTCAAAATGTGGCTCGAGGAGCAGGGGTGTTGCACCACCACATAAATGAAGCATAGAAAATGTATACTAATTGTGGCATTAATATTAAACTTTTTTTTTACAACATTGCTGAAAATTCTCTCAAAAGCCTATGAAGATTAAACAACAACCTCACTCATGACAAAAGCTTTAGTAGCTTTGTCAACTTAATTTTTCATATATGTATAGTTAAAATTTAACAAATAGTTTTTCCTTCTAAGAGAATGTGTTTAGCAGGTGGATAATAAAATGCCTTTTATAGTTCTTTTTTCTCCTAACCATGAAAAGAATGAATGCATCAAACAATTGCCAGAAGCAAGAAATTTGAAAGAAGGCCTTCACGCATCTGACTCATTAAGTTGAAACTTTTCCATCTGCATTCACTTTGTTAGCTTGCAGAAATGTTTAATTAAGAATTAGAAAGGCTGATGACAACTTGTGCTTTTTGTTTAAGTTGCTTTTTATGGAGACATAATTCTAAATGAGATGCATTTCTCATGTCAGTGGTAATGAGCCTATAAACCACTTGGTATCTTTCTAAAGTGCAGGTGCCAAGTGAGATTGCGACATGACAATATCTAGAAATGTCTGTAAACATATAAAAGTACCAATCTATGCATTTGTGGGAATGTAAATATCAGCCATGCACAAGGAAACAAGGTTCCTAATAGAGAATGAATTCTGCTTATATATTGATTTTTTTCCTGAATAAAACATGTAGTTCTGGATCATTTTGTGTAAGCTAGGTTTGGTGTACCTAAGACAGAATCTGTGCTGTTATGAAAAGATATTTGTGAAAAATAACTATTAGGTAGATCCCGTAATTATGTCCACAGAGATAATTTCAGAAGCAGCATTCATTGCAACATACTTTTGATCAATATCACTGGTAAAACTGTTAAAGTAAATTTATAAAAATAAATTGTGGTGAGTGAGAATTCCTGTCTTGAAAAACAAAGAAAAAATTCTCATTATCAGGGAAACATGTAGAAAGATTAGGATTCTAAAGATTTTGAGAAGAAATGTGGCAGAAATTACAGGATCACTTTGTAAATTAAATGCCTGTTCCAGTACTTTTAGAAACGACAACTTAAATGAGATAGTAGATTGTCTGATATACACTATAAATTGTGTTAAAGCCTTTTAAAATGACTGAATACTGTTACTGACTCCAAAAGTGTCAGTCATCACAATAGCTAGCTTAGCTATCTTCATTGATTGAACTTCAATGCACACTACATTTATGCCTGCTTGCACTGTTCAAACAGTGATAATTTTTATTAAGTTAAACATTTTAAATGTTCTCATTTTGTTTGGTCTTCATAAGTTTCAAAAAATTTTCACAAAAAATTAAAAAACTCTCCTTACTGAATATAAATTGTATCTTTCCCAAAATCATTTTTTGTTTTTATTGTACAACTCAAGATGAATTTATTTTAAATTTTGTGTCAGAAAGGATCCCACACTACTTAGAATACAGACTAAATTGTGATCTAATTAAAACAAGTTTCCTTACTCACAGAAATTGCTCACAGTAACTCTTCCCAGAGTTTGACTTAAATATTTTGAGGTAAATTGAATGACTAATTTTTGATTTTCAGATGCTAATTAAAGAGCTTTTTGTATTTTTTTTGTATTTTTTTTTAGTTATGTTATTGGCCTATTTTATTTGTACCTGAAATGGGATTACAATGAGGAGGTGGTTTTTTTCCCTTCCAAAAATGCTGTGCTTGTTTCCTTATTTCCCAGTAAAAGAACATGACAGCAGCTAGACTACAGGGTCTAAGGGGTGCATGATTTATAATATTCTAGAGAATGAATTTATTTCTCTAAACCTTTTTCTGCTAACTGGCAGCTGCTTATGCAATGTATGTTCCTGAAGTTCTTGTCTGAACAAGGTAAATAGCAAAGAATGTTTAATTTTTGAAGTCACTAGATTTTTGAAAAATAGATTTTATAACAAAGTATTGGTTTTATAATTCTAGCTAAAATTATTAAGATTATGCCAGTGAAGGTTCTGTAGCTAACACTCTAATAAAAGAGAAAAATTCTTGGCTCTTGCAGATGGATCTAGATATATTGAAGTATGGGAAAATCATCAGTGCCATGAAATTGAGGATGATCAAATGCCAGATTCTGTATCTGAGATGAAGTAATGCTGGACACAAATCTAAGCTGGGAAAAGAATGCCTGGAGAGCAGCCCTGCAAAAAGGGTCTGGGGGTGCTTGTTGACAGGAAACTCAAGAAGAGTCAGCAGTGCTGACCAAGAGGATGGTCAAACCATAAACAAATTTCCTGGGAATGGGGTTAATAATTCTATTCTGAAGGTAAAAAGATTCTATTCTATTCTATTCTATTCTATTCTATTCTATTCTATTCTATTCTATTCTATTCTATTCTATTCTATTCTATTCTATTCTATTCTATTCTATTCTATTCTATTCTATTCTATTCTATTCTATTCTATTCTATTCTATTCTATTCTATTCTAATTCTATTCTATTCTATTCTATTCTATTCTACTCTACTCTACTCTACTCTACTCTACTCTACTCTATTCCTTATCACGACACTAAGACCTGAACTGCGCTAAGATTGATCAAGCAAATGATATTTCATTAATACAGTGAATAAATCAGATTTTATTTATTTATCTCATACATTTCCTGAAGCTTTAATACTGTCAAAATGCAGACTTGTCTATATGCTTCTTTATTGATAATTTCATCTTGTTTCCTGTAATTCTTTGAAAAATACAGCATGACATATTTTGAAAATAGAGTATCAAGCTTGAAAGACCACTTCTGCCAGGAGCTTAATTAACTTTGTGTAGTAATTGTAGAGTTCTCTTAAAATTCTATACTTCACAGGGAATTAGCTTGTGGTTAAACTGAACCAGCTTTTACCCCATCCTCCTAGTTGCTAGACTTTATTAAAAGATGCTGAAATCTAATTAAATCCATCCTTATATAAATTATCAATGTTCCTTATTGTAATGGCTTTCACAAAGACATGATTTAATTGCATATGGGAGAATATCAGGCATCTCAACATCTTCTGTTTGATCCATTTTTATCCCATGCATTAAATAAGTGTAACAGGGGACCACAGCATGCTAAAATTAGTCCATGATGATATTTACCTTTCTTGGCCTTTAGAAAATTCTGTGTGTCAAATGTCATAGAAGTTAGAATCACTAATAAAACAACTCTAAATCATATTTTGTTTACACTAATTATTTTTTTCCTAAGAGCACTTTGCAGCATTAATGTGTCAACAAGAACAAGAGTGCATCACTTTTTCCCCCACCTCTGTTTGCCATCTGTACTGGTTCCCTCTCTAAGAGGAGAAACAGGTATACAGGATGTCAGTATTCCCCACATATATGTTCATCTGGAATATTCCAATAGCAACATTTTACCTGGAATCCTAAGCTATGTGTGGACTTAGAGAAAATTCAAAATCAGGTCTAGCATATCCTCTAAACAGCAAAGATTCCCAAACAGTGCTATATAATAGATTACTGTTATTTTTAGTTCAGCTGAACCACACTTTTGAGCCCAGATGTCCTTTGCAGAAGAGAAGGAGATTGTGTTCCCTTCATGTCCTTTGTTCAGTGATTCAGATTTTCAAGTGGGATATAGAAAACAGGTTTAAAATCCACCTTTTCCTGCTTTAGAAATAAGCTCAGGACAGACTTGATGTTTCTTCAGAGACTTATCTTAGGAGACTTTGGAGACTTAGGAGACTAATGAGTCTTCTACAGAGTACGCACTTAGGAATTTCTAAGAAGCTGTCCTACTGGGGTTGTTGAATTTTAAAAAATAATTAGATATTTCTTCAAGGAGGAATGGGATTAATTTATCCCAGTTTTAGGTGATTTAAATTGCAAGTCAAAAGAAACAATCAGCCTTTCATTTCTCTCTCTCTCTCTCCTTCTCCCATCCCCCAAAATACTCTGACTCAGGGATTTAAGAGGACATAAGATTCTTGTTTGGTTTACATTAGCTGGGTAAAGTCACTTTGAAAGATATGCAGAATAACTTTCTATAAGGATGGAATCAGTCAGAAACTGAAATGTTGTGGAGTTTCAGTTTGAGTTTTTTCCATTTATGGTGACAATTATTTATTCAATTTGGCTAAAATAATTAATAAATATGATTGGCCCAGATTTTGCAAATACCTGTACAAATACCCCAGCCACCCCTATTCTGAGATTTTGAAATAGATTAGTAAATGACAGAGGTTATCCCACAAAGAATGAAAAGCTAATAAGTGTAAGACTTTCAGGACTGATGACAAAAAATGGATGTGGTAATCTTCAACAAAGTGTTTAAATTCTTTGCTGCCTGGGTTGTGCAGGTTAGATATCCCTGCAGGAAAGCTGTCATCATGGGGTGGCTTTACCTTTAAGGTGGTTTTGAGAGCTAAGGAAGTTGAAGCTGCTGGTGGCTGATGGGAGTTTTTTCTCCTGACCAATTATCAGTCATTTCTAAAATTGACAGCAGTTTTTGACCATTAGAAAGTGAATTCAACCTGTGAACACCCCCTTAAGAAGTACAGTCAGAGCTCTCTTGTCCTCTTTTGTTTCCGGCTTTTGAGAAAGTAACAAGGCTCTGTCGGGCCTCTTCCATCCCCCCCCCCCCCCCCCCCCCCCCCCCCCGGCCGGACAAGGAGAAAAAGAAAGCAGAGCTACTCAGCCTGGACTGAAACTTTACACCATGAACTCTTTCAGCTTTTCTAAAGCTTTTAATTCTTTTACTACCTGGATAAACGTACAGATTACTCCTTTTTCCCAGAAAGACAGAGAAAGAGAGACAATCAACATGAAGAAGACATCATAGAACCACCAAAAACAGTGAGGAAAAGAGTTAAGTTTTAAATAAGAGAGAGAGAATAAGGAAGTGCTTTACAGCTGAAATATCTTTTTTTTAAAGCTATGGAGATGGATAATAGTAGTTTAAAAAGACTCCTTTAATTCATGACAAGTATTGGGAGGAACAGAGTATTCAAAGTGTAGACCTTTGAGAAGAAGAGAGAGTACTTGTGATACTGTAAGTTGCTGGAATTGGGTAGAGTGAAGATTTTGAAGCCTTGAGGGCTTTTCCTGTTTTCCAGGAAAGCTCACTGAGACTGATGGAGAAGACTTTTGCCTTTGAATAACTCATCTTTAAAATAACATCCCTAAACTCATGGCCCATACACACCTCAGAGTGATGTGAAATGAGAAGAGAAGATCTGATGACATTTCCGGGTAGCTGACATCAAAGCCATAGAAACTATAACAGAAATAGTTTCCTTGTGAAAAACTCCATAAGTTAACAGAAAGAGACTTCTGTTTCTCTACAAAGACTGATGAAAAGACTGTAGCAAGAATTGAGACTGTTTTTAACCACCAAAGTTCTAAAGTTTTTTTTGTCTCTATGTTGTCATGTGTACAAAGAAATGGTTAAGTGGTGGGAGATAAAAGGGTTTTCTGGAAGTTTATTCTGGTGTTCTTACTCTTGTAGTTTGTTAATAAATTGTCTTTATTCCTTTTGAGTTTTAAGCCTGTTTTGCTCTTGTTCTAATCCATATCTCACAGCAAGAAATAAGTAATTTTTTAGTTACTGGTTTAAAACCACGACAAAAGCGCATTTAGAATTTCCTTGGAGAGAGAGCTGGAATTGTAGAGTTTAGAAAAGGGGGGTTCTCCTGAAGAGAAATACTGCATTACATTGGTTTTGTAAGTGATGTTGTCTTTTATTTTAATTGAACCAACAGGCCAAGTGACATTCTTTCAGTAGAGCTCCAGTAAATTATGACTAATTAAAATTTTTGCAGCAATACCTTTGAGGCCAGAGGTTAAAGAGTCTGACATCCCAGAACCTGCCAGAATAGAGATAATCTGATCTTTTATTAAACACCTGCTGCTGGGAGTTGTAGTTTTACCTACGTTAGCTGTCAAGATGTTTGGGACAGCAGGACTATTGCAGATTTGATTCAACAGTAAATTAGAGTCAATTAACCAGTAGCTATTAGTACCTCACAAAATTGTACTACTGTTGGTGGGAAAACTCAGTAATATTTGTGCTTTTTGATTTCCTTGATTTGGCAAAGTTGTTTTCTCATCAATCCATAAAAATAAGAAAATAAACCAAATCCCCTCCCTGTTATACTTAGCTTTTACTTTTAACCAGATGATTTATTTTTGTCTTGTTTAAAGTGTAAGACTGAGAGGAAAACAAGGGTCAAGTTATATTATGACCTAGAAGAAAAGGAGAGTCTGACTCATTGGCCCCAGTTTCTCAACTTTAAGCTGTATATAGTAATTGGGTTTTATTTCCAAATGAAATGAAAGGGACTTGGTTTGTCTGAAAAGTTCTCCAGTATGATTGTAATTATTTCTATGCCACTGAAATTCTTTAGACTTGATGTGTACAGTTTCATGTTAGTACACTCTACTGTTTAATCTGTGTTGTAAAAATCTGAGCCTTAAAATTCATATATATTTTGTATGGATTCCTTCCAGCTTTTCACCACCAGCAAAGTATTCCTGTCCCATGAAAATCTACATATCCCCTAATAGATGCTAGTAATGTTCACTTTGCTGTGTCGTGCATGTGACCTACATGCTGTCGCTCTGATCTCTCCAGGAACCACTCTGATTCCTAGATACTGGAAGCACACCAAAAAAAATGATGGAAATTAATCAGAATCCTAATTTTAAAAAATAGATAAATTTTAAAAATGTAAAAGCAAACAGGTAAAGTAGCGTCTCAAAGGATATTGTAACTCAAATCATCTTGCCACTGTGGGAAAAGCCAAAATGCTGATTTTAGCTCTGCTATCACCTTCCACATTGAGTCTTCTGGGTGTCATGTAATGCAGCAGTGTGGCAGCACTCTTGATATCTCTGTGCAGTGTTGCAGGGAAATAACCCAGGTTTTAAGTGGTGCCTGAGTAGGGATGAAATTTGGAAGCAGGCCCTGGAAAGTCTCGCTGATAGATGAACATTAAACACTCAGGCATACATCCATTGAATTCAAAATTAGAATGTTTATAGGATATATACCTGTGTACTTGCTAATGTTTTCTGGACCTATGGGATGTGGGGACAGGTGCTACACGTACTGCAGCAGCTGGTCAGAAGGCTGTTATCTATTTCTTCTGTTAAGGCAAAGCCATCTGATTACCGGAGCTATGCACAGCCTGCCATGGTAAATCCTATTGTGTATAGTGCAAAGAGACCAGCGAAGGAAAGGAATTTATGTGCTTTCTGGCAGGAGATGAGGTCTGTGATCATCAGAATGTTCAGGTACAAGGGGGATATCACTGGAAATATTTGATCAATTCAGAGATAAGATAAACAGATCAAAATAAGCAAAAAATGTAACCCTGTTTAATTAGGTCAGCACTAAACACCGTGAAGATGGACTTCTATAACAGTTTGTTGTTGCAGATATTGAAACAAAAGTGGGGAAGAATCTACTGACTTTGATTACCAGTGCAGGTATAGAATAATGCATGATTTCTCTATCCTCCTGTGAGCTTTATTATGAGGTAAAAAACAGACAGGCAGGATGCCCAGTGCAACTTAATAAGAATAAATTTGAATATTGCTCTGAGAATTAGGATCTTGATTTCCCTGCATTTCAATTTGCACTTAGAAATTAAAAGGAAACTTTCAGGAATACTTCTTTTGACATACAGTTTTAAATTGTAAGATAAATAAATGCTTATAACATCTGAAAAAAATGACTAAAATGGAAAGAAAAAAATGTATATTAAACATATTGTCTCCTTCCTTTAAGCATGATAGACTATGTAACAAAATAGGTTTGTTTAATAGATTTATGTCTAATTAGCAGAGCAGGAGGAGGTGATACAATAGAGCCAGACAGTAGAAGGAAATGTTGTTTAGCAGCATGGGGCTCAGGAATTAGGGAGTCAAACTCATAGATAAAGCTTCAATTTAGGTCTATGAAATATTTCAGAATACCATGTTTTGCATCATTTTGCATGATTTAATCATCCTGCTCTTGGGAATTGAACACCTTTCAAATACGTCACAGGTAATAGTCTAAATATCTCTGAATGATGATGATGATGATGATGATGATGATAACCTGTCTACATAATGTGTAAACCTAATGCAGAAAATGCCTATTATAATGAAAAGAAAACCAGCCAAATCGCAATATCCTTTCAGCAGCTCTCTTTATACGATTTATGGATGTGGTTTTAAATATGTCTTTAAGAGGTGTTCTCCCACAGGTTTGAAAGAGCCTTTAAAAGGCACAATCTTTCCTGCAAACTCAAAAACATGCAATACATGGAAAGCAGCCATCTGGTTTATTTTGAAAGGTAGCCATGAGTGTTTCCAGGTAATTAGGATTAGCAATAACATAATCTGTATGAACACCACATTGCTGAGCAAAAGATTCAGATTTTTCTTTCCCTTTTTTTGTGGGCTCTGAATTTCACCAAATGAGTTTGGTGATCTGGGATGCAGCAGTCACAAGGAAGTCTGTACTGCTGTCTTTTCAATAGCCTTTCTCTGGCTGTGTGGGATAGGTAAGCTGCCACGTTTCCCTGTCTTCTCATCCACTGAAAGGGAGAAAGGCCTGTTCCAGAGGCCAACATTGTACCAAGAAACCAGAATGCAGGGAACAAATTTCACTTCTGAAACCCCAGGGAGATTTTTCTAGCAGTTTCCCATGTTAACTTTCCAAAAACTTGGTTTTAATATGCCATGCCCCATATCAATTAAGGTGAAATTTTATTTCTTCTCCTTTATAGGGCAGGAAATAGTTTTCCCAAATTTCTAGTTATTTCAGCATTAGTGGAAGCATGTGTGAGAATTGTTTTTAGCTCACAACCTATGCTCAGATCTCTTGCCTGTCATTCTTCTCCTGTTCTTTTAGCTACTTTTAGCTGTTTACATTTCTAGATGCCTTGAAGTGAGTGGTCATGAGCTTACCCGTGATAATTAAAGCTTACATTATGTCTAAAAACTTACCTTCTAGACAGAACCTATGATTATATAGCATTAGTATGTACAGGCCTCAGGGAAATCACAGCCTTTTTGTGATGTGCTCTGGAGTGCACACCAACATACTGGGTTTGCCTTCAAACATTCAACTGCAGCCTGTGATCTGAAAAATGATGCAACTAGCATAATTATAGAACAGATTTCAAAGGACTGCTTCTGGTACAAAGAGGTAAGCACCAAATGTTTTGTAGTGCCCGGGGTGAAAAAAAAAAAAGAGTATATACAAGGGAAGGGAAAAGAGAATAAAGAAAAAAACTAACTATAGTGATCTAAAACTGCTGTAACACAATTTAAGCATTGCTAATGGATGTAGGAAGGGCATGTAGACAGGTAACTTTATAGCTAGCAGCTATACTAATAAGAATTTCCATAGGAGCCCACGGCAAATTTTACACCATTGAAGGACAATAGCTAAATATCAGCAATGCAGTCATATTGACTAATCTATATTCAGTTTTTGTCATGGGATACATTTCTTGCAGAATAAATGCCAGTTAGACACTCAGAACTAATCTAGCTGAAGGAAACTGTGCAGAATCGGTAAGTGGCCTGTAGCTCTGCAAGTCACAAGTGGTTCCCATTCCTCCTCTCAGACTGGCTGGGACCATGTTATCCAGTACATAAAATAACACTGACAAGTACAACCTGCTCAATACCATCAAGGAATCTTCTGTGGAAACATACAAGAAAAAAAAAAAAAAAAAATTACGTTCATGACAGTCAATGATATGGACTCCAGTATTACTGGGTTTTGATTTGTTGTTTGAAGCTGACGATGAGTGATAATATTTGAAATTGAAAAAGTCACACAACAGAGAAAATGTGCTTTAGATTTTATTGCAGAGAGTAAATGAAGTTATAGCTATTTAAAATAGATATGAGAGTATAGAGAGAATGTGGTTGAAACACTCATTGTACAGGTTCCTTAGGTGGTATTTTATTTAATTTAATAATAAGATTCTTAATACTGATTTACTCAGCAATTTTAAAACCTAACAAGAAATATGTCTCTTATTCACATCCTTTAGTGAGATGCAACACCTTTCAAGTTGTCCATGTGGATATGTGTCCTTTTTGTAAGTGTTTTGCAGTGTCAAAATTTAATAATAAACAGCAGCTCTTTGTACATTTGCAAGTATTTAATGAAGAGATTATCTAAAATTAACATGCTTTTAGTAGTAAGTTTTCTTATGTAACAAAAGGTGACAAGATACATGAGTCTGCAAGTATTCACAAAAATCACTGAGTGGTGTACAGTCTTTGAAAGTTTTCTTTTGTGATCATGTATGTTCCTAAGCAATGCAAATGAGTGTATCAGTAGTTACAGTGAGAAATTCCACGTAATAAAAACTTAAAAAGTATGATACAATACTTAGCTTCAATAAAATTGAATGAGTACTCAAAATGTGTGGAATTGCAAATTCAATGTTAAAAAATTCATTATTAACACAATGAAGAAAACTTAAATATTTATATGCGTCTGCACTTACACGTGTATGTATCTGTGTATGCAGTCTTAAAAAATATCTGTGGAATGAAATTATTGAAAACAGAATTAATATCAATTAAAAAAAATAATATTTCAGCTTTGGATTTCATGTTCCTTAAGGAACAAATTGTAAGAAGCTCCTTTAGAAATAAAAGAAAATTGACCTCTTTTGAAATGCTTCATCTTGATTAGTATCTTGAATGCTTTGCTGAAACTGCTGCATTATTCCCTTCCCTTATTATTACCTGAAATGGCACTTTACTTTAATGGAAAGCTCTCAGATTTAAGCAAAAACTGGTTAATCCTATATTAGGCCAGGTTAGTTGAGGGAGAAATATAATGGTGAATGAAGAATATACTCATCAAGTAAGAGTTCCTGCAGGTATGAGTAGCATCTTAATATAACGTGCTAAATTAGCTGTTAGGTGTTTTAATCTTCATCTGCAACTCGGTGCCCTGTGGTGTTGCACACAATTTTCAGAAATGCTCTCCTATCATACCTGAGATAAGACTCCAGCTGACCTGATGCGGGTTATTGGATGAAGATGCCAAATGGGTCCTATATTTAGCTGGCACCCAGCTGCCTTCATTTGAGGAGAAAAAAATAAATCTAGCATCTGGACTGCATAAACAGACACATGCCCTTGTGAACGACTATGGGTCTGTGAGTTTTGGAATAGGAATCAAATGTGAAAACTCTGGGGCCTGAGAAGACATTATTCAATTTCTTCCTTAACAGAGATACAAGAACATGGGCGTGTCCATTTCAGTGGGAGGGTCCAGTGTGCAAGCTGAATATGAGCTCATGCTTGGCATAAAAGAGCAGCCATGGCTGTTTTAGGTCTGATGTCTTAGTATGTGTTCATTTCCAGTCATAGCTAAAACTGCTGCTATCCTGCTTTGGCAAAACTATGCAATTGCAGTTATCACACTGAAGGGCCATAGAATAAACACTGCTGGGAAGAAGATAATTATCAGGAAATGAAACTGTTCATTTTGCTTTAGTTTACCAGGGAGGGACTGATGCTGAAGGGATATTAACTTCCTGATGGGCAATGATTTAATACAGTACCATGTTTTTATTACATCTGTTAATATTAAGTATCTTGAATAAGTTGAATGTACAAGAGGATGTAATTAGGAAGGAGTCGTGTGACTGTTCTTGCTAAATGCCAGAGTTGAGATTAATACAGGACTTTCACCTAAGTGTTATTTTAGGCCTTATAATGCCATTACATAAATCACTTCTTATATTAGATTGTAAATTAAAGATGAAAAGAGGCTGAATCAAGAAAGGCCAGCAGTTGTGTGGATTTCATGGAAGGTGCCAGAATACATAGTGATAGCTTTGTGGGAAGAGAGATTGGACTAAACAGTTATCATATTTTGAAAAAGAGGAGAAGTAGAAGGCATGTGCACAATAATGGACTCCACTGACAAGATAAATGGTGGCCTCTATTTACTACTTATCACATAAGGACAAGGAAATAATCACGGAAATTGAAAGGCAGTACATTTTAAAACTGAGGAAAAGAACTAATCATCCAACACATGAGATTTATGGAGCTTTCTGTCCCAAGACAGCACTGAGGCTAAGAGCCCAGCAGAGTTTTTTAAATCTGCTGAATGTCTGGAAATGTGATATTAAATGAAAGAAAAAGAGCTGCTGGAAGAATTTATCTTTTCAGTTGCTGTTCAGCAAATGATCTTCCTCCTATGTAGTGGCTGATCTGCATATATACAGAATTAATAATTCATCTCTGTCAAAAGGACAAGTAGTTTTCCTCAGTTTAAATCTATATGGCTAAGTTATTAATAAGCACTTCAAAGTTGCTTATGTTTGTTTTGTTGCCTCTTTATCTTCTTACTGTTTTGTCTTTTTTGGCAATGTCACTTATGTCAGGTTGACATAATTAATTAATTAAATCTAATTTATCTACTGAAGTGATTATGCAACCCTACAGTCCTAAGTAGAATCAACTATATGTCAAAACACAGTACATTATTAACAATATTAATGGTGAGCGTTCACCAAGATCTTCTGTGCTTGTCTGCTTGGTTGTGTGTCACAGGCAACATCAATATCAACAAGCTCACAGGCCAGGACATCTGATTCCCCACACTGTTTAATCATCAGTGGCCATAGGCAGGGGTCACCCAGCACTGCCAGCAAGGAGACTGGAGGCCTCAAAAGAGTTTTGAAGAGTAAAGCATCTCAGGAGTGTAGACAACAGCTGTGCTGTGCAGTGGCCTCAGTGCAAGAGAACAGTCCCTGGTGAATTTTCATTCCTCATATAGGCACTGTCCCAACTCCTCAGGGCCAAAAGAGCAATACTCTGCCCACATGTTAACATGGATATTTTGAATTGCTTTTGGGTAAAAGATAGCTAAGTTTAGTAGGAAAGAAAATGTAGCTGCAGCGACCAAGGGTAGATGATTTTGAGATCTGTTTAGAGGCTGTGCCACATGCAGGGCTTTTGTTTTGGAGAGGTCACAATTCAAACTATTCAATGTCTGTAAAACAAAGCTACCAATTACTGAAGTTTTAGAGGAGTTTCAAGGTCAAATACATATAAATGTCTGAAAAAGTGATGACAATGATAAAAACTCTTTTCACTTCTTTTCAGAAACTTCAGGGATTTTTCAGTCACAGAGCAATAGACTTTGTAGGCTGTTATATGCATGCATTGCCAAAACACCCACATCTAAAAGTAAATATAAGTGCATTGTGACTTATTTTCCCATGCTTTCTCCCACAGAATTGTTTCTGTTTAATAATAATTGGTGTGTGGGAGAAAAAATCTTACAACAGCACTTCTCTATTGAAATTGCTTGCTAGATACTGAGGAGGAGAATGCCGTATCATGAACTGTTCAGAGGTCATCCATCGAAGTAGCCAAGCATAAATCTGTTTCATTTTCATTGTTGTCCATTTCTGATTCATTTAAGTTAGTGGGGAGTTATTTTATTAGACCTCTGGAATTGTCTTCTTTTCTAAAATCACTTGAATATTTAAAAGGTTGACTTGCAGGAGAAAGAATAGAGGTGTAGTTTGTTCCTCCTCTGCAGTATTTCTTCATCCATTTTCAATATGCTTTTCATTTGAGCTATATGCTTTCTTATTTTCAAACAATTTCAGTAGTGTACATTATTCTGCTTTTTGTGGTTCTTTTTAGAAACTCTCTGTGGGGAGTTGCTCTGCACCTATATCCTTATGTAAGGAAAAAAAAAATATCCTCTATATATCTTCACCCATCACAGTCTCCACAAAGTATTACCTGGGATGTGATCCCATTATATCACAGTCACAGAGGTCATTCGAAAAACTATCTGTCTAAAAGAAATGCTGTTGACCTGAACATTGAGCAATTACAGATCAGAGGGTTCTTGAGCTCCCTTTTGGGGAAAGAAAGAATGAAGGAAAGAAAAAGTGGTGCAATTGGAACTAAAGAGGAGGAAAGGATCAAAAGCAATCCATGTATTTGAGATTTCTTAACAGTGTGAAAGGTAATACTGTGTATAACTCTAAGAACTGTAGGCTAGAATACATTCATTTGAATTTGTTTCTCTAAGAACCACTTTAGTACAGATAAAAATGGGAATAACCTTGAGATCTGAACACTATAAAACTAATTGGAGACTTCTGTATTTCCTAGAGACTGTTTCTTTTTATTGTGTGCATGTTGTATAGTTGTGCCAGCTGAAAATAATTTAAAAATATTACATAGTATCACATTATACAGACAATTGTGTACCCACTACACACATGAAAAAAATGTTATAGAATGTTATAAAAATGTTATAAAATGTTATAAAAATGTTATAGAATGAACAAAGCATTGCAGATTCAGAACCTGTGAAAGACTGAGGAAACAATTAGGTGCAACTTGGACAAATGGTGGCATTTTGTCAGCTTAAGTCTGTGTAGAGTTTGTGGGATATACTACAAGGTTTCTTGAAGGAATAAGTGCGGTGTCCATGGATTAATTTTGTTTTGAATAATTTTGAATAATTATTCAAATTATTAAAATATTACTTCTTTCAAATGTACTGATATTGCATCATACTAGGAGCTACAGGGAACACTGTAATCTGTCTGACAGAGTGCAACAGTTACAAGTAAATACTTAAACAAACAAAAAAACTAATTGAGACATAAATATTCTTGGGCATATATGATGGTTCTGGAGATATTTGATTACTTTTTAAAAATCACAGAATAAAACCACTTCCCCAGAAATTCCTTAACTCTTTGGATGTGCTGCAAGTTGGAAAATTTCCAATACAATACTTTATGTAAAATAACTAAAATACCTAAATAGATAAATAGAAATGTGTTGATTTATGGACACACATAAATGCAGTCATGAAATAGATTGAGGTCTTGAGGAGTGGTTAGGATGATTAAATTCACTATTTCTATAAAATTTTCTATACTTTAAATTTGGACACTCTTCTGATGACAAAACTGTACCCTCTGGAACTTTGAACACTCAGATTCCATAAAACAGATTTATGCTTCCAGGGAGAAGATCTTAGTGTGGGCCTTGCTTTCAAGCCTGATTGTGTTGAAACATGAGGAAGACATCACCTATGTCAAGCAGACTCTCAGGTTTCATAGCTCCAATGCCAGCTGGATGTTTCTGTACTCCCTTTAAATTACAGTGATAAAGGATAAGGAAGATCTGATCTCTCTGATACTGATGAGCTGCTATGCAGTGCTTAGGACCAGATTCACAGCAGCATAAAAAGTGTGAATCCTAATAAAATGAGAAGCTTTTCAATGCCTCTGTGATTTCAAGAATAAAAAGGCAGGACAAAGAGTTGTAAGTTAGAAGAGCTGTCATACTTGGCCATAATTCAGAAACGCAGAGTTTGAGTGCTGTGGAACAACAGCTCACCTGGAAACAGATGGCAATGGTTCCTCCTTGCAATGAATTTCTGTGTGCAGAAGAGACTGCATCTCCAAATGTACAAACCTATGAAGAATTGCAGTGTGTTTAGTTGATTCTTATAAGAAAAAGCCTTATTTGCATGTATCTAGAAAGCAAAAAAAAAAAAAGCAATCCTGCTTCCCTGGCTCAGGAAATCTAAGACTGCATGTGATGTGTGTTACTGATTTTTGCATTGAGAACCAGGTATGAAGTCTTAAAAATGGATGTTCTGGGCATTATGTAAAATATCAAGCACATTTGTAGGCATGAGGAAAACTGATTTGCATATTCTAATGTTATAAACAACCACAGCTGTTTGGCTTCATTAATATATTGCCAGTAAAAAGTAGGTCAATATACATTTGCTTTTTGTTCTCTGAACCAGCTGTCAGACTAATGGATGTGCCTACATTGCACAGCGTGTTCATCATAGGCTTAATTTCCCCATAACTTATTGGGAAAACAGGCTCAGATGAGAAAAGTTGGAGATGGTGGAATACTATAACTTTTAGGATCTGGTGGTACATATGTCTCTGATATGAGCAATTGCAACTTTTACTTGTGTCTCGGAGGGAAGCTGCCTTTTCAATCAGGTCTAAGATGAACCTATATTGTCATGAGAATGATGTGACTAGACAACATGATTTATGGCGGGACAGAATTTTTTTTTCTAATGTCTCTTCACCTTACTCTTCCAAGACAGTTGGCTTATGATTTGAGTTTGCAATCACATTTTCTTTTTTCTTGTTATATTTTGTTTTCAATGATTGTGGCATTTCACAGCGGATCTAATTGGGAATCTGTTTCTGGGACTTGTCACTAACTGCTGGTTTTGAACAACTCATGATAAGCTGCTGAACTTGGCTCAGGAATTTAATGGAAGCTGTTTCCCTGTACATATGCTCATTGCACAATCACTCACACACCTTCCTCACTGAGAATACTTAAAAATATGATTGTGGTTTAGTGATAACATGCCAAGACTCATAGTTTAAAACTAGGGGGAAAAGGCTGTTTCCTATAGGTAATCTTGATTTCATATGTGTAAAGTATGTAAAATACATTAATTTAGACAAAAGAAAGTATTACATAAATGCTGAACTGGGATGAATAAATAAATACATGAACATTAGTGTCTTTGCTTTTCTTCATCATTGCCAAGCCTTCAAAGTAGAAGCATGCTCGTGTAAGTAGGTGAAATTAAAGGACAGTTACAGCTGTTCCTCTTCAAAATTTGCTCTTTTTCAGCATAAAAAGGCTTAAGGAGAAATATTTGAATTGCTAAACACTGAGTTTTTTATCATACAGGCACTCTTAAAAATATCTCAGCTGCTATTATACAAACTATTTTAAAATTACTTAAATATTCATTAACTGGAATATAATATTTATTCTGTATTGTAACTTGAAAGTAGAATTTTAAGCCTCTGGGTACTAATGCATAGCTCTTTTCTCATTTCAAAGCCATAAATGCAGCAGAATAAAAACTTGAAGCATGTTGGAGAAAAAAAACAATAAAAACACGTGAGATAAACATGAGAAGCTTAACTGTTTCTCAATTTCACCCACAGCTCAAGGGAAAACTCTTCTTGAAGGTGCTTCAGATTCTCAATTTTTCATTAGTGAATTATCCACTAATATATAGGTTTTTGGTTTGTTTTTTTTTTTTTATTTTGATGCTTTTTAGTCACTCTAAGATATATCAAGGCTCATGCTCATATGTGATAACACACACCACATGTTGGAAGCACAGGGCTTCACCTTCTTTCTGTCAACACTCACAAAGCATATGTTATCTCTCACTAACACTTGCCTTGTTGTCTCTCACTGCTAAACTGAATCTTACAATCAATTGCACATCACACGTGACAGCCCTTGGGCTTCAGCCAGTCCTTTTTTGACAATTGGCTCTGGCTGTGAGGAAGCAGTCTATTAATAATCCAACATTATATTAAACGACTTATTTAGGAGTGAAATAGAATTGTGAGCAAGTTCCCTTAAATTCAATTATGCAGTTTGGAAGATTATGACTAAAACAAACCAATGAAAATGTAAAATATGCAGCTATGGCTAGGGATTAGTCTTTAACATATCCTTATGCAGACAGGCTAGAATGAATAGAAATGTCACATTGAGATCTTCTGGTCTGGCTGAGAAGCCTTGGCTCAGCAACAGGGAGAGCTCTCCAGGATACAGACACAGTTCCTTCTGTGAGGCTTCAAGCACACAGCTATCTATCTGCCTTCCAGCCAGCCTGGAGCCCTCCAATGCTTCCCTCTCAAGTGTCATCATAGTGAGGATGCCCTGCTTCTTTTAGGTGAAAATTTTGGAAGAGCAGCAGAGAAAACGAAGAGGCTGAGACTGGTTGGCTGTGAGGGATGTTTAGGCAGCAGGCACACAATGGCTCTGAGGAGAGATAAAGCAGAGAGCTAGAAGCTTCTGTTAAACTCTTTTGGCATATGAAATTGGGCAAAATTTATTATTCATTCCTAAATATTTTGTTCATACATGTACTGTTTTCATAAATGTTTTTTAAGAAGTTGGGAAGTTCTCCAAGCCCCAGAAGAGAAGGGCTGTGAAGAAGCTTGTTTTCCCATTCAGAGAGTAAATGGAAAGCAAAATGGAAATTGCAGCCCTTTTGTCTTTTTCTTTTTTTCTTTTTTTCTTAAGCAACGCTTCAGTATTGCAATTATTAAACAGAATCAAAAATAAATGCAATGGTAAGCACTCATACCTGGGTAAAGCTGAAGTAGTTTTGCTAAACTTTTCCCAGTTATGACAAACTTAGCAGAGAACTCCTCTGGTTTCAGATTAGGTCTTATCTGAACAACCAAACTTTATGTTAAAATTCCTGTTACAAGTTATATGGGATGATTATCCTTCCTAATTAAATCTGGAATAACACAACAAATATACTTTTCAAAACTATCCTAATAGTGATATAAAACAGACACACCACAACTAATTCTTGATACAAGTCTGGATTTCAACACATTGAATTCATTCCTAGTGGTTGTAGAGATCCTAAATTACCCAGTCACTGGCAAAATGTAGTGCTGGTAATGATTCTGAATCCCATGTGGTTTTATCTTGATTCTGCTTTTCTCTGAAGCATTTCATCTGAGTTACACAACATTAATTCTGATATATGACTCCTGCAACCAGTGATCGAAGACTTTAAAGGTATTCTGTAACTTAGAAAAGGATGCATGAAAAACAATGTGAACTTTCTTTTTCTGCAATCCTGAAATACTTATTGACAGGTTAATATTGCAATGGCCAAAAAGAAAAAAGTTATTTGGCCAGAATCACAGATGAAATTGATTGTTCAGTTTCAACATCCCATCTGAAGTATGCAAAGACAAGTATAAATAATTTTCTTTAAGCCTCAATTTCACAAATCCTGTAGTATAAGAAAGATTTTATTTGTGTACATAATTGTTTTGAAGTTGAAACAAACTATACACATAGCTTTTGTAGGAGCAGTCTTAAGATTTCATGGGAAAGAGACTGGTTTTATGCATTTCTTTAGGCTGAAAAACAGAAACATTTTCCCCAAAGTTTATTTTGTGCTGCACACCTGGGAAATGGTTTGAGTGCTTACACAGCAGTCAAATGCAGGCACAAGAGCACCAGGGGCAGAAGTGTTTCTGGTCCATATGGATGGGGCCAACCGTGGGGCATAGTAGACCCACATGTTTTCAGAGACCTACCTGTAGCTAAAAAGGATATGAAATGGTACAGGACACACCAGCAGGCCCAAGGTAGGACATAGACTCTGGGTAATTGAATTCTCAAATTAACTCTTGACAGAGACTGTCACATACACAGGACTACCAAAACAAAGACAAATTCTCAGTCTTGTTCTTGTTTTGAGACATTTATTCAAAACAAATTTTCTTGATTTTTGAAATGAGTAGTATTGTCACAAGGATTTTATAACTTACCCTAGGAACTGAGATATACCTATAAAGCTACTGTCAATGACATCTTTAAATTTTTAAATATTTGTTGCATCATTGCTCACAGCAATTTTCTGTGTCAGGTTTTCATCCGTGACAGTGACTCACCAGCTTCCTTCTAAACATAACATCAAAAATGTGTACAGTTATTGAATGTTATTGCCATTTTCGTTTACTTTAGCTCAGTTGTAAGTATCCAAATAAACATTTCCTGTGAAAACAAATTTCCACCTACTGAGTACTAGAGAAGTATTTTATCTGTTAAGCCTGAAGCAAATGTATGAAATAAAAAGTCCGCCTGGAATTTTCCAAATATAGTTCTGCTTTCAGACATGGAAACAAAGCTATCTTCATAATAAGAAGAAAACCAAACAGTAAATATGAGAAGAGGTTATGGTCTCTGTCAAAAGACCTTCTTGGATCTTTTCCACATTTATCAAAATATTATTTTCTGTCAATATTGCCTGGTCTTCAATAATATGAGTCACTAAATGCACCAGCAAGCTTTTTATCAGACTGATGTGTTATTTCTAAAGGACTCTTGTATATAGTTTCCCCAGGAGGTATAACTATTACAGACATTGAAATTATGTGGTTTAAATGTATTCCCTGGAGAAAAGCTCATTTTCACACTTGAAGAACCTGCGTATTTAGGCCAATATAGCTACCTTCCTGGAAAATTAAATTTCTTGTCTAGGCTACCTGGCTAACAGCATTCATGGAAGAAAAAAAAAATTAAAAAAATTAGTCTTAACCACTTTTGCAAGCATTAAGCTGACATAATAATTTAGGACATTAGTGATCCCCTTTTGTAATGATAACCCCCATTATATAAGCCTTTAAATGACAAGAAAAACAGATGAACCACTCAGATGAGTGTAATGGCCCTTGAAGAGAAGAAAGTGAGCCCAGAAACCTGGGACCTCATAGCTCTTTGCTCAGAGATATCTGATCATCCTTTGAGCAGCCAGGTCTGAGAGAGAAGAAAGCTAAGGCTTCATTAGAGTTTATTTCATTTCCATTCTTTTCTTGTCTTAATGGAGATGGGAACTAGTGATGATGGGCTGCTAAATCTTTGAAAATTTGTCCTCTTTTCCCTCCTACCTTGAAAGAAAAGGCTGTCTCACAACCTGTCCCCACTTTGTCTCCTGAGGTGAAAGATCTATTGAATGTTGCTGAAATTGCAAGTGGAAAAGGCAGAAGAAGGAATGACAGGGATTGAAAGATGAAGTCTCTTCCCCTTCCACAGGTTCTGTCCTCCTATTGTTCAGCTGAAAGGGGACTTTTGCAGCAATTAATTTTAACTGATCTCTCTTCCTCAACAGATTAGGCATTCAGCTAAGCATCATAAACTCTACCTGTTTCTTTTATTTCTGATCTGTTCTCCCACTTTCAGTGTGCAAAACTGTACCTTGTATGCAGGTACACTGAACTCACAAACTGTACATTTTAGCATCACACAGGGACCCTCATGAGGGCCAAAGGGACAGTAAACAATTGTAGGATTTATGGTTCTAATTTAGCACATAGAAGTCCATCAGACCTGCTTCCAGGAGGAACAGGAGCTATAAATTGGGGCACATTATTCCTACAAGATTGCATTAGGATTTTAGAATCAAAAATATTTGGGATGGTAGGGACCTCCGGAGGTCATAGCTCAAACTCCCCCTCAATGCTGGAACAGCTTCCAAGCTAGAATGTTTTGCACAAGGTTGTTTCTCTGAGATTTGAAAATTTCTGATGGACTTTCCACAAAATCTCTGAGTGCCTTGTTCCAGAGTTGCACCTCTCATTGTTGTTATTATTTCTTATTTTCAAGCAGCAACTACTTACTGTTACTACTAATGCCTTCATTGTACTGCTCTGTCTTCTCTGCAAACACTTTGGGTAGTTGAAGGCTGCAATTGGATCTCTCCCTCAGCCTTCTTTAGGGTAAAGAAAACCAATTATCTTTGTCTCTGTTTAACTACCATATGCTCCAGTCCTTAACCATTTTAATTATGCTCCACTGGACTCTACAGTTTCTTGATGAGCTAGGAGACTTGAAATTGGATAAAGGGTTCCAGATGCAACCTCTTAGATGCCAAATAAAGGGAATTAATAACCCTCCATCGAGTTACTCGCTATGCTTTTGCTGATGCAGTCCAGTATGTGGTTAATCTTTATCACTTGCAAGGGCGCACTGCTCACCCTCAGCCTAGAACCCCCCAAGCCCTTTTCTGCTTGAGCTGCTACCCACCCAACCAATCTCCATTCTATACCAGATCATTGGTTTATTTCTATCACAGGTGCTAAGTGTGCATTTGCACTTGTCAAACTTCATGAGGTTCCTAGCACATTTTTCCAAAATACTGAGATCTCTCTGAATGGCGCACGGAATCCTACGGTGTATGAGCAACTCCGCTGAACTGTCATCCAAAAATTTGCTTCTGCATCTCCTGATGTCAGGTCACTGATGGAGATCTAAAATACTATGGAGCACTATATTCTCTTGAAGGATAATATTTATAACCATACTTTGATCCAATGTCTACCATATCCCTGCTCCTTGCATGACGACTGGACTAGAAGACATTTGGTAGGTCCCTTCCAACACAAATTGTTCTATGATTCTATATCCACTGCTCTCCCCTATGCAGAGTCTCACTAATTTTAAGGCATCTGGTGTTTGAATATCTTGATATTGATAACATCTGGATTTTTTTATCCACTGAGGTAGCAGCAATAACTATAATTAGTTCTTTGGTTTGTCTGAGAAGAACATGGTACATTGTTGAGATTGTTCCACAATTCTCCTGTTTGAGAGGCATTTAAAAATATCAAGTATATTACAGAACTTAAAACTGATTCTTGTACATATTCTTGGCCACCTGCACAGCTACAAAGAAAAAGAGTGTGCTTGAAGAAAGAGGGTCACCACAAAACCAGCCACACTGTCATACCATGAAGAATTCAGTAGGGCTTTAGTGATATTAGAAAAAAGTACATTTGTTTCTTTCAGAAAACCCTTTGATGCTTCTCCTAAAGAGTACTTGAAATTGTAATTACTGTACCCTGAATCTTTTTAATTTATGCTGATATTAAAGATGAAAATGTCAAGAAATATTCTGGAAGGGTCACAGGGAAACAAAGAAGGGATTAGAGAGTCATGGCCCTACAAGAACATACTGGAGAAAAGTATTTAATTTTATTAAAAAAGATATGCTACAAGGAGGCTTTCAAGTGTTCCTCTTCATCAAAGGAAAGTTAAAAGCCTATGAATGACACAGAGGATTTTTTTTTCCCTAGTTTAAAAATCCTTTAGAGTTCGGAAAGTCTCCTTACGATTAAGACCCATTCTCCTCTCCACTACCACCCTTTTGAAGTTATTATGCTTGGTTTTTCTCTCTTCAATTTTTTTTTCTTTTTTTTTTCCTTTAATCAGATATTCATGTAACAATGCTATATAAGAAGTGCTTGGGCTTGTAGAAAATATGTCAAAATGTGTAATGGTGCAAAAACCGTTCTGCTGTTTCTAAAATGCCATGAATATGCCATGCTCAGTCTTCCAGCTACACAGTGAATCACAGTTAAGGACAAAATCTATTTAACTGTGTCATTATTTTAATGTTGTGCATATACACACTAGTGAGCATGCAGAGTCAGTAGCTCCAGAGTTTATGAGAGCATTCTAGAGAGGTTACATTGTAGTGACCTACAATGTGGAATAGTACTACTGCTCATAGCTACACTTTGGTTGTCTGGCCTACTCTATATCATGCTTCTTGTCAAGTTCCTCTATCTCTGTGGAGTTCCTGAGAGTTCACCTCCTGTTTGCCAAATCTAGAACCTGGAAATCAGGAAAATTGCTATTTCCTTCAGAGATTCACTCTATAAAATAACTTATTTCTATTTTTGTTTTTTTAGTTTTTTTCTCCCTAAGCATTCCTTTTTTTCTTTTTTCAATTTTTAAAATTTTAAATACCTATTCAGTTGTTCCTCTGATAAGTGACTAACAGGCTTAAACTCCCCCAGCATTCTGTGGTTGCAAGCTACTTAATGATGCTCTCAAGCCTTCCAGAAATCATCACTGTAATAGGATTTTGGGTTGGCTGGCTTTTTCCTCTCCTTTCCCTTGAAGCTGTGGTACAAGGATGTCTAATGGAATAGAGCTGAAGCACATGATGACAGCAGCTGTTGGTAAGGAGAAGGAGCAATAAAATCCCTAAATATTCAGGTAATTCTCCAAAATATAAACAGAATTTGAAAGAATGTACTTTGCAAAAAAAAAAAAAAAAAAAAAAAATAGGATGATTTCAATAACAAAGATTCAGGAAGAGTGATTTTATGACCAATCATGACCTTTTTGGTTCAAAACACAGTAGATGTATAGACTATAGATGAATATCAAAAGCTTCCACAGGCCAAGCCCTTTATATTTTTTTATCATAATATATTGATATAATCTTTTTATAAATTAAAGGTATTTTACACAATGCATGGAGCTGCAGGAAAATACAAACCAAGTTTAAAAATTCAGGAGTTAATATTAATGGAACCCTGAGTTACTTGGCTTTGGAAGCTGTTTATATGGTCAGAAGCAGAGTTGTTTTAACTATTTTGGTGGTGGGGATTTCAGCAAAACAATGGTCATCTCAGTATTTTATTATTAATACACAAATTAATTTCCAAATGAAAGATAATCCATGAAGTAATGTCATAAGCAGGTATGTAATGCAAGTTCTGCAGAGGTCAAGTCTGTGTTGCAATGACCAAAACAATGCACATGAGTGAAGGAACAGGAAAATATGGTCTCTACATTTTTACATGCTGTACTCCTCCTTACTTCAGAGAATTTTGAATAAACATCTGCCCTTAGATATAGGAAGGAATGGAAATTCTGAGTACATTTGTTATCTAATTTGCTGAAGCAAATGAATTTAATTATTAGGATTAGTTGTTAAATATTACAACTCTCAGCAGAACTGTTGAAATGAGGCACATTTCCTGTATAAGAATTCTTGTCCAATGATTAGGAAGAAATTCTTTACTGTGGGGGTGGGCACTGGAACAGGCTGCCCAGAGGAGTGGTGGATGTCCCATCCCTAGTAGTGTTCAAGTACGGGTTGGGTGGTGCTCTGAACAAACTTGTCCTTGGAACTAGATAATCTTTAAGGTCCTTTCCAAACCAAACTATTCTGTGATTCTATGTGATAATCTCCAGTCTTCTGACAGTATCATGTTGAACTGGCAATTTTATTTCCAAGTTCACTACTTATAATGTGTGTCTGTCCCTAAAAAGGGGACTGTGTGTATGTTTCTCTTTGGGTGGCAGGCAGATGTTTCAGAAAACTATGCAAGCTTTGTTTTTAGACCATGTAGACAATGCAAAGATTAAACATTAAAAACTACTTAAGTATTTTTTATGTGGTTTGTCTACTTTCACAGCAGGAGACAGTTTTTGACCTTGAAAGATAATTGCACAAATTCACTTCTATTAAGATCCCTCCCCACCCTCCCAATAATTTAATAAGTATAGGAGCCTGATAAATAAAGCGTGTAATGTCAGTGTTATGAAAGTTTAATCATTGGTCATTACAGTAGAACAAAGTAATTTAATAATTGCTCTGTGAAGTACCATTACAGCATGTTAACTAAGTGCTGTTAAATGCTCAACATCTGAAGAAATGTGCAGTATCTCTCCAGAGCACAACAGTCACTGTGTCTGTGCTGCAAAGGACGTATGGGTACCCCAGATTCTAATGCAGAGATGCCAGCTCAATCAGGGCAAAACAAGAGGATTGGTTTCCTGGATGGCTGGACTTTGGTTAGCTTTACAAATAACCTGGCAGCAGGTACATGCTGTAAGCTGCTGGAGCAGACCCAGAGCTCTGGGTTTGCATAAAGCTCAGCACAAAGGCTATTTCTTTACTGTCCCTGATGTATTGCAAAATGTAGTGATAGCCTCTGTCATGCTATGCTGTGTTAGATTGCAGACAGAGTGATGGGCTGACCGCTCCTTTGATCACTCAGCAGCCCAGTAGGCACCTGGTGACATCCCCCAAAAACATCTGTGGGGATGCAGATGTAATTCAGGAGGATCTTTATTAATAATTTGGTTGGGTGCCCTTTTCTGAGAAAGTGCAGAGCTAATCAAGAGAAACTGAAGTAGAGATTTTCTGTGGAATTCTGAAATGCAATATATCTAATGCAAAATATCCAAAGCAATTTAATTCCAAAATTTTCTACATCTGGTAAGCAAACCTGCTGTATGAATCCTTAACCTGAGGTTACTGTTGCTTTTTACCTATGCTTTGAAATCCTAATTCAAGTATATATATACTTGAAACCATAATTTTAAGTTTGCATCTGAATCTGATTTTTAAGTATTACGTATCATACTACAGACTCAGGACTTAAGACCTTCACCATTTAGTTTTATCTTACATTTAAATGCAGACCCATTACACACAAGGGACAAAGAAATATGGTGATTGAAATATGTATAGGTCATATCCTGATAATCCTTATCCATAAAGAAAACTGGGTAAACAAGAACACACTGCAGAGTCCAGGGAATGAACATATGTGATATATAGGCTAATAAGACTGAAAAGTAAAAACCAGACTTATGGTAGACAAAACTAGAAACTTCCTATACTGTAGTTTATCAAAAATGTTCATTTTTTTTCCCTCTTGATTTTTTTTTTTTTCTTCCCAGCAGCTGCTACTTAGCCTATTTGTCGGTTTCATTAGTATTTTCATGCTATTAACCCCTAACTGTGCTAAGGCCCTTGTAGAATTTCAGAATAAGCAAATATACTTAGAAAAACAGAAAATTTCTACAATTGATTTTCACTATGGAGAAATTTCCTTAAGCACCCCAGATTTTAAAATTACCTATATTTCTTCTCATCTTTACATCTTGCAATGAAATCAGAACATAATCTTTGAGGTTTTATCAAAGAAATGCCCCAAACAAACAAATTTTTATAAAGCAGCAAGATATTTGCCTTTTCTGTAAAAGAAAGAGTAGGATGAAAAGGATGAAAGAATATCTCTAGAAAGTAAATCTCGCCCCTGCATTTATTTCTCCCAAAGCAACCTTTCTGCTATAAAAATGTTGAATGAGGTTATTTCTTCAAGAAAAACATGTTCTGCTTTGAAGAGAGGTGAACTACTCTACTTTCTTTAACAAAGTCTTTATCAATTAACTGCCCTTAATAAAAATTTGAAAAGTGAGAGTAAAAACACATGTTTCTGAGCAGTTAGCACATTGATATCCATACAATGATGTTTAAAATTATGTAAAAAAACTATTTCAAGGCACTCTAAAATAATATATATTTGGACAACATATTTAATTATTACTGGCTATGAAGTTCAGATTCAGAGGGCTACACTTTAACCTCCTTATACTGAATATTCCCAGTGAGTGTGTTGGCAGAGTGTGGCTAGGAAGCAGTTATTCATCTTAGCTGTACAGCCATTAAGTAAGAAGCAACAATTAGCTGATAGGCTACAAAAGTAAAAAATGTAAGGACTGAATATGCGCTACTATTAGCACTTTAGTGTACTGGTTTACATTTACTTTTAAAATTTGCTGGTTCCATCATTAAAATTTTAATGAAAATAATGAATAATGAATAAATAAACTCCCAGTGATTTGTTTCTTAAATATGAAGGCTGTGGTAAGAATGAGGAGCACATCAGTACAGTGATATAACAAGTTATACAAGCAAACAGGAGCTTCATATTGGAATTAAAATATATTAAATAGTCATGTAAGTATTGTGACTGGCAGGTAAAAGTTACAAGACTTTGGGTGAAGTTGTTGTCTCTATGAACAAAAAGAAAGAAAAAGAGGAGATCCCCAGTACATCTATACAAGCAGAAATTTTCTCAGTACAGAATGGTTGCATGGATAGTATATTTAATTTCTTTCATGAAGTGCTAAATTCAGGATAATTCATTGTTGGACAAGAAATTAAACTCTAGGTAAAAGTTCTCCGTGTAACCTTCCCATTGTGTGTCATAGAATAAATAAATGAAAACTTAACAGAAAAATCCTGATTCTGAAAAAGACAGTAGGGGAAAAATTATCCATTTCTGGAAAGTTCTGAAGTGCATGGTTTTCAGCAGGCCTGGTGTAGGTTTGAGTGTCAGGTGGTTTTGTAGTGGTCTGAACAACTGAAAGATAATAATTATTTGCTGGGGGGCAATAAAGTGTTTGCATTGGATTTCTGTGATTCATCAAATTCATATAAACAAAAACGCTGTGTAACTTTCTTACCATGAGGTTTGGGCAGGTTTGAATATAGTTTTAAAGAGAACAGTTTTCTTAGTTTTGTAAATGAATGTTAAATGTCTTGAAAATTAGTCACTGGACTTCTCACTCTACAGAACTTCAGGTTTCTGATTACATCATTTTATTCCTTCAGTGTTTTCTGGAAGAAACATTACATCAGTATCCCTGTACCGATTCCAGCCTCCATACCAAACTAGGATTTGTCAACTTCTTTTCAGTAAAAATGTTGCACTTCTTTTTTTCTTAGGTTCTTTTTAAGAAACAGAACTCAAATCAGTGTCTTTGTCCTGCACAGTTTTAAAGTGTTCCTGACAATTTTACTTTCTATAATACTCCGTAGCCATGAATGTGTAAGCAAGAGGATAACAAGTATTTTGGGTTTTAGGGATTTTTTTATTCAATTTTTGTTCTGGATAATTAATTCTACTATGAATTGAACATATATATTATAATCATTTATAACTGTGCAACAGATAACATTATCATTGACCTATGTGGATTTGTTTGTGGCTTTTAAGTAAGGGTTAGTTACAATTTTTTACTGCTTGGATTTATTTTTGATATATAGATCAGACAGCAGCAGCACTTTGGTGTTGGGGTGGAAAGAGTTTGTGAGAACACTCAGTTTTTGTTTTGGTCACAGCTGGCATTTTTATGGGCCAGTGTGGATGTGGCTTAAATGAGAATGTGTGCTACAATAGCCTAAATAGTTAAGACAAACAATGCAGTAAATGTCATCTAGAATTATATCTCTCCAAATGGCCTAAAATGATGAGTACATCCTGGACTCCCTGTGTTTTCCACCTTTCTGCCAATTCCATAATCTCTCTTTCACACACCTTTGATTATTGCAATTACTGGGAGGGTGTGTGAAGAAAACAGTGCCAAGACAGAAATACAGCATGGGGAGCAATGTCAACTGCAGGAAGTTAATTGCAGGTGCTTTGTTTACTCTTCTTTGCTTCCCTTTTACATCAGTGTTGCTCCTATCCTTTTTTTTAATGTGTTTCCAGGTATTGTTGGCAAAATAGAACCATCACTCAAAGAGTATGGCACAGTAACATGAAGTTTGATCACTGTTTTTTTGGTTTGTGTTGTTTGTTTTTGTGTGGTGTGTGTGTCATTGCCCTCCCCCCCCTCCTCCCCCACCACTCCCAGCTGAAAGAGTGAAGTGTGTCTCAGGAAAGTTTAGAAGTGAATTCCACTAAGTTATAATTAGCTCAAGGTATCACTTCGTGCAGTAAGGTTTATTCTTTGAATTGCCTGGAATTTAATTTGATGAGCACTGATCTGCAGACATTGTCAAATTCCTCAACAAAGCTATTTCAAAGTTATTAGAGGCTCTGCTTCTCTTTCATTGGCATCAACACTGTACCTTCAAAAGCTCTGTGATAAGTTCAAAACATTTGACAGTTGTTTATACATTTATATAATTTTGAACTTGTAAATTTCCAAACAGGATGCAAGGCACACAAACTTGTTCCTATTCTTGAGGAAAATTCTGTCTAGCTCTCAAACGATAGCATCCCTTTCTCACAGGAGAAGCTCATTAGCCAACTGTAACTCCTGTAGTCTCGCCTTTTGGGCTATGAGTCATTCCAGCTCTGCTGTGCTGCCTCCTTCTCTCCCTTGTGTACAAAATGGGCATGCACTGTTAGTTTTACTGCAAAGTAATTCCTGCTGCCTTGAAAACCTCCTAAATTCAGATTTAGGAATTTGAAACATAACTCTGAAGCATATTCAGTATCAAGAGTCCTATAGTCTGTCAGCGCTTCCTGGCTGCAATCTGGAATGTGCAGTTTTATTATGGCAAGCATTTCTTCAACATGGGTTCTTTATATAATATGTGCACAACCTACAGTTAATGGTGTGGAAATGTTTTATTGCAACTTCCTCTTTTAACTAGACGTGTTTCTAAATTATTTTGCCTAAAGCATCTGTTATACCTCCTGTATCTCAGTCAGTATTAAATCCCCCTTTCATTTAGACTGCAAACACGATGAACTATATAAAAAGAATCTCATTTTGCTTAGTGCTTCCTTACCCTATTTTGTCAGATTTTTGGTGAGGAATACCTCACCAAATGTTACCTCAAATGTTACCCAGTCACACTAGCTGATTTAAACTCCAGTGAGGGTAAATTAATCTGCAAATAGAAGAATTAATAATACTGCAAACTGATAATACAGTGTATTGAAATTCAATAACAGGCTAGGAAAGAATTGACAGAAAATAGTACTTAAATTACTTGTAAACCACAAAATCCTCTTTCTCCTTCATCTGTGATCTTAACATGGTGTCCAGCAGACAAGAAAGTTGTTCAATTATGTCTTCAGTTTTATCCTAGTACACAAAACTCCCCTTTGAAATTCTTTCATCAGACTTTACTTTTCTTGGCCTAATATTTTATTTCTTACAGACAGTTTTTCCTCTGAAGCTTCAAAATCTTCAGGCAGTTTTAATTCTTTCTCATCCAACATGTAATCTACTCATTCTCTGATTGTAGAAACCAAATTAATGTGTGGTTTTACTTAGAAAAGCAAACATCTCTTTGTTGGGCTGAGCATCATTTCTTGTACTTCAAAGACTTATTGTGAACTTACTTCAGCAAAGGATAAACCTATCTTCTCTTTCTGTTGGTTCACTGAAAATTTCAGAGTGAAACATGTTTTACCCTGGACAATCTGGTATTTTGCATTTTGCTTTCCATATTAACTGTTTCTACATGCAAATGCTAAATCAGGGAAATTTATCACTGGTTGTTAATCTCAGTGGGAATGAGCCATTTTGATATTAAGTGATCTAGGAATTAATAGCCTCCACCTATTTTCTTTAGTGTACTACAATAGTATGAGCAAGTCAAATAAACAGCCCGGCTCTTACTAAAGTGCATTAAACTTCAGTGATCATGTACAAATAAATGACAAAATTTACCCTGGACTTACCCTGGATACTTACCCTGGACTGGAAGGAAGTCTTTATTTCTTTTTTAAGAATAAAATAATAATTTGAAAGTTCAGAAAAGCATTTAGGCAGTTGTTGCACTTTTTTCTAGTAATCTGATGCACCACTTTCCTTTCCACTTGCTCTTTATTTTTTAGAATTTTGGAAAAATCTTCCATTTTGGGAGAACCAGGAAGATTATCATTTAACCTGAGACAGCTAGAGTAGGAATGATAAATTAGTTTAGTCACAAATCAGATCTGTTTTTTTAATAAATTCTCTGACTTCTGTTATCAGAAGTTAAAAAAAGATGTGCAACTTTTTATTTATTGGATGTCTTTTGGTCTGGTTCTCTATACCGGATTATAAGATTTCTATTTTTGTGAATATTATAGAAAAATGGTACCATTACACAAATGGACAAAAAAGACAAATTATTATTTGCAAAAGAAATTGGACTGGCAGCAAATAGTGATTAGTCAGCACAGATGAGTAAGCAGGTTTTCATTGAAATTCCCCTCTATGAACTGGGGTTGTTGCTTTGTTTTTTCTTGATAAAAGGAAGTTAATAGTTCTAGACACGTACAATGCAGAAGAAACTTCTGTACTCCTGAACCTGGATCTTCCTTTCAGCGCTCTGCAAAACCAGTGTATTGCTATCTGAGCTATTATATTTGTAAAATATAAGCTGGAGCTAATGCCTGAAGAATGACAGGTGCCTTTGCAGCAAGAAGGAACAAGTATTGGTTCAGTTTTTCAGAGCTGAGAGGGTTAAGAAAATCTAGCAATAAACTGTGAGCTGTGAATAAACTGCTTTGTTTACTCCACTTGATTGAGTTCATTTATTCAGAGCAATGACAGACATGCTATGACACACTTTGTTCAGAACAATACCTTTTGCAATGAGTCTGTCTTCATACAGAGCTCCTTTTGTTTCCGATGTCCCTGAAGCATTTTAGGTCATTTTTGTTGCATTAAGCCAGGCAATACCCGTAACTGTACATTGAGAACCCAACCCTAAATTGCACATTATACAATGAGATAGAGTAGCTTTCAGATCATGATAGGCAAATTTTGCCTTCACAAGCATATAATGACTTAGGTGATTTCCAGGGATGAAGATTCTTTCAAGACAGGCAATATCACAGGGAAGAACATGAAAAAATTCTCTGAAAAGGTGTAATTGATATAAAAGATCCAACATGTAAATATTAAATGTTGTACAAAATATTTGTTAGGAACTTGATACCGGAATTTTTTAAAAAAGTAGATTACAGCTGTGAGTTAAATATTGGGCTGCATTTTCACATACAGTATTATGGTATGATTTTATAAATATTCCCTATCTAAATCTTGGCTTAAGAAGTCTATGAATTTGAAAATACAAATCTATACCCTAAATATCCAGAGTGCCACTCAGTCCTTCTACTTTTCTATTTTTGGTTACCAGTCATGTTTGCTTAAAATTTGGCTGTAAACTTTCATGGAAATGAACAATCAGGCAGAAAATCCTCTGCTTTCATTAAAATCAATTGTTATTATATCATAATATCTAATTCTGTGTTTTAGTTCATCGTTGGTTGATGTACTTTTTGTTTTCTTGTATCATGGAGACTTATTTACTTGATGGGCATAAATTGACTCAGTAGAATTTATGCTCTCTTGATTTCTTCAAAATATTTAGACATTTTCAATGATACATGAAATTATCAGATCATTCTTTAATTTAAATGATTAAAGTCAATTTAAAGTTCAGAATTATTTTCCAATTAAATCTCTTTTCCTCATGTTATTATATAGGTGCTTTTATAATCACTGAAAGATATCTTTTTTTGTCAGTTCAATTTATTATTGGGGATTATTTTTTGTATTAAGCATGTTACATTTAGAGCTAATTTGGTGGGATTGTTCAATATTCAAAATCTACCTTAGAAGAAGTGATACAATTATGATAACGAGTTCTACACAGGAATTAAATTTTGTTTCTTTATTTTTCTGCCAATCAGCTTAACTCTACTGGCTCCAGTAAAATTATGGTAACCTACACTAATTGAAGGTATGGCACATTATGCAAATCTCCTTTTAGTGGAGTCTCTTTTTGTTATCCACCCCCAGTGTTTCACCTTATCTTGCCATATGCCCTATAGACCTTCTTCTCCCCATCCCCTTTTTCCTACCCAAATAGAAGTTACCAGCTTCCCTCATATGTTCTTTTTATTCCCTTTACCCCAAACCAAGTTTCCTCTGCTGTGTTTCCTATCAATTACTGTTTTTATGAGGAACCTTTATTGCACCACCTCATTTTCCACCTTCAAATACTTTTGTGTACTTTGCTCCCTCTATCACTCAGTAACAACTGAGAGTTGTTAAAGCCTATTTTTTTTATGATCAATTTGCTTGCTGTGTTTGACAGTGTTTGCTGGTTGTCTCTTGCTGAATTCACAGTGTGTAGGGTCTTGAAACAAAAAAATACGTAACAATTTCTTTGTTTTGGGTTTATAGAGCAAATTAGCATATGAGAGTTCTCAGATACTAGGCCCTATAAATACCTAAATTAATCCACACTCTACTGAATTTACTTGATATGGTAAATTCATAATTCATTACCTGAGTACATCAGACAAAATCTATATTATTTGGAAATTACATCGAAAAATAAAAGCTGGTGTTCCTTTTTTCTTTCTTTTTGTTTCTCTTTTCGTTTCCTTTTTTTCTATATTTTAATGAGTTTAGGAATTTCCCAAAAATAATTAAGTATTTCCATACAGGTAACACTCTACTTAAAAGGGTTGATTTTCATGGTCACTAAATACACAACCTTCCAGTAAGAACTTTGGAAAACATTCACCTTGTTGTCTGAATTTCCCCCAAACTTGGGGTAAGAGGGCAAATAGAAAGGGAAGAGTTAATAAAACAGATATCTGTACAAATATCCTCCTAGACATTGAGATCTTTATTTCTGTTTAGCACTGCTGGTGTTGTTATGAAGAAGATCAGAGAGTGTAATTCCATATATTTTTTATTTGATGCTTTTCCATATCTTGATACATCCAAAAGACTCTTACAGTGGGACTTGTTGGCTTTTTTCTTCTATGTACATAGGTATGCAATGTTCATATTTGAGACAGGTTATGCTTTCACTCTCCTTCAGCACTGCTGCCTGTGCTTTCCTAAATAATTTATTTCTGCTTTATGGTCTCAAGACGCTGTTGATTTCAAAAGATTCAAAATTTAATCCACTCTAGCAGCATATTTGCATGAAGAAATATTCTATATTTCAAAAATCCTTCAGCAATGAAATCTTTTGTTATATCAAGTTATATCTAGTTATATCTATATCAAGTTATATCTTTTGTTATATCAAGTTCTCTCTAAATCGGTAAGCAATTTTGAATTGTAAACGTTTTATTTGGAAAATTAGCTTAATCAATGAGGTTTTTTAACTATTGGAAATGTAAATGTCAGAAAATATGCTTCATGGATGCCTTTAAACTCCTCCTTATAATAAAATCTCCATGCTCACTGCTTTTCACTATATAAACAAAAAATTGAAGCGGTGTTGAAAATATATCACATAGTTTGTACAAAGCAAATCAAAATCAACATTTTTGCTCCTTCAGAAGTTTGAGGGTTTTTCTTATTAATTAGGCCTTCAAATTATAAATGTTTATGCAGATTTCTAAAGCTTCATCAAAGGTCCTTACAGCATAATGCAATTAAGTTTCAGTTGATTAGGCAATTATAAATAAATGAGATTTTTTCTGTGTGAACAATGCACACAGATAAACTGGTTTGTGGAACTAATATGATAAAAAGAATTCTGTCACATGTATTATGCAAACTTAGAAAACCCTTGGAATGTGGAACTTTAAACATTCTGTTCACCCTCTGGCATCTATTGATTTTTTGATAGGGAAAACCAGATAAGATGTAAATTATGGCCCATTTTTTCCTCTTTAAGTCAATTATTCACCATAAGTCATGGCTAGAAGATATTTGCATGTTAAATTCAGGCTTAGTTGTGGAAAAAAATCTGTGCTTTGTACTCAGAAAACATTTTAATTAAATCAATGTCATTTATGAATATGAAACAAGTAATAAATGCATTTTGTTTGTTCAAGAGATTGCTGATGGATGACAATATTCTAAATTGGAACAGACTTACAGTTTCCTTAAAGTATTTTAAAGTATTCAATGCTTAATGTAGAACAATGATTTTCTAACTTTAAAGTAGACTCTGCAGAAAATAGCATGCACATTTTTATTCTTGGTGCTATTATTTCTGCTAGAGACAAATGTGTATGTAGAGCATGCAACCTAAAAAAAGTGTCTGAATATGCAGGCCATATGCTTATCCTCCTTAATATGTTTTACAAGACATGCATTTATTTCAAGACATTCTAATCATTTGACACCAAATGTTGCATGCTGAGCAGGAAGTCTGAAAAAGAAGAGTGTTTATTAATATCTATGTTTGATAGATATTGGAGATAGCACATAACCAGGTTTTTGTAATGAAGCATCAAATACTTTCCTGACAGACATACAAGTTTTAAAACTACACTTAATAACGTCTTATGTCTTACTGATAATTCTGACTTTGTGACTTCAGTAGTGGTTTCCCCTGTGAGCAAAAATAATACAATAGGAACATTTAGATGACGCACATATTTAAAGATTCTGCAAGACTTCAGTCAGAGGCTTTTTCCTTCTAGAGTCCGGCCTAACTCAACACAGGACTCATTTGCCTAAATTAAAGATTAGATCTTTTGGGTGGATGGGAAATTATTTTGATAGCAATTCAGTAGTATTTAATTCTAGATGAAATGATCTTCCTAATCTCTCTAATTTCAATTTTTTTGACATTAAGAAGAAATTTATCCAGGCCAAAATAAGACTTAGATTTTAGCTTAGTTTTTAAGGGCACGAACATAAGGAGACCCAACTCCATGTCTGTCTGCCACGAATTTATTTTGGATATAGTGACCCAGATAAAACATTTGAAAAATCAAAGGTAAGTGAGTCTTACTGAGTTTTGTTATAATCCATGTTCTACTCATGTTATAATCCATATAATCATATATACCATATACATATATAATATAAATATCTCTGTTTGTATTTATATATACATATATTTGTTCTCATACAGGAATTTGTTGAAGCCATTTCTCTTTATCAGATCCTTGCCAACTTGCTTAAAGTAGAGGGCAGCATATATAGACTTGATGTAGCATATATGCAGTGATGCACAAAAATACCAGAAAGAAAGAGAAGTTCATTCTTAGTTTCATAGAAATATCTTTCCCCCCCCCCTGTTTAAAAAGAGGAATGAAACACACTTCCCTGTTTTTTTTTTTAAAGGACCCTAATATTTCTTTTAGCTAATATTAATGTAGTAAACTAGAACATCAAAACTTTTAAATCTGAAAGCTGTTTATGAAATTAAAATTTTAATTAAAAAAATGTTAGTAAGAAATACTTTGTTCCCAAAGTATTCCAACAGTGATCCATGCTATTAAATTGGGTTTTTTTCTCTTGTGCTAAATTGCAACTATAGTCACATTTTCCTGATGTATATTACTTTTTGATGAACTTGGATTTTTCAATAGAAAAGACATTTATTGGAAAAACCTCTGAGTGCCTATTCTGTACATATGAGATACAAGTTCCTCTCATACTGACAGAAAATTGAGAGATCATTTCTTAGGGATGGATACACAGGGGAAGATGAAGTATCCAGGCAGGAACGCTAATATTTTGGTTTTGATTATTTCATCAAAAACCTGGAACACCATGCTCATTTTTTATGACAAATCACATTCTTTTTCTTACCTCAGGTTATAAAAATTTAATTACCCAAATATTCTTTCATTGATTTAATATGTTTCCCTATTGACAAAGGGTTCAGCAGTATATTTTCTGGACCATTTCATAGTTCAATTTTGGATGGGTCTAGTGGCAGGATTTCATTCTTCTTTCAGCTGCTGAATTGATCTTGCAATCTTAAATGTGTCTTAATGGTCATTTAAAATGCAATTTGATTCTTTACAGCTTTTTAAATGCAGTTTGAATAGTATTGCTATTCTTTTATTGTGTAAGGATAGGCAACATATTATAACAAAAGGAACAAGCAATTTATAGCAAAATATGTTCAGGCTTGATCAGTGGTCTCATCTTTTATCTGACTTGCTAACAGTAGTTATGAGCAGTATTTGCATTTAAATATCTATCTATATCTATCTCTTTGTAAATATATATATAAAGCCATGAACACCTCAGAGATGACACAGCAACAACAAAAAAACCATCAAAAATGGAAAAATGAAAAGTTGTCATCTTTATTAACTCTGGCAGTGTGGTGTTAATAGCAAATAATTCCTTAAGTTATTTTTTATATGTATGTATTAATTTATTGGTATTTTAATCCTTTTTATATGACTTTTTAAATCCCCTCTTTAATTGCTTTCACCTGAGCACTGAAGGCTGTTAGAAGGCTATAAGAAAGAAGGCGGGACAAAATGAGAATAGGGCTGTAAGGGTGTTTGGAACCATTCTAACCGCTATTTGAATGCACGCCATTTGTTAAAAAGTATCTTTTTTCAGTGAGTAAGATTAGAGTTCATACAACAGTCTTGAGTGAATAAGTCACAGAATAAGTCATGTTGACTTTTTTTTGTTACTTTAAAATTAAAGAAAATTTTTCAAAATTATTTGAATTTGACACCAATAAGAAGCCATCTTGTTTTTACTTTCTTCTACAATTGCTGTTCTGGTGAGTACCTCCAATGTTGCCACATGTTCATGTAGAATTTAGCAGTCAGGAAGGGTTCTGACAGCTGGAAAAGTAGAAATTCTGGGATTGTTGGTCTCTGTATACATAGGCTCCTGTACAGGAAGGCTCCACTTCTAAGTTTCAAGGTAATCAGTGATTTTTGTTGCTGAGATTACACTAGGATGAGCTGCCTATGGCCATTGGGAATCCTACCAGATTCTAAATTTAGCACTTCTAATTTTTCTCATGGAGTGTGTCCACTGCATGTCCCAGTACCTCACTTATAAGTGATCTGGCATAAATCAGCAGTTATTTCAGACCTAAAACCTTCCCAAAGGGGTAAAAGACATGCTGGAGTTCTCCCTGCTACTTGGAGCAGAATCAAAAAGGAGTTCCAGATGGTAGGTTTTCAAATTGAGAACAGTCTGATTGCCTCTACATTAAAGGCCAGTGCAGACCAAATTGAGGACAGAGTTTTCATTTGCTACAACCTTCTAGGGTTCAGGACTGTGTGTCCACACTGCAGCTTTACTGGCAATGAAATTCACACAGGTGCCAAACCTGCATGCCTGCCAGGCAGGCAAAGAGAAGAAATTAATGAAGTTACCTGCATCCACATTACAAGGACACTCCTCTCAATTGTGTCTCTGCATGTGACTTCAACCTGTGATCCATTAAACATTCAAACACTTTTTAATACCCCAGTACAGACCTTAAGTGTATAACACATGACAAATCTTCATAAAAAATAAGCTTTTATCACTAGTCACTAAATCACTAATGAATTCTACATATCTTTACCAAGTTTGACTACAGTAGATTTCACCTTTATATTTGTTTACATTTGAATGTGTTTTAAGTTTTTTTTCGATGCTGAATCATCGTTACTTAAACTGAGACTAAACAACTGAACAGTGATTCATGCAGTATTTGAAGGAAAAGAAACGGAAGGGAAAAGGAAGAGAAAGGTCCTCCATGATTAAACTTGCAAAATCTTGTTATGTTGGTTTCTTGAGATGATATACTGGCATCATGATCTATGGCAACCCTCCTCCCCCACAGCCATAATTATAGAAAGTAGACTCTTTTAATGGATGCCATAAATTTTAGACCGAAAAGCCTTTCCAAATTTTCCTCTTTCAGTAGCAGTAAGGCATCCAAAAACCCATCAATTTTTATCTATATTAATATTTTTAGCAGGCATGTCCAAGGCTGAAACCTCTGAAAAACCAGATCCTGGGGTAATGAAAATCAATACAGGCCGGTTGATATGATAACCGTAGCGTGATAAGAATGTAAGTCTTACGTTGAGGCAATAATTAGAGCTTTGCACACTTGTAATTTTTTTCTGAATTGAGAAATATCTTTCTAGATGCATTCAGGTAAATCCATTTGCAGATAGAAATGAATTTAGCTTTGTTTCAATAAGGATGATTAATTTCTTTTTTTTGGGCTTACCTTGTTAAAGAATGATAGATAACACTCTTCATACGCTCATCTCAACTGATGGGCTTGACTCTGGTCTATTTTCTGGTTTAAAGAAGAGGAAGGAGAATTTCTGTGACAAAATTCTTTGGTAGTGCCTCCAAAAAACCCCCAAACTTTTCCCAGCTTGATAGCCTAGCCTGCAGTGACTTTATGAAAAGTAACAATGTGTCTTGAAGATCTCACCATGCTATTTCTCTACCTCTAATCTTTCTTAAAGCAACATCTTCAATTATTTGATTGTATTTGAAGAGTTTAAAATATCTGATTTTTTTTCTATCAGCAATAATAGCATCATAATATTCAAAAAATATTGTCAGTTCAATTGTATAAATCATCAAATCTACTGCAATAATAACCCTAATATCAGTACAGAAAGTCTTACAATGCACTACCACATTTGTTTTACATAGATTCACTTCATAGGTGATGGAAATGTTTAGCTATTGTTAGAAAACCGTACAGATATATTCATGGAACAAGTATCTAAAATATATTTCAACAGCATTCAACTAGTGAAGTTACCTTGACAGCTCTTCTTGCATAAACACAATGAGTTATGGGATTAAGTGTTTTTCCTAAACTATCATAACTGCACTAGGAGTCTGAAGCAACTTTCTTTCTTCTATCACTCTCAGATTTTGCTTGGACTGAATATACCTTGAAAGAATGGTGATATGGGTGCAGATTCATTACATCTTTATCAGAATTTCAACCCCTCAATATAACCTCAAGTACATATATACATGTGTATATATATATATATATATGTATTCTGTTAGTCTCTAGAGAGATTCCTTGATGCAAGTTTAATCTTACCTTGCATATGTTATAGGTAAGACTGGATCTTACCCCTTATATTTTCAGTATTTGCAGGGGAAAAAAACCTGTAAAATATAAAGGATAGTTATAGCACACTTACAGCTTTGCAGCTGCCGAAACACTGTTTTGGGAAAGCAAATGGCCCCTAACGGAGCTGTGCATAATCATAACCATGTTGGTACTACTACTTGATATTTGAAAATTACCTCAGTTATGTCTGTGATCAAATAATTTTTGCAGCTGTACTGCAGATACTCTTAGTCCTAGATTTTTCACACGACACTTGTTGCTGTTTTATGTGAGGCTGGGCAGGGTGTGGGCATTGCTTTATAGTGTTTCACCTGGAGCATTTGTCCTTCATTGTCTTGAAAAGTTATTGAGTTAGGGTTTTTCTTCAGATGTTGGCTTAAAATATAGTTGGTCTAATTTTTTTTGATTGACTTCTAACACTACTGTGTTAGAAGACAACTTATCATGGAGGATGCTGTCATTCTCTGAGAGTGTCAGATATCTGCTTTTCTTGGCAGAAATTATATCACAGCAAAATTAAGAGATTTTTCTCTGGAGTGAATGATGGAATAATTGCTTGATAAATACTGGTTAGTTTAATACAGGCTTTAGTTTTGAGAATTGGTGGTTTAGATGGAGTAATTGGAATAACTCTTAAAAATTGTGACAATCTTCTACCTATTAGTAAAGAAAAGGCATTTCTTATTAATTTTTAATAGTACTTAAAATACACAGCCTCAGATTAAAAGACAAAACATCCAGGAATTATGTCAATGAATTTGCTTAAATGAGTCTCATAATTTCCATCTTACTTCTATAAATTTTCCTTATATTATGATGAAGATACTGAAAACTTCCATTCATTGCAGTTCTGTCCGCATGCAAGTCAGGAAATAACTTGAAGTTACAGTGAAGTATTTAAGTACATTAAAACCTCTTGCTTGTGTTATTCTGGAAATCTGTTTTTTGATGATATTTTTTAGAGTAGGAAGAGAGATGAGGAGACATAAATGCTGCATACTATTTTGACTTCACAGGATTAAATTTTTAAAAGGATTTAAATCAAAGGATTTAAATATTTCCATTGGATGAGTAACTATACTAACAAAATACTCTCGTATAAATAGACTGGCTTATATAAAGGCATCTTCTATTTCCAGTTGTAGGCAGTAGCAAAATGATCTTTGATCGCTACTGCAAAACATTCAACAGTAGGATTGTAATATATGTGTTTATTTAAAGTCTAATAACAGTCATTTCAGTCACAAAATGAGGGATTGTTTTAAATGTTTAAATTTTTAATGAAACAAAGTCTCAGGTAAAATACTACATCTGTCTACAGCAGAAAAATGCCTCCATCATTACTGGTAAAATGTGAATAAAAATTTATTTGAAAATAGTCTTCTCTTTGAAGACAGGAAAAATGAGAAAATGTAATACACCATTGGCTTGAGAAGAAGTGTTGAAATTATAAAATATGGGTTCATAAATTAGCATGTTCTAGATCATCCTTTACCTTTTGAAAATTATTTGATTGGGATGATTTTGTGTCAGGAATGCCTGTTCATAGATGAGGAAATGCAATCCACTCAAAGAACAAGGTCCCAACAACCAAAGTCTTTACTCTATGCAATTGCCTCTCTATTTGTTTATTTTTATGAGAAAGAAATATGAATTAAAGTGTCTTCTACTGGATAAAGGAGTCAAAAGGGATGGACTGGAATTCTAATTAAATTCCACATAATGGTTGACAGGGAATCTCTCTAAGCTTTATCATTTCCCTTCAGTAGATCTCTGTTTTCCTTAAGAAAACCCTCTTCCTGATCAGCACGAGATAAAACAGTGGAAAGGTGTTATTTTGCCCAGGAGGTACAGCATCCTTAGTCTTTCTATTCTTGCACTGTGCCACCTGGGATGGAGGTGATCCTACAGACCTGGGATCTCTTCCCTAGATGGGCAGCAGATGCTGTGCTTTCCAGGAGTGGGAGCATGACCCTTGTCACTGGTCCAAAGAGGCACTGAAGGGTGCATGCTGTGGCTCAGAGAATCACTGAGGTGCTGACATGGAAGTATCTTGGAAGCACAGGAGGAATCCCACTTAGTTGCTGATTTTCTGTTAGAAGTTGAACTGCCAATTTTATTTGTATAAAATTTCTCTTCCAGCCACTCTGCGAGTGTGCTGTGCAACAAAGCAGAGGTAGATGCTGCTCAAGCCTCTGGTCAGCTCTGTGTGGTATCTCAGCATCATTTAAAGTTTGGCCTCCTGCTGGACCATCCTATATTTATAACTGTCAGCCAGACTGGAGCATCCCTGCTGTGTCCTGAGCCCTTGGACCTGCAAGGAGCTGCTCTGTGAAGGGCAGGGAGTGCCTTCTGCTGGGGTTAAAATGTCAGCCTGGCTCCTGCTCCCCGCCATGCTGTACCACAGCTGGCTGCAGCTCATCTTGGGTAGGGGACAGGACCTGGGAAAGAAATCCCACCACCAGAATGGGCACACCTCTATCCTGCATCTTTGATGCATCATCTTCCTAGAGCAAGTCTTCCTCTAAGGACTGGAAGAGGAAGGTCCCCCCTCCTTGCATTTTGAGTCTGGCTGCAAGCAGAATCCCACTGATTTCAATAATTTTGGTGGGGCTGAGTTCAGGATTTAACTTGGGGCTCAATTTACAGATTAATTAAAGGGAGAGCTTAGATTTTGTGTAAACTGCTCACAGTTTTTCAAGAGAGTTCGTGGAGCTTAGTATATATTCATGCCTTCAGGCCAAAGAGTTAATTGAAGATGCATAGATGGCTGCTCACAGTCCCAACAGGAAGTCCCTCAGTTATCTAGTAATCATCCTAGCCAGTCTCTTCCAGAGGGTGGCTCAAAGCAGGATTTTAACTTAAATGTACCAAGGATCTGTCTTTCACTCCTGACTGATTAGTCATGCAATACTGCTGTTGCAGACTGTGCTTGCAGTATAGTAGAAAGGTTAAGCCAGGTAAAGCTCAATTCTTTCCTCCAGAAAAAGAATGAGTTTGTTCAGGGAGAAAAAAGAGTAATAGTCAAAATATAGTAATTCAGCAGTGTAATAAAAAAAAACCCCAAACAGTTAAGGCTATGGTGAAATTTTTTAAAATTATTTTTATTTATTCCCAGATCCTTGTCACTGTTTAACATTAAAATAATTTCCTGTTTTTCTGGTAGTGAGATTTTCTGAAAAGAAAATGCTCTAAGACTAGGACATTAACCCACTGTTCCCAGTTAGAGGAACCTGACTCCAAAAGCTCTGTTCTTATTGGATGTATTTATTATTAATTTCTGGTTTAAACTTATTCTTGGTGAATATAAAGTATTATCTCATCGCTGAAAAACCTGCGTTAAAATAAGACTTCCTAGTCTAGAGGAGAAAAAATACCACTTCTTCCTGTCTAAAGGCAAAATTAAAAATTTATTATTAAAATAATTTGTTTCAAAGAGAACGAAATCTTCTGAAAATTGAAAGTTTGAGGGGAGAAGAAAAGCTTAAGATGTTAAAAAACTGGAGGAATAATAATTTCATAATTTCATCTGAATTGTCACAGTAATTACTAAACTTTTTGGAAAGTGGATTAATTTATTTTTTCATATTATGACATTCTGGTAGTAATCACATGTGTATTGTAGAGCTAATATTTTTTTTAAAAATTTTGTTTGGAATTATGTAGAGCTGGTTAAAATACTTTCCTGTTTCCAGTTGATACTATTTCCAAGCTATGCACAGAATTTATAATAGGGTATTGGGAAGTTGGATATAACAAAATTTTTTACAAAATGAAATGAGCCCCCAAGAATCTTAGATTTTGAAACGGAATATTGAAATTTGTGTAAAAGAACAAATTTTGCTTAATTTTTTTTTTTCCAGTAGAATTTTAAACAAAATTCAAAGCATAGTGAAAATCTGGGACCAAAATATAAGATATTTTAATGAAAATATTTAAACAATTTTTATTTCTCTTTGAAAAAAAATTGCTTGAAGACACTTACTGGGGGAAATGAAGTGTAATTTTTTTCCATTGGAGATGTTCTTTATTTACTGAGGTGGTCGAAATGTAGATTTAATATGTTGCTGTTACAATTTTCTTCTTCACATTCTCTGGTCTTCCAGCCAAGAAGAACCAAATATATCTTCTTTTGAAGCCTGTTAATAGTTTACTGTAATCTGAATGCCAAAAAATAGGCAAAAAAAGGAAGAAACCTCTTCCCACAATAGAATATCATGCTAAAGCAATAAAAAGAGTAGACACCGAGGCTCATTGGCAATAATCACCATAATCTGTTAACCCATCTCTTTTTGACAAAAAGACTGACTTTGACTCTCGTTTATTCAAAGTTTTTTTTTAATTTGGCTCTGTCTGCTTGTTTCATGGCAGGCCCAATTACAAGATTATTTAGTTTCCTATATATTACTTTGTGCTCTGGGTGACAGTAGACCATAAGGAAGGGCAGCAGCAAGGAATAAGGTATAAAAGAGATGATAGACTGAGGAGAAAACAAAATAAAAACAAAGGAACTACTAGTTTCACAATTAGCCCAAAATGCATATTTTTCCACTTCTATAAAGCTAAAAATCTGTAAGGCTGGTTGGGATATTTGTGGTTTGAACAAAGAAGTATGTAAGAGAGGAATCCAAGGAACTGCCTTGAACATTCCTCTGGGTTCGCTTCACAGGCAGAGGCTCACTCAGGAGAGAACCACCACTGATTTCTGCACAAAGTAGGAATTTTTAAATTGTGTGGTATTTTTTTGAAAGTTTTTATTTTTCTGTTATATTTGCCTCTTCTTCCATATTTTGATTCCAGAATGCAGTAAAGCACATTAAGAGACAAAATGAACAGACAAAATGAAGGAATTATAAGGCCAGGCTTTTAAGGAAAATTTTTATAAGGCATTAGATGAGACTTGGGTCATTTTTCACCAGCCTGTGTGCCCGGAGATGTGGCTTCAGAAATTGTTTAGAAGGAAGTTGTTTCAATAGAAAGTTTGGCAAACAATCTCCTCCTTCCCTCACCTCTCAAGCTCCTATCAGGGGCTGCTTTGCCTTCCCAAGGCTCCCACTGATGCCTCGACTGCTCACTGCCACATGCTCAGCTGGACCAGAGCCCTGGTGATTGGCTGCAGAAAGTTTATTAGGTAGGAAATGAGGCAGTTTGGACCATGAAATGTTTGTTTTGAGAGAAAGTGAATGAAAGACAGAACAAATAGCATCTTTTACATTATCATGAGACAAGAGGTAGCAGATTTTGTCCCAGTTTTTGGACATGTTTTTATGTTTAATTATAATAATATAAACACAGGAGATATATACAAATTATTTAGATGTAAATAGTGTAGATGTAATGTAAAACTTTATTCTTTTGATAAGTGATATTTACATTTTTAAAGTGTAAAATGGGAACTTTGGCTGAAGCCCTCAGTTTCCCTGTACTCATTAAACTAACACACAAATACAGAGACAGGTTTAATTTAATTTAGTAGATTTCTGGTATAATTTGGCTTTCTAAAACCCATTTTCAAGCTCTTTTCTGCAACAGTGAGAAAGGGAATTTTAAAGACAAAATTGTAATGGCCCTTAAGAAAGTAGAGTGCAGAACAGTGGAATAAGCTATGGTGGAAGTGTGTAGCATGGGCTCCTGGTGGAGCACCCTGGTCATATGGGTGTGCCAGTATTTATGCTTCAGGAATAAAATACCTCAAGAGATGTTTAATTCATATTAAAATAACCTGGAAGATATATCAGAATGTCTTCCAAGTTAAATCACCAAAATCTTCTATTGTGGCAAATGATCTCTTCTAGTAATGATGTTCATCCTTTTACTAATAGAAAGCACATTTGTAAGACAGAAATCATCCAAAGGAAATAATCAAAATATATGGAGAACTGGATACACTTCATTGCATATGATTTTGGGATGTTGCAAAGTTGGTAATCACATTAAACATTATGATCTTCAAATGTGTATGCAGTACTGAGTACAGACTTTGGAGGGGGCAGCCCAAGTGTAAAATAATGATATCCAGGCAGATCCTGCAAATGCTAAGAGTTGTTTTTGCCCCCAGAAAGGGAGCTTAGTCAATAATTAAAATAAGCAATCCACATTTGACTTAAGACAAAAAGAGCTAAAGGCATCTATTTTCCTTTTACACTTGGTTTGGCTTTGGCAGTCAAATTTAAGCATAAACGGAAGCATAAACATGCCGGTTTTGAGAGCTGCTTTTACCACTAAGGCACTTGACATGCAAATCAAGAACATAATTTAGCCTAAAAATGGCATTGCGCAAAGATTACTGTTACATTTCCCTCTGTAGCCAGAAAGCATGTGGAAAAGATAACTTGTTTCAGATTGAACTATAAATCAAGTAGAAACTGGTGCAAATTATAATAGTCTGATCAAAAAAACTTTGCACTTTAAACTGGTGCATAACACTGTTAACTAATGCAGGCATAATATTTATTATTTTGAGGATATTGAAAATAGATGATAGGTAAATTTAATGACAGACAGAATTTCCAATGAAAAAGTGCAATCACGGATCTTCAGGAGTTTGCAAACTTACTTTTTCCAAATTTACTTCTTTTTTAATTGTGATTTGAGCTTTTTTGTAGAAAACTCTATTAATTCAGAATCTCCCCTCTCTCATAGTGGACTGCCATTTTACGCCACATCATTTGAACTGATGTATCTGCAGAAGCTATAAAGGCAGTGGTAGGACAGGCCCTGTGAGTGCTCCATGTGATGTGCAGTCCAGCCCTGTCACTGGAATGTAGTGGCTTCTGCAGGATTTCTGCGTGCTGTGCTATCAAGAGAGTCAGACTCTCACATTGTGTGTGTGCTGTCTCTTGCATGGCGATACGTTCCTAGGTATGGGCTGGTGTAAAGGAGGTGAGCAGTGGACCATTAGTCTAAAAATAAATAACATACTCTTACTAATTCCCTGCTAACTCTTTAATTCTCTCCTGGTTAGCTCTAATTCTCTAGCAGCAAGCTGGAAATTTGAAGCTGTCCTTCGACATCAGTGGAATGAGTTGGATTTTTCATAGCGTGAACTTATGTAAAAGAAAAAAATACTTGCTAAGCACTTTAATTGATTCCATGTCTTGTTTTTCTTTTTCTTGGTTTGTTTCTTTTTTCTTGCCTTGGAATTAAAATGCATTTAAACTCCCCGGATTATTAGGAAACTATTGAGCACTGTAAGCATGCATTTTTCTAAACTTTCCATTGGTGAGCATCTTCTGATCAAGGAAAAGGACAGAAGATTAAATTTTAATAATGGCTTAGTACCAAATAATTGAAGGAATTACTGATTTGGGACTAGATCTCTGTATTATCTACATAATGGATACTAGGTTCCAGTGATACTGCATAAACTATTGTTATTTGGAATAAGGCCACAACAAGCTGGTCTAAAGCATTTAGAGGTCACGAGCTGACCTATAGCAGAGTTAACTTAGAGTCAGTCACTCCTGTTCCTTCATAGAACTTCACTTTATTCTCTATTTTTAGCTGTTTCTGATGTGTACTTTAGGTTTGGTTGTATTCTTTCGACTTGAAGAGCCACTTCCTTCATTGGATCTCAAGGAACTAGTCTACAGCCCAGTATAGCAATGCATGGTAGTAATTGTATTTTCTTTCTGTATTTAATTGAAAGTGTGTTTTGTGTTCATTGCTCTTAGTGAATTTTAATTTTATTCTGTACACTTTCATATGTAAAAAAAGTATACAAGTGCAGGTATAGCTGTCTGGAGTAACAGCTGTGAAAGGCAGAAACTCAAACATGAAGTAAGAGCGATGACTTTTTCTGACAGAATTGTCTGAAGTCTTCAATAAAAGAGAACATTTTAAAACTTGTATCATTAGTTAACGTTAGAAGTGTTTTGTTCAGACACATTCTGCAGAACATTGAAAGTAGATTAAATTAACAGTCATAGCTCTCAAATGTTTCTGTTCAAAGGCTCAGTGAATCCTGTGTTCTCTGAGTTAAGGAATAAATTGTCTCCCCATCTCAACTTGCAGTTCACATCATTTGATGGGGTTACCTCTCACACCTGGAAGCCACAATTTTGTAGAAGTCATCTGTCAGTCTATCTTGGAATACTTAGAGAAAGAATAATACTTTACTGTTTAGCAAATTGCCTGTGTCCTTGGATAGTGTGGTCATTTTTGGTTTGGCTTTATTTTGTTTTGTTTTCTTTTCCCTGAGGAAGTAAGAGTGTTTAGAAGTCATTTTGATTATCCTCTCTACCATTAGGAAGCTGCTAGACAAGAAAAGAGTTTCAGCTCAACTTTTAGCTTATCCCTAGTGTCTTTTGAAAGACACAAGCGTAAAGAAAAGAAAAAAGACATTTTGCACCTTTCATATCCATTTTTTTATATTACATATTAACCTTTTCAATTCTTTGAAAGATTCCCTGATGTCTTGGATTAACATAAGAATAGGTTTTCAGAACTCACAATGAAGATAATGTAGTTCATATGGTCACTTCATTATTCATTGTATTCTAATATCTCATCAGATGAAGTCTGGGCTTTTTCCCAGTTCTCCTTGTTGCTGTCTACCTGAAACACATTTTCCCCCATAGGACAGTCACTTTGCATGGTGTTTGTCTGCTATTGTATTCGCTTCAATTTACAGTTGACTGCAAAGATTGTTTTTTATATACTTGCATGAAGGACACCATATAAACATAAATTGTGTTGAATTACATAATAAAAAGCCTATTAGTGTGAATAACCTCTTTCAAGGTTGTCATAATGTGTCCTTTTGAAGAAGAAGATAGTTCAGTACCATGTTAACTGTGATCATTTAAAATGTAATATACCTGAATTGGTTTCTTTTTGTGTGTGTAATGGGGTATTCTGAACTTGCATCAAGGTCATTTTTGCACAATACCAATAACTTACACCATTGCTGTGAGACAGCAGAATAAATTATCATTTATGTTGGCTTTAACCTAACTTGATGGCTAATTTTCTTTAAGAATATTCCTACAGCTGCCAAACCTCATTAGTTAGGAAAATACTGAAGATCATTCCACTGTCTTTTGGCATGCTGTTTGTTATTCTGCCATTACCTGTCACTCTATTGCTCTGTATCCTAGCGGTGGGGATGAAAACCCATCTGAAATATCCCTGAACCCACCTCTGCTCCTGTGACACTCCTGCCTAGTATGTAGAGACTGAGCTACCTAAGGCTGGGTCAGTGACAGTGATGTCATTTTTGCTTCTTTCTGAAGCAGGGAAATAAATGCTTTTCCCTGTGAAAAGCAAGCCACTGTGACTGCCTACATCAGCAGCAAATAGAGTTAAGCTAAATAGTTACAAGGTTGAAGTCTGGTTTCCTAAGGAAGCAAATCACACACAGATATTTTGTCTATCCAGCTGGAAGTTTTTTAGGAAAATTGTGGAAAGCCAAACTTAGTTGCAGTCTTTCTTTCACAAAGCAACTTATTTACTGTGAGTGAGTTGTAATAAGTACATCAAAAACAGGCATGCAGCCTATTTAAGTGTGCTACTCCTACACATAATCAGATTCATACGGAGCAGTGCAATTATATGTTCTAAAAGAAGGTTAGTACAATAAGAAAAAATAATAGAACAATCGTTTTATAAACCCCAAGCCAAGAGTAGGTACCTTTAATGGCATTCTGCACTTTGCTTTTCATCTGAGATGTTAGAAGCTCTGAGTGTAATTTAATTTTACACTGTTCTATAGGTGAGAAAACAGACTTGAGACTACCCTGACATAATCAAATAACTCAGCTTCTTGCTTTGCTTTGTGTTCTCCTTAAAATGCAAAGCACGCTGTCTCTCTCATTTAATTTGTAACTCTCTATTATTTTGTGTATATGCCTTACGCAGCAATCAAGTCCCTCTCTTAAACACATGCATTTGTAGTTCTTTAACTGTTTAGAGGTGCTTGGAACTGAAAACATGCTCTGGTATGGTGCTTATCCCTTCATGCACTCGGGCTTTCAGTGTAAAGACATGAGCCTGCAGAATGGAGATTAATGCTATTTTTGTGTTGTGTACTGTGAGGATTGGCCTCCAGGAAATGGTCTTCCTAGGCTCACTTGCTTCTGTGCATATAGATATCTGCACAGATTCCTAGAATTTTTCAACAGAAAAATTTGCATGAAATTCAATCAATCCACAACCTTCTCTTATTGAAATCTTAATTTACATAACTTCTAGCTTTGTAGCGTGATAACACAGTGCTCCAAATAATTTATTCCAGCTTCCTAGGAAATCATCAAATGTTTAGGGGTTTTTTTCTGGATTTTAAATATCAAAGCTTCTTCTACTGAAGTCTAAATAATTCTGTAAGCATGTTTTTACAGATTTTCATGTATCTGCAGATGAAATATGTCTGTAGAATAATTTCTTAAATGCAGAGTTGCAAATGGAAAAATATGTAAAATCCACAATTTTTGAAAAATGTTTTAAATCCAGGAGAATCAAGCAAAAGAAATGTTGTTCTTCTGAAGATTTAATTCTGAACTTTCTTGAAGAAAAAAGGAAACACAGAAGTTTGTCTAAATCTCACCAAGGTGAGGAGAAACCTTTCTTAGAGCAGGTAGAGGAGTCAGTGGATGATCTAGGATGTTCCCTACACCTTCAAAGTGATGCAAACTGTTATGATTGATATAAATGAAATGGCATCAACACTTCCTCTCAAGAAGTTGACTACTGAAAGCAGCTATGATTTGTAGCTATTCCTCTCCTTTTCCAACTGAAAGTGTGCTGTATTCTGTGTCTAAAAACTCAATCTGAATTAATTCCAACAAAGGCACCTTCTGGAGACTTTGGTTAACAACTCAGTGTTTGATGCTAACACCTTCACATGAATTCCTGGAAGGGCTTGAAATAGCCATCCTGCCAGGAATGTGAGCATATCATTGTCTTTAGAATAGCAAGTCACCTTCCTTAAGTGTCATAATGATTCATTGACCATGACCGTGAGGGTTTTCCCATCTGTTTCATGCAGTATTTTGTTCTGATATTGTTAAAGAGTCTGAAACTTCCAAACAACTGAAGTAGGAAATCTGAGCATAAATCATCGAGTTTGGATTTCCTTTTCCTCACTGCAGTTGGTTCCTTCTGAATCTGTGGTGCTGTGAAGAAACATCATGCGTCACATTATCAGTTTTGTTACCAAGTTGTCTATTTGACAAGATGAAAAAAAGCTGTTGCAGCCCTTTGAGAAACCTGCATCCTGTTTGGTAAACAACACCAACCCTCTGTTGCAATTGCTTTCATTCTTGCTTTTACCTTTTGGGCAGCTCTTTGGCTGAAAGTGATAAATCAATTCCACAACCAAGACTTGTTTGAGGAAACATGGTCCAGAATACTTCCAGCTTCATGATCACCACACCATGATCATCAGGAAAAGAAGAAAGCCAAACTAATAACTCAGGAGAGCAGAAGAACCTTTGGGAGCTCTTTTCTGGCACCTGTTTATCACACTTTGGTTTTCTTACAACAGTTCTATTCGGTGAGAAATTCAAAAGCTGGAAATAAGTTGTATTCATGCTGAGTGATCAGAATTCCTGCTGCCCCTGCATGCTGTCATGAGATGATAATTTTTCATTTTTAAAACCACCCCAAACTAAAATATATTTTTAGAAATAGTATGCCAGGTCTTTCTTCTTTTTTTGATTACAAATTTATTTTTAGCTTTTCCTCTCTGGACAGAGTAAGGATTTCACAGATTTCATTTGCATTTTAAGTTTTTATGCAAATAAGTAATTGCTTCAAGTTTTAGAGGGAAAACAGTTTTGTCAATGGATTAGCATTCCGATTCCCAATGAGATCCATGATTTTTTTGTAATAAATTTATGAATTGACGTGGACAAACTGATATATACCTAGTGCTGCTAAAGATGTTGAAGGTTGATTAGAATCAAATTTATGCCCAGATGTTGGTGGCTCTGCCTATTTCTGCACTTGTTTGCCAGTTACTGTGAAACAGCAGCAGAAGGGACAGGGAGCTGCCACTGCAGCTGCTGTGCAATGCATTGCACTTTCTGAGATGGAAAGATGTCGTTCTAATTGGGAACGGCGGGAAGAACGACACGGACTCTCAAGGGAGTCAAAACAGGAGAGAATCTCTAGTTTATTGTTACAGTCATGTTATATAGACTAGTTCGTGAAGAGTACAGAAAGGAAACTCTTATTGGTTACTAAAGTACTACATTACCATCATTGGTCAGTGGGGTTTACCACCCCCTGACCTTCTCCTGTAAGGAAAACACGGGAATCAGAAAACAGCACCTGCAGGCTGTTTTGTGTCTTTGAGGATTGTTTTGAATCCTCCCATGAATTTCCCAGGCTAGCTTCTCAGGCAGGCCTGTCAGGCCATGGGGCCTGCAGCTTGCTCTAAAGCTAGCATCCATAGAAAGACATCCTGGTGATTCATTCCCAGAATTTTGAGAACGTGGCTGAGAATGTGACATTGTTTAAATGTTGGAAACTTGTCTTTTTTACAGCAAAGCAATTTTTTTGGCTCTTTAGAGTCGTACCTTACTATTCATTGTATAATATATGTACAGTATAGTAATAGGTATACCATTAGGAATGATATCTAATTATGAACATATAATGCTTTTATATTCATTTAGTGAAACTGGAAATGTACAAGATATTTTTGATTATGGATTTAGGAAAAATGAAGTTTCCTTGCACTGAATGTCTATACACAATCTGAATTAAGAGATCTATTATCTCTTACCGCTGTAATGTCCTACATGGGATTGCCTCTTAATAAGTTCTGCTGAACATATTATTAATAGAATATCTAACTGAGATTTTAGACTACACTTTGTTCTATAGAAATAAAAGACTGGTAAGTTAACAATGACTGAAACATCCATTCAAAGTGATTTGTCAGTGTTAAGACAAGAAAATATCATTTTATCTTAGACTGCCTTATGCATAACACAGGATATAAACATTTTATCTGATAAGTGCTGCATTTAATCTGGAATATAGAGGCTATTCTTTATATAAATACCTCATTCTTTTATTGAAAAAATTGTGGAAAGGGATTAGTTGTGTTACCCTTGCTGTTGTTCTGAATTCCTCTCAACCACCTGCTCATTTCAAACCTCTTGCTACTGGCTTAATTAATTCTCTGTGATCATCAATTCTTTTTTCCATACAAAATGACGTGTAAGGCTTTAACCTGAATATCTGGTTAATATCAGTGTTTTAACTTAGTAGATGACTGTTATAGTCTGTGGGTATGCTTATGTTAAAAATGTATTTAATGAATGGAAAACATTCAGACAGTGATATCCAAAGAGAAGGATTGTGCAGGGAAGTTCTACGTGTTTTTTCACTTAAACATGTGAACATGCTTTTTTACATATACCATGGTTTTATTTCATTTTCAAGTGAAAGATTTGTCCAGAAGTAGACCACAAAAGGGCTATCAAAAGGCTATTGCTATATTCATTTTGGCCCTGCTGAGATTTTACATAGCTCTGTATTTTGTGGATTTTAAATTTTTTATCTTTTACTTTGTGTGATCCTTTCATGTGTTTGACTTCAAATGCAATAGAAGTACCATATCCTGGTACAAAGCCCTTATAATTTCTCATTTGCTGCTACACTTTTGCCAAACACACTCCCTCCTCTCTTTGCATAGCTCTGGTATTGAGCATTCTAGGAAGAATTGTCTTTCCTTGTCCCTTTACCCTATATGTGGGACAACATACCTATGAGGTACATTGATAAATACAGTGTCAACATTTTTAATATTTTAGAGCTCTTCAGGGGAAACTCGCTGTGGGTGTTTCATAAACACTGCTGTAAATGCTCTGTAACAGCTCCACTGTGATAATTGCTTCCCTTTTCCCTCCCAGAATTCAAAGAGTGAATAAAATTTTACTGAGATTAATATTTATGATACCGCTTGCTTTCATTGCAATCTCTTTCGAAAATTTCAAGTCTGCAACTGGTTTTATAGAACTGGGGAAGGCAACTCCACTGAAAACCATGCAGCATATGCACGGTGCCAGAAACTTGACAGATGATGGCGCTTGACATTGATATTTGTCAGGTTGAGTACTTTTTTTCTTATTTGTGCTTATATAGTACTTATTTGTCATGAAGAAGTACTGGAGAAAATATAAATACAGGGAAAGTATATGAGACCATCATTTTCCCCAGATTTTTTTTTTTTTACATATCAACTAAAATGAAATATGGAAATTATTTGAAGTAGCATTTTAAGTAACAAATTGTAGTATTTGTTAGTTATTGAAGTAACAAATTGTAGTATTTGTTAGTAATACCACTTATTAGAGATGAGTGAGTTCTGCTTGACATAGTACATGCATGAGACACGTGCTTACAGAAAGGCCTCTCACTTAGTTATGAGATTAAAACATTATTAAAATTAATTTTTATTCTTCATCAATCTTTCAACAACACCTAAATTAATCTGGAATTTTGTTACTTCCAGACACAGCAAATAGGTTGCAGTATTGAAAATACAAAGTTTAGGAATTGAAGTCCATTGAAAGTGAAGATGAATTGGATTTCTAAGTCAGTTTGGCCCTTTAATCCAATTTTTTGTGATCTCTTTTAAATGATAATGGAGAGCTTCATCCAATCAAAGAGAAGCAAAATAAAGCTTTTATTTCAGTAATTTTCTGTATCTGTTATTGTGGTTTTGTCTTTTATTGCCTTTTGCAAGGCTGGCAGATCACCAAAGACCTCTTGTGCTTGTATATTTATATGTTCTGTCTGATATCCAAGATGACAACTGAATGAGAGAAAAAGAACAGAATGGGATAAGCAACATTTCTGCCACCCACACCTGTTCTGGAAGACAATTTATAGGCACTTTTCCTGCTTAGTGATGAAAAGGGAATTGTCAGACAACATCACTTGCTACCAGCATCATTCACCTGAAGCAAGAAGGTGAAGAGTCACCCTGGCACTGTTTATCAGGCTTGCTCAAATACTTAGATGCAGTCACAGTAGGAAGTTTGGAGATGCTTTCTTTCATAAATTGCCTAAGACAGTGCAGCTTTCATTAACCGAGCTGAAGCAGAATCAACTTTATTTGTTTATTTGGGTTAGACACTTGATTTTTTTTCCCACAACATCTAAAAACCAACTAGGAATAATTCTTGAATTTTTCTCGTATCCAAGAAGATTTTATGCTCTGTTAATAATCCTTGCTTTATGTTGAAGTAAACAGAAACATACAGAAGTATTAAAGCCAGATTTTCACGAACACAGATTTAATTCTGAGCAACATTTCATTACTATGATGAGATTATTCATTCATAGATTTTTTCATTTTGTTTTAATTGTTCCAGTGTATTATAGTGGACCTTGGGTAGCGACAGAGAAGACATTGAGAGGGGCCAAAGTGGATAATAGCAGTTTTATGGTAAGAGAAGGTATTAGCTTTTTGACTTCTTTATTTAGAGCCCAACAGAGCTTTTTCCTGGCTAAATCAGGGATTAGAAGTAAATCATAAATACTAAGATGTTTGTACAAGAGGAATTTAGGGAAATGATGTGATTAGACAGTTGAGAGAGCAGTGGAAACTCTAAAGGCAGCAGAGGTTATGACATGTCAATAGAGAATTTACATAGGTCAGGATCCCCATTTCAAGACAGTTAAAAAATGTTGATTCTCTTATTTATTTACTTGCATTTTTCTTTTTCTTGCAAGCACTTTTAATAACTAAATTCTTTTTAAATGTACTGAACAGCAGAGATGAAGGAGATCAGGATGAGGCCTGTAAACCTCCTAAGTGCACTTCAGGATTTGTTTCTATGAACCTCATGCTGGCACCTATCCAAATTCATACTATTCATCCATTTCTTTATGGCAATATGAAGAAACCTTTCAGGTAGTTTCTCATCATCATTCATCTTCCTAGATGAAATATAGATTAGACATCTGAAGTGTCTAATGTATGTACATGCACCTTCCCAAGAAAATAAAACCCATTGTTGAAGTCTTTGGGTAGTGAATTCACTCTGCTGCTGGCAATACCGTCCAGAGTACATGAAACATCAACTTTTCCCATCTGCTAAACTCAAACACCTTCCCTTCTTCCTAAAACCAAACAAAGCTAATTTATGTGTGGATGTTTTCTTTGTTTTTGTTTTTGTTTGTTTGTTTTGCTTTTTTGGGTTTTTTTGTGGGGTTTTTTTCTGTTGGTTTTTTTTGGGTTTTTTTGTCTCTTGATCACTAAAATTTTGGCTTCAGGGATATTTCATAATTAGAATAAACTGTAACTTTTGTCTTAATATTTATTAATTTTAATATTTATTAATTTTAATAAATTTTAATTTAAAATATTTAAAAAAATATTTTGTAATTTTATCTCATATTGATGTCTTGGATTATATTGAAAGCAGTTTTGAAACACAAAACTTCAATGATAATATCTGGACATAAAGGGGAAGAGCTTTGGATTTGGGCATAATTGGGCAGGGGAAGCAGGAGAGGAATTTGGGATTGTTTTGTTGGGAATCCTTATTCCCATGAGTTTCTTGAATGGAGGGGTTTCCTTGTGACTGAAGGCTACCAGTTTGAATTAAATTACTTCTGCTTATATTTGGAGACTGTTAGCTTATTTGGCTTTGTGGTGGTAAAGTGGATTTTTTTTTTTTCTTTCCCTTGATTCATTCTTTTCATGTGAATTCCATGCTGCAAAAAATTACCAGCAGTCAACACAGACTGTCATTAACTCAATGAATTGAAAGTGCTTTTTCTAAGACATAAGCATTCATATTCTTTGATGTTTCTTGTCTTGCTTAGCAAGAGTGCACCAGGCGTGCAGGACAGCGACAGCACAGTGGTGGGTGCCCATTACTCTGTTACTGTGCTGTCTCCTGACACTGCAGCCTGTGTTAAGTGCTGTGAAAAAAAAATAAATAAAAAAGAAATTACACCAGCTTCAAGACTTGATAGAGCTTGACTTTTTGCTCTTTCTGATAACAGGTGGGAAAATATGACAGCTTCTTCACAGGAGTTTTAATGATTTCACTGCAGTGGAGAAAAATAGTTTTCAACAGTCAATGGGGGTGTTTATTTAAAATATCCCAAACTGTCACTTATTCAGCCACATAGCAAGGTTGTTGAGGATGAATTGACAGAGCTGTGAATCAAGATTTCCTGCCCACATGCTTTCCTCTCTTGTCAGCCTTGTCAAATTTCTCTTGCTGAAATCAAGGAACATTCAGTTCCTTTAAAGAAGTGATCCATTCTCTGTGAGCACAGTTATTTTTTCTTCCTGCCTCATAAATATTTAAAAAGCATTAATCTTGTTTGTTACCTGACTGATAAGCACTGGGCAAAAAATCTGTCAATGCAATTTCATTACTGAAATTAGATCAGAGCTTTTTGAGCATTGTTACAGTTACTGGGTAGAATTTTAAAATATACCCAAATGACTTTGGAACAGATTCACCATTTCCACTCTTTAGTAGCACCATTATTAATTCATGCCTTACACAGAGTGAATGCAATTAAAATTTACACTTCTTTTGTGATATATTCCAATAGCAGTTATGTATGTTGCTGAATGATGCATAAAATATGACTCCAAGACATCATGTTGTGGTTTGGGTTATTGTCATACTCTGAAGCAATGGAGTACAGATTTTGTCATCTTTACTTAATCTTGTACATAAAATGCTTAACATGAATGTAGTTACAGAAGAGTTCAATATGTGTTCTACACAATAATTTGTTTTTTCTATATTTGTTGCCATTATTGTGATTTTTTTTTGTTGTGTTTTTTTTTTTTTTTTTCACCCAAAGAACCATTCATTTTAGACAGTGAATACTATGTAATCAGATAGTCTTAGGAAGGAACTGTAATTTGTTCAATAGGAGAGCTGATTTGGGCCTCTAGGAATTATGAAATCAAGGGTTTTAAGTGACTCTCTTAGATTTTTAACATTGGTAGGTGATGATATTAGTTCTTTAATTTCTGTAATGGCTATTAAGAGGTCAGTCGTGGTTTAAACCCTGCTGAGAAATCAGTACCATACAGCTGCTCACACACCCACACCCACCCAGCAGGCTGAAGAGGAGAAACAGTTAAAGGTAAAACTAGTGGATTGAGGTAAGTTCAGTTTAATGATTGAAACAGATATGATAATAATTGTAATAAAAATAATGGTAACCACAACAATGACAACAAACACAATAATAACAGGGAAGGAAGGAGGGAAGGAAGGCGGGAAGGAGGGAAGGAAGGAGGGAAGGAGGGAAGGAAGGAAGGAAGGAAGTGGCGGAAGGAAGGAAGTGGCGGAAGGAAGGAAGTGGCGGAAGGGAGGGAGGACAAGAGAAACAAGTGCTGAACAACACCATTGCTCACCATCCACTGACTGGTGCCCATCCTGTCTGTGAGCAGTGATTGGTGATTCCTGGCCAACTGTGCCTAGTTTTTACACTCTTTTCCAAATTCTTTAGTTTTGTGTCATTTTGGAAGAGTCAGTTTCAGATTTTTACCCTGATTCCTTCTTATGAGTGTCTGTTTTCTCTTGTATTTTTCAGACACAAGCATCTAAGGAACAGGAGTAATGCCCTTTAAACAATTAATTGAAAGATCGTAACTTTTTTTCCTTAAGTCTTCCCACATCCTCTGCATCATGTTCTCTACAATGGGTGTTACTGCAGATTTTTCTATTTCCCAAGGTACCCCCATCATTTCCAGTTCCAGGATTATAGAATGTGCCAGGCTGACAGAGATAGGGAAAGAGAGATGCAGAAGGGAAAACAGCTGAGATGAGTGGAAGTAGCCTATGGGTCAAATGAGGAAACAATGAGTTTTACATCCTCACAGAAACTGTCTGTGCTCATCTTGGAGTGCACTGCCTCCTTCACCCTCAAACCATGAGAATTTCTAAACTATAAATTTACAAAAGAATAAGTAGGGAGTGGTTAAGAGTGGAATAATTGTAAGTAAATATTTAAAGTTTTACCGGAATAATCAGATAAAAGAATGGCCAGAATGGAAAAAAAGAGTGTAAGTGTAGTGGAAGGGTAGTTGAAAAGAAATATTCCCTCTCGGGAATGTTTGTAGAGTACCTTAAAAATAAAAAATCAATCAGAGAGAAAACGGTCCTGGATCCACTCCCTAATGTTTACATATATTCATTAATCCTTCCAGACTCAAAAGAGATTTTCTCTGTGAAGACCACAGCATTAAATTAGTTAGGTCAGCCTATGCTATCCAGGAGTGGGAGGCTAAAATTCCCCTTACAGATGCACTTTTCTCTCTACCAATAAGACAACCTGCAGTTTCTAATTTTAAGAATTAAGAGTTTATCAGTCTTCATGGGCTTGAAGTCTGTATATGTAAATTTACGATTTTTTTTTTTTTTAAATTATGAGCTGTGCTGAACTGTTTCATTTCATTTCATTTTCCAGACTCCCCCATCTCTCCTGGAAAAATAGGATATTGTAACTGAAATGCAGTAGCTCCCTATTCTAAGTAGTCTGATAAATTACGCGACAACATGCTCGAGTGACATTCCCAGTCTATTGCATTTCATTTAATACTTTTAAACTTTGTTATAATAAGTTTGGCTAGGAGAAAATTGGCACTACAGATGTGCATCTCTAAACTCAAATAGTATGGCTTCCTTCCATCATGGCCTGGAAGAGAAACTGAAGGAGAGAAGCTTGTGCAGTTGCATTGCAGCAGGAGTCAGCTGCTGACTGCAAGATCAATGGTTTAGGTTGGCAGTGATCCACTGTAGTGACAGAAGGCATCCATAATAAAATCCAGTCTGAGAAACTAAAGCAGATGATACAGGTATGCAAGAAACTGTCCCTTAGTGGTTGAGGGTGCTGCCTCTCTTAAAATATTGCAGCAACAACTATTGCAGTCTGTTGTAGTGGGGATAGTCAGTTGTCAAGCCCTGTCCTTTATCTGCTCATGAGCAAGGCATATTTTGTATAACATAACCTTTGGAAATATTCTCAGCTTTCTTCTCCAACAGTGTTATTTTCTGCAATCTTCTGACAACAGTAACAACTTCCCAAGGGCAGACTGCTAGATAAATCAGAAGGAAATTATAAATATAGGCTTCCAAAACAAGCATGTATTTGACTTTCAGCATTAAAAACCACGCATATCAGACACATAGTTATGATCTCCGTCTGCCTTCCTTCACATTTCTTCTACTCCTTTGGCTACAGGCCCTGAAAAGTAATTGCTGATAAGAAATGTTATTCAGGACACATAGAAATGTTAATGATTATGTCTGTGCTACACCTGAGATCATGTAATAACCCATGTCTTACAAGGGCTAATTATATAATTAGGCTGCGATATGGATGAAGTACAGCAATCATAAAGCCCAAGCTGAAGGAAAGGATTTTGATATATACACTTTTGATAGAAATTATTCTCTTAGCTACTGTTACAGCACTTAAATTTGCAAACAAGTAAAAATGCAGGATACTTTTTCAATGCCTGTTTCAAAAGTAAATAATTTTTTCAATGTTTAACCTGCTTAAGCTCCTAAATTGTCTATTTTTAGATTTCCTTTACATATTTACAGTAATTGGTCAAAAGAGGACCCAAATTTTATGTCATAAAACAAAATATATATTTATATAATTCTGAATGAAATATCTGGTTTTCTCACACATCAGTGTTCTGCTGAACAACACATACAACAACCAATGATTTGGTGAAAGGGTTCCTTAGCTCTCTAGAAGAACTTTTAAGCTGTTGACTGCTAAAACCTATGGAAGAGAAAAAAAATACATTATATCCACCTTTTTTTTTTCATTTTTCTATAAGTTACACCTTCGATTTGTTGCCAGAGACAGGGTACCGGGCTACATCTGTTGATTTTTCATTTGAACCATAATAGCCATTTTTTTAAACTTCATTCTTTAGCTGTGCAGGTCTTGCAAATATTGGCATCAGACATCTGATGTTCTTGCACCTTTTTAATTTTACATAGTAGAAACAGCATTTAACATCACCAATTCTAGAAAAATAAAAAAAAAAAAAAAAGCTTGGTAATATCTCCCAGAAAAATGGAATAGGTAATGTTTTATTTTCTTAGATAACATTAATAGATGACAGAGTCTGGACCTGGCAGAGTATTTTGACAATCTGATGATGGTCTTGTATTTTTATTTTTTAAGTGTAAGGTAAGCCCAGCTCTAGTTCATTCATGGGTATTAACCCTGCAAGGCTTTCTAAGGCAAAAGAGCTAAAATAAAACTACATATGTACATGATCACAGTAGTGATGTATACTATATACACATTAAGAGTGCATGTAGTGGCAGTGACTCTTTAGGGTATTTAGGATTAGGGATGCTGCTTTCTGAAATTATAATTTCTTGTCTAAAAGCTCTACTGCACTTGAATTTTATGTAGATGCTGTAGAAGATATTTTAATCCCTTTTCTTGATCCTTCATTTCCTCTAGAGTCTACTGTTAGATCCTTTTTAAGTCTAAATATTGTATTTAAGTGAACTCTTGAGCTTTTGAGTTCACTGGTAGCTTAACTTTACACAGAACTAGTCACTGGATTCCCAGCAGATATTTCAGTGACTTCACCTAAGGAAACCAGTGAGAAAATGGCAGGAGTCCTCTTCCATTCTGATCTCTTAGTGTGAGTTTCATCACACTCTGAAATCTCTGCCAGTCATATATCTGCAGTTAATATCTGCAGTCAGAGACTACCATGAAAAAGGTCTGAATGTTTCCTCTTCTGGTTCCTGTTTATCATTATATGGAAAAAGAGCATCAGCTTCTCAGGGTTCACTTTTTTCATGCATTTGAAATGGTTACTGTAAAATCATCACTTTTAGCCACAAGGCGAAAATAATTTTTATTTAAGGTTTTTAAGCTCTATAATATTACTGCCTATATGGCAAATAATTAAGTAAAAGCTTTTATATAAAGGCTTCAAATTTGCCTAGGGAAAACTGTCATGAAAATAGGGTTAGCATTTCAGAGCTACAGGCATCTGATGTTCTACAGATACCAGTGAACAACAAAATTAATCCAATAATATGCAGTTTCTTTAAAAGAGAAGATGTAATAGGTCTTACTTGCTGAATTAATTGATTTTACATATAAATGTAATCTTTTTCTAAAGACAGATTTGTTCCCCAGAATATAATTTGAAGTAATGAGATTGCCTAAATCTGATGGTGTTTCTACCTGATGTTTGAAAGCTTCGAAGATGAAAGAAAAATTTACAATCATTTTGCAGTTGAGTTTAAATAATTCATTTGCTTGCTTACTCTTCAAAGCATACTAATAAAGTGAAATCTGTTTCATGATGGAAATTTCAGTCAAAAATAGTAAATGTGGCTAGGAAATGTAATTTATTGAGCTAATTTTTGATTATCCCATTCAGAGTTATTGCCAATGTTGTGGACACTGAGTTGCTGCAGAATTTTCTGAAGTGTGCAATGCATTCCTATTGTTTGCCCATTTGCAGTGCAAAGAGATCTAAGGCATAAAATCCTTGATGTGAAGATGTGGGTGAAGAACTTTAGACCATATGTATCTCAAAGTTCAGGAACAATACAATCTTGTCTGTCCACAAGGATTGCACATTGGATGTCATATTGGAATTCATAATGAAACTTGCATGGTCTTCATGAGTGATAAGCTTATCTTCCATTAAGTGACATTTTAAGTTTTTAATTAAGAGGAAGTATTTTCTTAGTAATGATCAATATCCTAAATTCAAACAAAAACCACTCTGCTTAACGCTGTCTTTTTGCTTGCTTGTTTGTTTTTAAAATAAACATGTTTTATTTTTTTTGTATTAGGAAGTTAAGCCTTTCTCCTGAAAGAGTCATTAGAAGGGCTAGTACACTATAGATGTAGCTACTCTAGCTAGTGACGTGACAAAAAATGCAACATACAGGTGCTAAGATTAGACTTGCATGAATTGGATACATAAGAATAAAAGATGTTCAATGATGCATCATTAAAGATTCAATTTTAAACACTTGAACATGAAATTTCCTCCCATTTTGATGGAAGTCAGTTGAATTATTTTAGTCAGAGTACGGGTGAAAATGTTGATACCATTTAATAACTTCCTAGCCTTGAGGAAAACATAGTGGGAGTGTGATAATGAAAATGTTAAGTCTGATTTATTCAGAAGTGACACTGTGATTGGCAAGATGAATGACTAGTTGCTTTGCTAGATGAGGATTTTCTTATGAAAAGCTCCTTAAGATGGCAGGTTGGTGTCTGTCATATGCAAGGACACTTTCATATTTTGTATACCCTTTATCATTACATAAGAAGAAAATGCTGATGCTGAGCATGAAACAGTTTATTAGGAAAAAATATAGAGCAAGAAGAGTTGATTTTCTGCAGAAAGATGTATATACTACCATTGTTTCAGACACTTGGGGTGAAGTAAAAGAAGAGAAAATTTTGTACTAGAAGGAACACACAAGATTTCAAAGGAAGTATCAGGATGTAAGGATGAATTCATCAAATCTGAAAATACCTTAGAGCCCCTAATAACTTTTATCCCTAAAGCTAAAGGTTGTTGAGATCATCTTTTGTATGAATGATTCTATTTGTAAATGTGTGGATTTGTAAATTTACTGGATTATGAGCTTCACTGAAAACAAATAGCTTTTGTAGGTCCTCAGTTGTTCCCTTGGGAAACTAATGAAGACGTATTACCAGTGCATGCCAACTGTAATCAGTTTGATATTGTGTTAATTATAGCACATATAGACAACCACACTTTATTATTTGAGATATTGTAGTAGATACTTGGTAAAAACTGTGGTAATAAAATTGTGTACCAGTTGTTTTAATGCCTTCCAGAGGATGATGATAGAACTGCAAAACTGTTTCTATTGGAAACACTTCAGTTTGCACTGCAGTATGGCTATAATTCCCCAAAATATTTGCTGTTTGCTCTGGCTATCTCTAAGCTCACCCATTGTTCAGAGTGTTGAAAGCTAAAGTTCACAGAGCCTGTTGGAGTTTTTAGTGAGTATTACTCTCTAGGTGATATTGGTTCTAAATTCATAATGTGAAAATATGGTAGAAATATTTCATGCTTATAATGAGTATGACCAAAATAAAAGCTTTTGCTTTTTCCAATTTTATTTTCCTTGTAATATTGGAATAAATGGCAACATTTCAAAATATTTTTAGAAACCTTCTTAACACTTTTTTTTTTAGTGTTATTAATGACTTCCATTTTTTAATTGGAGATGTGAGCTGCTGCAATTCCGCAGTGTGAACACTTTCCTTATTAGAGCATTAAGCAAATCTTCCACACAGCTGAGGTTTAGAAATAACAGTGACTCTTCACATTTGCATAAGGAAATTTTGCAAGGCTGTGAATGGTAGTATCTTATCTCTCTGGCATAATTCTCAATTACTTCCAAGATAGGCTTCCTTTCTTAATTACTTGTTAGAATATTTAGGAATTGTAAGATTTTTTTTTTTTTTTGAGTTTGAAATAAAATCACTTTTCTTTTCCTGTCAGAATGGTTTTTTCTCCTTAATGTATGGTGTCTAAGCATGAAAACTCTAAGTTTATAAAATGGGTTTAAAATAAATTAATGCTTCATTAAATCCATATTATAAATTCACTTCTAATTGTTTAGATGGAAGTGTATTTTGTTACAGTTGTGTTTAAAATAAATTTAATTTTTAAATTTGGAGTTATTCAATTTTGTTGGAAATAACATAGGACATATTAAGTTAGATACTCAAATATCCTATTTAGATGATTCCTATCATCTTTGATAGAAAGCTATCATTAATTTTTTTCTTGTTTATAATAATTTGAATTTACATTTCCAGTAATTAGCCCTGCATTGTGAAAAAACTTGATTATGTATGGATCAGTAAAAGTTAATAGTTTAAATTAGTGGCCTATACAATAAAATAAATTCCAACTGTTTTAAGTGCCAGGTTTCATCCATGGGTGTACTGCTAAAGTTGTTCTTAAATCTCTACATGATTTTAAAACTAGAAGGTGTGTGTTTATCTCTGAAATAGAGCTAAAGAAATATTCAGCTATTTTCTCAAATAAATTAATTTCATTTTATGACGTGTTTTTGTATAATGTTAGATGAGAAAAAGTAATCGGTTTTTCTAAACTCATTTTAGAATCAAATTTTGTTATAAAAGGTCTTAGACCAGCACAGAGTCCCTTTATTAAAATGTCTGCATGCAGATGTATTTCAAGGGGTAAACCTTTAAAAATGTTGGTGTCAAAGGAGAAATAAAAACCAGTTTGATTCAATATGAGCAAGAGAGAAATAAGAATGTGTTGGCCCATAAACTTCTCCATCACGTAATATAAATTTGAGATGTGAATAAATTGTGCCATTTTTGCCATAGTTTTTGAAATATGTAGAAAATTGGCTTGAAGAGGCAAATTGGGAAGGCCATCAGAAGGAACTGTTAAAAATTACAGCCAGCTTCTGGGCAGTTGATTCTGCTTAACAGGTACTGCAGGGAAAAGTGAAACAAGCTTTCAGCCTGATTCTAATTGTCCCTGATCAGAGTGTGCCTGATTTAGGGGTTGGAGTGAGCACAGTGGCGCAGCGTGCGCCGCTCCCTCAGCCAGCCAGCACACGTGCTTTACCTGAGTGATTACCCATGGCAGAAGTGCCCAGTCTGCTGCTGATGGCCAGGCAGTGATAGATGTGCTACCTGATCAAATGATACGTTTTAGGCTCGTGCAGAGCCCGCGGTATTACTGTCAGCATCTCTGATTGCCAGGCAAAACGAGCCAATGTACAACACTCCCGCCATCCCCACTGTGCACTGTGCTCGGTCACTGGTGTGACGGATGTATGCTGATGTCTCAGTCAGCCTAACTGTAAAGCATCCTTTTGTTCATGGTATTCAGTAGGGGCTGCTACCCCTATAATTTGCAAGTCTTGGGTTAGGTTGAAAAGGCTGCTCTTCTGATACGTGCATTTGATTTTAATTATATTTTACAATTCCTGCTGCTGTAGAGTTTGTAATAGCGTGGCTGAAGGCTAAATTGTGCCATTCTGTTTCATGCCAACTATATAATAATTTCTATTCAGTAAGAGTTCAAATTGTGCTGTTAATAGCAAGAAGTTCACTTGCAAAATAACATGGAATCAGGGTATTCTAAGTTGGATCTGAGAGATTGGTTCAAATGTTTTCACTGAGTAAGTTAACAATAAGAAGTCATTAGGGAAGAAAAAAGAAGTGGAAAGCAAAATCAGACAAATTGTCTGAATTTCTGAAATGGTAACTCTTGAGAAGCTCTTTTGATCACATTTACCTGAAAGGATTTGGTAAGATGTGACATGACGACTCATTATTTAAAGAAGATACCTTTACATACATAAAAAAACCCTGCAGTGAGCAAGAAGCGTCTGTGAAGAAAAGTGTTTACTAAAAAGAAGGAATATTACTTTGTAAATAATGTATTTAACTTCTTTTTCAAGATAAAGCAGATGCAGACTACCATTGACTTCAAGTTTGTATTATGCAACATGCATGGGAGAATAGACAATACATGAATACATTTCTGAAATTAAACATACCTGCCTAATATTATGCGATTATGCTTCTGCTGTTTGACAAGCAAGCTGAGTTCAAATTAATCTCTCTTGTGACCAGGAAAAAAACAAAAAAAAAAAGAAGAGGAATTGATTGATTGAAATTTTAGCTGAATAGAATATCCAGCTTAGCAAAATATTGTGCAAAAGGGAAATTAAATGTAGACACTGAATAAGTTATTTTTCAGTAGAGATGCTGTAAAGATCTTTGACCTCATGCTGATAATTACTGTTTGTACAAAGCACTACTAATCACCTGGGATCTGAAAGGCTGCATTTGTGTGGCAGTGAACCTGTTCTACTAAGTCCTGGCTTTCCACGAGCTAGCCTGCTGTGACTGTGCTTCCTGCTGTTTTCATTTCTCGACTGACATATACGTTACTGCTGTAGATACCTCTGCATGATGGTTTAGATATGGCCTTTATCTTTTTTCCACACTTCTGGATTTAGTTGAAAAAGGAAAAGGAGAACTATCTAGTGTATTTTATGCATTAAATCTTTAATTTTCAGCACATTTAGAACCGTGGGATTTTGTTTAAAAATTAAATGTAGTCCAAAAGGTGTTGTTCAATTTCATGATACCTGAAGCTGCCATTTGTCATTTAATAAAAGTACTCTTGAGATATTACTGTAGAAAAGAATGTTAAAAAGTTGCTTTTGGTATGAACATGCCCATCTTTATCTCTTAAGCCACTGTTGGACTCAGTGATGAAAGTAATAAATATATAAATGGAGTTAAAACAAAGGTAATAAAATATGAAAAGCATAATAATAGCTAGGGAGTTAACAGACTAATAAAACTGGTGTGTTCAAAAACGAATCGATAAAGTATCTTTTCTACATATAAAGATTTACACTAATACTTGTTTTTTCTGCTGTTAAAAAAATGAAAGTAATTTCACTTGTTTATTGAACTTGTAAAGTTAAAATCACTGGAAATAAGTTATTCATAAGGTGGCAGGCTTTTTTTTGGCATTCTACTTTTCCTTCTTTTTTTTAAACCCACAATTACTAGGAATGTTTAAAAAAATGTTGAACATGAATAAAAAAACCCTCAACTTTTTGCATCAGGGGATTTTAATTTGGGTAATTCCTTTTCTTCCATGATAAAATGGAGTCCATTATTTCCTTTCTATGTAGTTTTGTGTTTCAGAAAATCAGAATTTCAGTCCACTTAAATCAAGCCAGCATGATTGTAAACAATAATTTGTGATAGCCATTCACTGATCTTAATTTGTGATAATAAAAATGTGAGGAGTTTTTCACATGGCTCATTATTCTGTTTACTCCAAACTGTGGTTTCATCCCATTGTAGAAGATGCTTCCATTGCTCTTGTACATGAAAGGTGGCCAGTGCTATCTACTGCTCCTTCTTCACAACATACTTTTTTTCTTTATTTTTCTCTTAATTACCTTATGAGTCATTATTACACATAGTAAGAAATGGTACAAATCTTCCGCCTTATTTATCTAAATACAGTTTGCTGCTGAAAAAGAGATGTGTGTTACTGTGTAGTTATTTGGGATGGGAAATCCATTTCAGCCAATATTCAGAGAATCTGCTTTGTTAAGCAGCTCTTGACTGATACCTCTTTAGCCACATTGCACTGCCGCTGTCACTGCCTGGCTGAGGTATTAGGATTTCCAAGGGTTTATTGTGTGCTACTTAGCACTGTGCTGAGCTGTGCACTGTGCACCGTGTCCTATGTCTTCCTTTATTCTGGGACATGTCAAGCTTTGCAAAATGTGTTGGAGGCTGGAGAGGAAATTTTGTAGCAGGACCCCGTCAGAGACAGCAGTGCTTTATAAGATGGCACAAGGAACAAAAAAGTCTATTTCTTAAGCAGCTGACTTCAGGTTACCAAATGGTCACACAGTTAATTTGTAAGTGGAAATATGTATAGGAACACACAGAGTGATAACATGAATAGCCTTGCTCCATGTGTCTCCTTTGTTTTGAGAGCTGATTAGAAGCTTTGATTGACACCACCTTAACCACACTGTTGAAGTGTGAAGACACTGGTGTGCTGCGTGACTGAGTGCTCCATTTAAAAAGAAGCACGGGTAGTTAACCTGCCATTACAGAAATGGTGCAGGTGTTGTGAAAAATGAGTAAAATCAAAGCTAAAGCCACTGGTAAAGAAAGTTCACGTTTCTTGGTCCCATTCTGCAGCTGCAGAGTCAGAGTCGATTACACATGCTTACCTGTCGGCACTGTCACTGCAGTGTTTACAGTCTGGTAGGGTGACTTTGAGGATAGAAGGAAGAGTTGGATGAAGGACAGAAACAACTGATTGTTTTCCTCAAAGCCAAGTTCACTACTGAGAACGTGTATCCAAAATGATGGCAGGGAAAAATACCTAATTGTAATCACAGCTGTGAGATACCTGACTGGTACATTTCAGTGTTTAGGGCTGGTGGCTGTGATTGGCTTGAAGCTGGTTTTAGTTAATTTGGATTTAAAATTTTGGCCTTAATTGATGTCGGCCTTATGTGCATTGTTTTTCTTCTTTGTAGCAGTGCTTAATGGATGCTTTTGAATTGATTCCCTGATTTCAAAAGGGGGATAAATAATTAATAAATAATACTTGGTAGATTTACATCCTATTACATAGAATGCCATGTGTTTTCTCAATATAATACTAGTTCTGTTCATTTCAATTTTAAGCTTCTTTCTAACTATGCTTAAAATCTGATCCTTTGCTCAATCTGTTTCATTTTATTGAAAACAACACTGATATCTGTAATTTTATACTTTTACACAATTTTTAGAGTAGTTTCATTTTCACAGCTTCCAGTTCTCTGTAATCTTCTTTATTTTCATGCCCGTATTTTAATGTGTTGGCAATCCCTCTCTGTCCTTATTCAGACCCTTTAATCTCCTATGTGTAAAAAAAAACCCAAACTGATGGTTTCCTTACAAATTTCCTTTTTTTAAATTGTTAAGTATATAAAAATTTGTACTTAACCAACTCTCTACAAATGGCTTCAGTATATAGGGAGAATTGAGGCCATCTGCAGTGATAGGTTTAGATTTAAGATTGATGATACTCCTTGTATGTTTGGGGCCTGTTTTGACAAGTACTTGAGAATTTGATCAGTATCATACAACACTTTATGTTTAATTTTCACTGTCTGTCTTCTTCATAGCTGGAAGTGTTCAATTAGTTAACTTTTAGTATTCTGTGCTGCTTCAATACAGAAGTTGGTCTCAGTTATAAAGTTTAATTTCATTTCAGTCGGTATTAAAAACTTGTGTTTCTTCTTGAGAATTTATGCAGGGAAAGTTTGACAAAAGACACTGGCCCACCAATAAATCACTCCTTCCATTCTGCATAAAGACATACTTCTCTAGCTACTTCTCACTGGATATTAATAGCCATTTAATGTTTTCAGTTATAGAAAGTGTTTTTGTCTGAAGATATAGATTTGTGAAACATTTCAGCTCTCTCTCTCTCTTCCCTTGGCTTCCCACCTCCCTCTCCCCACTTTTTAAATTTATTTCCTTTTTCCTTCCTGATTCAATTTATCTTCATGTTCTAGAACAAAAATACTGATTAAGACTGAGGGTTTGGTTTGGTTTTAGTATCATATTTATTTAGTATTATATTTATATTATATGCTTTATGTTATGAGTATTTTAAAAGGTGCACAAGGGTCTTTTTGAGATATAGGAAAGAACTAATGTATATTATCATGCTGGTCACTCTCACTTTAACCTTCTTTAGAGGTCAGAAAATGCATATGGTGCCAATCCACATTACACTTTTCAGGCAATGAATTTTTTTTCATTATTTTCTTGTTTCATATTAATACCTTTCAGCCCCAACCTTTACCTCAGAAAGTGAGCTGCTGGCTTTGGACATTTGTACATTATTTAACACACTAGTGCTGTACTTAGTACTCATGATTTTTTGTCAAGATCTTTTGCTCTCACAATGTGTGTGAAAGGTGATAGTGGTTAATACTGACAGATGAGGTCAGGAATATGAATAATTTTACATTGTATGAAACCAGTTGAGAGCCTCCTCTAAAGTGATGAACTCCTTGGTCTAATTGAAGACTACATGGGCTCAGCATATTTGAGGACAGCAACTTGCAAGATTCCCTCATTTTATAAAGAAAAAGGACACTAAGGAAATGGGAAAACCTATTTTCTGTGATAGAATGAGGCACACTGAAAAACATGTTTATCATTAAATTAGTTTCATACTGTGGTCTAGTTCTTTTGTGGAGTTGCATTTAAATACCAACAAAAAGCAAATATCAACAAAAGCTGTATTAATTCTTGCTACTATTAAAAAGGTATTTTTTTGCTAGTAGAATTTCTTAAGAAATAATATTTTAGAAATCAGGTAGGTAAAACTAAATTATTTGAACTAACACTGCAATCTGTTTTGATGAGTATGTAGTCCTATTTTAATGTAAATTTCCTAAATCCTTTATCTGCTACTAGAATAAAAGCTTGTTATACCTGAGAAGGAAAACTACTAATTTTCACCTATTATATTTGTTTGGTGCTCTCAGATGTGCATAAGTATTCAGAATCAGCATTAATCATAAAGCATTTAAAGATTTTTCAAACAATCAAACCCATCATTTTACTGAAAAGAGATAGTGAGGCATAAAGCTAGCATTGTAAAATAAAATGTATAATTGCTATCATTGTTGCCCACTTCAGAATTTCAAAAGTCAATGTATTTGAAAATGTCAAAATTTCAAAAGTCAATTTCTCAGTATTCTTGAAAATTGAAAGTCTAAATTTTGTTTTTACAAAAAGATTATGAAGAAAAAATATCCAGTGCCTTGAGCTAGAAAAAATATTTAGTCAGCAATGTGACCCAAAAATTGTAGAAAAGTGTGTGTGTTGAGGGGCATTCATACTTCTGTAAGGCTAGATAAGTACCTGGGAAAACTTATGTGTTTAGGTTTATAGTTTGTGCTTGGATCTATTGAATGGAACCAGTTGCAGTGCACACTTGTGAACATACAGAAACCGGCTTTGTGAGTTAAGGGTGAAGGTCTAATGTCACAGAATTGGCTGAAGGACAAACATCCCTGCAGCATTTTGGGAGCACCCATTGTATACAGTGAATAAAGCTGATTGAACGAGGAATGTAGTTTCAAAAGACATGAAAGCATAAGAAGAAATGCATAGGAAGACTTCAGTAGCTACTATGTAGTTGAGGTTGGCAATTGCAAAGATACTTGCTCCCTAGCACAGCTCTGAAGGCAGACTGTGATTCATAAATAAGTTACTAGAAGTTTTCCTAGAACTGGAGAACTTATCCTTGAGCAACTGTTCTTTAAATAGAGAAAGGTCATCAGTAATGCCTTTGGATCTGTACATACTAACACACACGACAGAAACAAAACAAGATATTGTCAATAAAGAATGTTTTTTGTCCCTATATCTTTATATTAATAAGGATGATAAAAAAAGGCTTTTAGGCTTTTTAAAAGAAACTGGATAAAATGTTTCTCTTCATTTCAGTAATATTCTCACTGGATTATTTCTGTGCATATTTTCTAGAACTTTTTCAGTGACTCATGTTTTTTTGTGCATTGAATATTACAAACAAGTTATCTGGAGTACCCATACATGCAAAAGCATGTGGCATTCTTTGAGTGTTACTTGATATTTCCCAGGTGTTTGTACTGGGTCCAATTCCTTTTTAACAGCCTCACTAATGACCTAGATGATGGGACACAATGCATACACAGCAACACAAAACTGGGAGGCGTGACTGATACACCAGATTTTTGTGCTTGACTGGATGTAGAAATGATCCAACAGGAACCTGATGGCATTCAACAAAGGGAAATTCCAAGTCCTGCACCTGCAGAGGACTAACCCCATGCACCAGTACATGCTGGGGGATCAGTAGCTGGAAAGCAGCTTTGCACAAAACCCCAGTAAGTCCTGGTGGACAAGCTGCACAGCAGTGTCCTTACACCAAAATAGGCAAATGGTATTCATGGTTGCAGTATAAAGAGCACTGCCAGCAGGGCAAAAGTGGAGATTATTGCTCTCTACTCAGCACTGACAATACTGCATCTGGAGTGATGTGTCCAGTACTGGCTGCTCATGGAACCAGTTCAGCGAAGGGCTGCTATGGTGATTAAGAGCTGGAGCATGTTTCAGATGAGGGAAGTCTGAGAGAGCCAAGACTGCTCGCCCTGAATCTGCAGTGGGGATCTTGTTAGTGTGTATAAATTCCTGATGGGAGGATACAAAGAAGGCAGAGACAGATTGTTCTCAGTGAAAGGCCAAGAAAGCACAAACTAAAATGCAGGGAATTCTGTTTAAATTAGAGGAAAACTCACTTTCATTGTGTGGGCTCAAACATTGTCACAGGATGCTCAAGGAGGTTTTGAAGTCTCTAATTGTGGAAAGTCTTCAACATGTGAGTGGACACAGCCATGAGTAACATGTTTCAACTTATCTTGCTTTGAACAAGCAGTGTATCTTCAGATGTCCCTTCCAGCCTCTCTGGTGCTGTGATTCAATGAGTATACGTTGTCTGATGTCTAAGAGCAAGGTCCTCCAGGTAAAATTGCAAAAAGGTTTTTGTTGAATTGGTTTTCCTCTTCTGAAAAGCAGCCATAAATCCCTAGAAGAATTTTGGAGTTACATAAGGAGGATATTTGGGAGGATAAACAAAAACATGCAACATTCCTCATGTTGCAATAGGTCCCTAAAATAGGAGGTACAAAAACCAGGAACATTCATTTTTTGTTTTAAACTAATAAATGTCTTGATTAACACCATCTAACTCAACTAACCAAAATCCTGTTCACTGGATTCTCCAGTTCCTAATGACAGAAAGTTGCTCTTCCAAATGAGATGGATTTTTAATTAAAATTGTTCTTATTCTTGAATTGTATACTTTGTCACAATATGACCTCATATTTCATAACTTTGAAAGCTGCCTAATTATACTTTTTTCCCTCTATATAGGAAAAAAGTTGAGGTCCAAGAAAACGTGTGCTAAGGAGTTACTGACATGACGGATTTCAATATCTCTAAGTAATTAGTTAAGTTATGCTTGTCTCTTTCATTAAAGGCACCATTAGACAGCCAGATGCAAAAGATGACTGTGTCAAATGGTTTTCCAGGTAATTCTTGATAACGTTAAATGTGGTTGTCATTTCAAATGATCACTATGCATCTTTTCTTAAATATCCATCCGTCATTAAATATCCATTCATCTACTTGAGCTGCCTGCTCAATAAATGTATGTGGAAATCATTAGGATAATTTAATGGAAAGAATTCTCCCAGTTTAACAAGCTGCAGAATGTTTTCTCTGTTTCTTTTTTTGTTTTTTCTTTTTCGTTCTCCACTGAGATTGGTGAAAAAAAAAAAAATCTATATTACAGATATTCTCTTCTTTGTTCCTTATTACATTTCTCCCTATTTCAAGCTTCTTTTGGAGATGAAGTATACTACCAATGTGCTGAGTAGAAAATTGTAAATCTGTGTGAAGGGCCATACATTGCCTTCAATTTCTGCTCATGCTTGCCTTTAGTTTTAGTGAGAGAAGTGCACCAAATGTTGATGGGGGCACTGGTTCCTGTCATAGCACAAGGCTGAACCAAAGGACACTTTCCTTTCTGTAAATGTACACACTTTGCCAAGTGAAAGCCCATATTATTTAGGTTATTTTTCACATCCTCTCTTTGCTATAAATTTACCTCTGTACAGAAGAAGCAGGAGAAGGACTAAATTAAGGATTTTTTCATCTTGACTTTTTGGAAAAAGGTTGGTTGGTTACATTTCTTTTTCAGTGTTGCTATTATATAAGGTGATGTGCTAATAAAGAACAGAAGCAAAATTATGGCTGCTACTGAGCGCTTCATTTTGGCAGAGGTGGAGTGAGAGGAGCAGATATTCCCAGCCTGAGAGGAAATTCACTGACAGGCACCCTCTAAGTTTAAAGTGCACATTGTGTGGTGAAAATGGCATTCCCGTAATGTCCCTAATTTTCCTTCTAGCTTCTGGAGTTAAGAAGCTTGTGAATAATCTTGAGTAAGTCTCACACTGTGCTTTGTCCACACAGTGTATCTGCACCCTATTTCTTTTCTCTGCACAACAGTCAAGAGTTCACTCTCTATTTAGCCCCTCTGAATTCAGTTTATAATATTGGGCTGTCTCCATTCTCTCTTGAGCAAAAATTGCTCAATAATAATAGTAGTGGGGGGTTTCAGTCCTGTCATTTCTAGCTGTATTAAATACTCTGTCTCAATCTTGTTGCTTGTGCTTTTTTTTCAAGCTCAGGAATTGCAGCGTGCTTTTAGTCTCACTCTTTGACATTAAAAGAAAGACGATTCTCCCCTGGATGCAACTGTCATCAGTGTTCAGAAATTTGCCATTGTTTTCTTTCAGAACACACTGTCTTTCTTGTCTTTCTCGCTTTTTTCATTTATTATCTTTCCTTTTGACAGACTTTCTTCTTTCATTTAATGGTGTTTAAGCAGGTAAATAGAAGACTCTTTGAATAGCATATTTTATTAAAACAAAACACCTAATTAAGTTCTCCTCCAGTTATGTGACCCAGTAATCCTTTAATGCAGGCTCCTTAAAAATTGTGTTATTACAGATTGGAACCTAGAATTGCCATGTGCTTTTTGAAAGATTTTCGCTGTTTTTCAAAGGAGTCAATGTACTAATTGTTCACTGTACACCTTATGTACTTCTTTAATCTCATTATTTTGGAGCTTTTATTATGGGGACCTCTAAAAACAGGAACAATTGTTTAAGTTTAACTGGACTGACTAAAGTAAGTATTTTCTACAAATGTAAAATTGTTATCCACTTGTCTAAGTTCCCTCATATGACCTTTTCTTAAGCATAAAAAAAAAAATAGGAACATTGTTTCTTGTGTATATTCCCCGACAACACAAGAGTTATGAACTACATACTTGGAGAACAGGAAGCTAAGTGCAGTGCCTCACAGGGACATTCAAGTGGGGAAGATATTTATTTCAGTTTAAAATATCCTAAAATAAGGTAAACATCCTAAAGATATCTTAAAACATAAAGAAGAAGGAGAATAACAAAGATGAAAAATAATAACTCCTTCTGCGACCATTTGATTCCCTTTGAGTGTACTAGAACTTTTAGGTGCTTTCAACGCCACTCAGACACAGCATGGAAGTGTGCAGGGAGCTGCAAGCTTTTGATTAAAAGCAAAAGAGACAGACAGGAATTCGAGTTTATTCAAGACAGAAAATCCAGAGCAGATACAGGAGGAAAACAGACTAGCAGAGAAGATAAATTAGGGAGCTGAACTATTTAGGTGAAGAAGAAATGGGGAAGAGCAGACATTTTGGGGTTAAAGCTAGTGATAAAGTAGCTGGGAATAAAGATAAGGGGCAGATGTTTGACAGCTGTCAAGGAAACTAGGTAGCTGAGGATGTGCAGATTGCCTGCTGAGGTAGCGTGCATGGTGTATTCAGATAAATTAAGATTAGGAGGGCAAGGGCAGAATGGTGCAGAAGGGTTGCATCCACTAAAGTTCACTTTCTTTCTGAGCTCTGAATGGACTATGAGACTTCAGAGAGTTATGATTCCTCTGTAGTCAGAAAACATCAATTGAAGGCAGCCTTTGATTTTCTGATACCTCTACCATATTTTCAATACATTTTATAGTGCAAATAGCTATATCCTCTTCTCCAGATTTTGTCAAAATACAATCATTCTCTGTCACCATGTGTATTTCAGTGAACGTTTGGACACCTGGAATGTCTTTAGGTTCATTGTATTTTCTTCTTTCTGACTTGCCTAAACTTCTCTTTGGCAAGCTATCTAATCAATAAATTTGCTGTATACATAATGTGAGTATACCCCCATAGTTACCTAAGACAGCTTTTTTGGTTCTTCAGTTATTTTGTTTTCTTCTGCTCTGAAAAATTAAAAACAACTCTTCCACGAAGTGAACCTACAGTCATTTTATGAGAGAAGTAAGAGAGAGCTGTTGCCATAGAACTTCTGTCTTTCTTGAAAGTCATTATGTAGTGGACAAAATAGTGGATAGTGGTTCTAATTATTGCCCTAAGGATTTTCTTATTGCCTCTGTATTCCTTTGCAACACTAGGTAGTTACTCAAGCACTACTTCTTACAAATGTTTAATAAATACAATTCTCATTTTTCGGATAAGAGCCAGAAATTTCTGTAGAAATGTCTGGCAGAAATGCTGAGCACGTATAACTGTGAAGCCAATGGGAACGCTACTTCGAATGGATGAAGTCTCATAAAGCAATCACCTTCTGAGAAATCATTCACTAGAGTTATCAAGTTAGGTGTGAAAATTAATAGGATTTTTTTCCGTAGTCTGTCTATGCCTCAGTCAACTATTTGTAAAATGGAGTGATACCATCTTTCATTTTGCTGGCCATTTTAAAGATTGATTAAGTTTTGTGAAGCAGTTCTCTGTTCTGAGAAGTGCCATAGAAAGTTCAAGACAAATGAACAGGTCTAACAGGTTTCCCATAAGTTTTAACAGTTTTCAGCAAATATTGACCAGCTGATCATTAATAACTTTTTATTTATTACACATATCAATGTTATAGAGTTGCTGGGAGGGAGGGAGGGGAAAGGCAGTCAATTAGAAATTGCATAATTTATATATACGCAAGTGAAGCGAATTCATGGTTGAGCAGAGTACCCTAACAATGATGGAGTTTAACTTCTTATGATTTCAACTGTACAATGTTATAATAGTATCCTTTTAGGTTTTTTTGGTTTTGTAAGTGTAAACCTGTATTCAAAATGCAACTGTAAAACAAAATACTATTTTTGGAAAAATAAGTTGTTTTATTGAAGAAGATCAGAAACTTTCCATCCCTTACTATTTATTCTTCTAATTTTCCCCCATCTGTGATGAATGAAATAATATATGACTATATGCTTGACTAGTTTTAATGTCAATTTAGAAATGAAAAAACTTGTTAATTTATTTCTCCACTGGCGCTTCAGCTCTGGCTGTACTTATGTGACACTCAGGCTGGGGCAATATTCTGAATGAAATCTTTCTGTGTGACCATTGAGTCTATTCAGAATTCCTAATGCTACTCATTATTGAATCTCCCAGAAATGTGCTTAAATGACAGGTGTCTCTTCAGCAATACTCCTGCCAAAACCACAGATGATATTGGTGTGTATCTGGTCAACTGCATTTGACATATAGGCATGTTACCTTTGGTGTGCCTTGAAAAGTGATTAAAAGTTCTCTTACTGGACTTATCAGATTGTTGTGATTGACCACCAGCGAAAAGTTATAAAATGTTGTTTAGCATATTCGACTTAGGAATTGTTTGAATCCAACTTGATTTTTTTTTCAACCAAAAATATGTGCTCCTTATTTTTATAATGAAAGCAAAACC